>NC_133506.1:5113695-5413913 GCF_049354715.1 Callithrix jacchus
ATGAGTTCTGTTGCAGCAGAATTAAACATAGCAGCCTAACAGCCCTGAATGAACAACAGAGCTCACAGCTCAGCAATTGAGCTCCTATAAAGTACAGACTGTCTCCTCAAGCAGCTCCCTGACCCCTCTATATCCAAAAGACTGACATTTGGCAGGCATCATTCTGGGACAGAGATAGCAGAAAAAGAAACTGGTAGCATCCCTCACTGTTCTGCAGCTGCTATAGGTGAACCCCAGACAAACAGGGCCTGGAGTGGACCTCAGCAGTCATACAGCGAAGGGGCTAGACTGGTAGAAGGAAAACCATGTAACAGAAATACTTCATCATCAACAATCTGGGTGTCCACTCAGAGACCCAATCGAAAAGTCAGCAACTACACAGACAACAGGTGGATAAATCCACAAAGATGGGAAGAAACCAGCACAAAAAGGAGGAAAACACCCGAAACCAGAACACCTCACCTCCTAGAAAGGACCAAAACTCCTCACCAGCAAGGGAACAAAGCTGGACGGAGAATGACTCTGACGAAATGACAGAATTAGACTTCAGAAGGTGGATAATGAGAAACTTTTGTGAGCTAAAAGAACATGTTTTAAATCAATGCAAAGAAACTAAGAACCTTGAAAAAAGATATGAAAAAAGATTCGAGGAAATGATAAGAATGGATAACTTAGAGAGGAATATGAATGAATTAAAGGAGCTGAAAAACACAATACGAGAACTTCACGAAGCATGCACAAGTTTCAATAGCCGAATTGACCAAGCAGAAGAAAGAATATCAGAAGTCGAAGATCAACTCAATGAAATAAAATGAGAAACAAAGATCAGAGAAAAAAGCACAAAAAGGAATGAACAAAGTCTCCAAGAAATGTGGGACTATGTGAAGAGACCTAACCTACGTTTGATAGGTGTACCAGAATGTGATGAAGAGAATGAATCCTAGCTGGAAAATACCCTTCAGGACATTATCCAGGAAAATTTCCCCCACCTAGCAAGACAGGCCAACACTCAAATGCAGGAAATACAGAGAACACCACAAAGATATTCCGCAAGAAGAGCAACCCCAAGGCACATAATCATCAGATTCAACAAGGTTGAAATAAAGGAGAAAATACTAAGGGCAGCCAGAGAGAAAGGTCGAGTCACCCACAAAGGGAAGCCCATCAGACTCACAGCAGATCTCTCGGCAGAAACACTACAAGCCAGAAGAGAGTGGGGGCCAATATTCAACATCCTTAAAGAAAAGAAATTTCAACCCAGAATTTCATATCCAGCCAAACTGAGCTTCATAAGTGAAGGAAAAATAAAATCCTTTGCAAACAAGCAAGTACTCAGAGATTTTGTCACCGCCAGGCCTGCTTTTCAAGAGCTCCTGAAAGAGGCACTACACATAGAAAGGAACAACCAGTACCAGCCATTCCAAAATCACACTAAATGCTAAAGAGCATCAACATAATGAAGAATCTACAACAACTAACAGGCAAAACAGCCAGCTAGCATCAAAATGGCAGTATCAAATTCACACATAACAATATTAACCTTAAATGTAAATGAACTAAATGCACCAATCAAAAGACACAGACTGGCAAATTGGATAAAAATCCAAAACCCATCAGTGTGCTGTATCCAGGAAACCCATCTCACATGCAAGGATACACAAAGGCTCAAAATAAAGGGATGGAGGAAGATTTACCAAGCAAATAGAGAGCAAAAAAAAGCAGGAGTTGCAATTCTCATCTCTGAAAAAATAGACTTTAAAGCAACAAAGATCAAAAGAGACAAAGAAGACCATTACATAATGGTAAAAGGATCGATACAACAAGAAGAGCTAACGATCCTAAACATATATGGACCCAATACAGGAGCACCCAGATACATAAGGCAAGTTCTTAATGACTTACAAAGAGACTTAGACTCCCACACAATAATAGTGGGAGACTTTAACACTCCACTGTCAATACTAGACAGATCAACCAGACAGAAAATCAACAAGGATATCCAGGACTTGAACTCAGACCTGGAGCAAGCAAACCTGATAGACATTTACAGAACTCTCCACCCCAAATCCACAGAATATACATTCTTCTCAGCACCATATCACACCTACTCTAAAATTGACCACATAATTGGAAGTAAAGCACTCCTCAGCAAATGCAAAACAACTGAAATCATAACTAACAGCCTCTCAGACCATAGTGCAATCAAGTTAGAACTCAGAATTCAGAAACCGACCCAGAACCGCACAGCTTCATGGAAACTGAACAACTGGCTCTTGAATGTTGACTGGATAAACAATGAAATGAAGGCAGAAATAAAGAAGTTCTTCGAAACCAATGAGAATGAAGACACAACATGCCAGAATCTCTGGGACACATTTAAAGCAGTCTCTAGAGGAAAATATATAGCAATAAGTGCCCATATGAGGAGAATGGAGAGATCCAAAATTGACACCCTATCATCAAAATTGAAAGAGCTAGAGGAACAAGATCAAAAAAACTCAAAACCCAGCAGAAGACAAGAAATAACTAAGATCAGAGCTGAACTGAAGGAGATTGAGACACGAAAAACCCTTCAAAAAAATCCATAAATCCAAGAGCTGGTTTTTTGAAAAGATCAACAAAATAGACAGACCACTAGCCAGAATGATTAAAAAGAAAAGAGAGAACAACCAAATAGATGCAATAAAAAATGATAAAGGGGAAATCACCACAGATTCCACAGAAATTCAAACCATCATCAGAGAATATTACAAACAACTCTATGCGCATAAACTAGTAAACCTGGAAGAAATGGATAAATTCCTGGACTCCTGTGTCCTCCCAAGCCTAAACCAGGAGGAAGCCGAAACTATGAATAGACCAATAACAAGGTCAGAAGTCGAGGCAGCAATTAAGAGCCTACCACACAAAAAAAGCCCAGGTCCAGACGGGTTCACAGCCGAATTCTACCAGACACACAAAGAGGAGCTGTTACCATTCCTTCTGAAACTATTCCAAATAATCCAAAAAGAGGGAATCCTTCCCAAATCATTTTATGAGACCAATATCATCCTGATACCAACACCCGGCAGAGACCCAACAAGAAAAGAAAACTTCAGGCCAATATCCATGATGAACATAGATGCAAAAATCTTCAATAAAATGTTGGCAAGCCGATTGCAACAGCAAATCAAAAAACTTATTCATCATGATCAAGTAGGATTCATCCCGGGGATGCAAGGCTGGTTCAACATACACAAGTCTATAAACGTAATTCACCACATAAACAGAACCAAAAACAAAAACCACATGATTATCTCAATTGATGCAGAGAAGGCATTTGACAAAATTCAACAGCCCTTTATGCTAAAAACCCTCAATAAACTCGGTATCGATGGAACATATCTCAAAGTAATAAAAGCTATTTATGACAAACCAACAGCCAATATCATACTGAATGGGCAAAAACTGGAAGCATTCCCTTTGAAATCTGGCACCAGACAAGGGTGCCCTGTTTCACCACTCCTATTCAATATAGTACTGGAAGTTCTAGCCAGAGCAATCAGGCAAGAAAAAGAAATAAAGGGTATTCAAATAGGAAAGGTGGAAGCCAAATTGTATCTATTTGCAGACAACATGATAGTATACCTAGAAGACCCCATCGCCTCAGCCCAAAAACTCCTGAAACTGATAAGCAACTTCAGCAAAGTCTCAGGATATAAAATCAATGTGCAAAAATCACAAGCATTCCTCTATACCAATAACAGACTTAAAGAAAGCCAAATCAAGAACGAATTGCCATTCACAATTGCTACAAAAAGAATAAAATACCTTGGAATACAACTCACAAGGAACGTAAGGGACCTCTTCAAGGAGAACTACAAACCACTGCTCAATGAAATCAGAGAGGACACAAACAGATGGAGAAACATTCCATGTTCATGGTTAGGAAGAATTAATATTGTGAAAATGGCTATACTGCCCAAAGTAATTTACAGAATCAATGCTATCCCCATCAAGCTACCATTGACTTTCTTCACAGAACTGGAAAAAAACCACCATGAACTTCATATGGAACCGAAAGAGAGCCCTCATAGCCACGTCAATTCTAAGCAAAAAGAACACAGCAGGGGGCATCACACTACCGGATTTCAAACTATACTACAAGGCTACAGTAATCAAAACAGCATGGTACTGGTACCAAAACAGAGATATAGACCAATGGAACAGAACAGAGGCATCAGAGGCAACACAACATATCTACAACCATACAATCTTTGATAAACCTGACAAAAACAAGCAATGGGGAAAGGATTCCCTGTTTAACAAATGGTGTTGGGAAAACTGGCTAGCCATGTGCAGAAAGCAGAAACTGGACCCCTTCCTGACACCTTACACTAAAATTAACTCCAGATGGATTAAAGACTTAAACATAAGACCTGGCACCATAAAAACCCTAGAAGAAAATCTAGGCAAAACCATTCAGGACATAGGAGTAGGCAAGGACTTCATGAACAAAACACCAAAAGCATTGGCAACAAAAGCCAAAATAGACAAATGGAACCTAATCAAACTCCACAGCTTCTGCACGGCAAAAGAAACAGTCACTAGAGTGAATCAGCAACCAACAGAATGGGAAAAAATTTTTGCAGTTTACCCATCTGACAAAGGGCTGATATCCAGAATTTACAAAGAACTCAAACAGATCTACAGGAAAAAAACAAACAAGCCCATTCAAAACTGGGCAAAGGATATGAACAGACACTTTACAAAAGAAGACATATATGAGGCCAACAATCATATGAAAAAATGCTCATCATCACTGGTCATCAGAGAGATGCAAATCAAAACCACATTGAGATACCATCTCACACCAGTTAGAATGGCGATTATTAAAAAATTTGGAGACAACAGATGCTGGAGAGGATGTGGAGAAAAAGGAACACTTTTATACTGTTGGTGGAAGTGTAAATTAGTTCAACCATTGTGGAAGACAGTGTGGCGATTCCTCAAGGCCTTAGAAATAGAAATTCCATTTGACCCAGCAATCCCATTACTGGGTATATAGCCAAAGGACTATAAATCTTTCTACTATAAGGACACATGCACACGAATGTTCATTGCAGCACTGTTTACAATAGCAAAGACCTGGAATCAACCCAAATGCCCATCGATGATAGACTGGATTGGGAAAATGTGGCACATATACACCATGAAATATTATGCAGCAATCAGAAATGATGAGTTTGTGTCGTTTGTAGGGACATGGATGAATCTGGAGAACATCATTCTCAGCAAACTGACACAAGAACAGAAAATGAAACACCGCATATTCTCACTCATAGGCGGGTGATGAAAAATGAGAACACACGGACACAGGGAGGGGAGTACTAAACACTGGGGTCTATTGGGGGGAAAAGGGGAGGGCCAGTGGGAGGGGGAGGTGGAGAGGGATAGCCTGGGGAGAAATGCCAAATGTGGGTGAAGGGGAGAAAGGAAGCAAAACACACTGCCATGTGTGTACCTATGCAACTGTCTTGCATGTTCTGCACATGTACCCCAAAACCTATAATCCAATAAAAAATTTAAAAAAAAGAAAAAGAAAAAAAGGTTCAAAACCTGAACAGATATTTCTCAAAACAGGACAGTCAAAAGGTCAATAAATATGTAAAAAGGTGCTAAACTTTAGTCTTCAAGAAAAAAAAAATTAAAATAAAGCAGCATTCTACTATACACCCATCAAAATGGCTAAATGTAAAAGACAGACAATACAACTATTGATGAGGATGTGAGAAAAAAACAAATCTCAGACATTGCTGGTAGAGTATAAAATGATATGATCATTTTGGAAAACTGACAATATCTGTAAAGCAGAACACACATGTCCTATGATTCAGCAATTTTACTTCTAGATAGAAATGCACTTATACGTTCATGAATTTCAGTAGTAGCCCCCAACTACAAATACTCCATGTACCCATCAATAAGAGAGTGGATAAATAAATTGTGGTATGTTAATTCATGTAATGCTATACAATAATGAGAATAAACAAAATATTACCATATACAACATAAATGAATCTTACAAACCTAATATTAAGCAAAAGAAGCCATGCATAAAAACACCTACACACACACACATAGAGCCCCCAAACAAACAAAACTTAATTTATGGTGTTAGAAGACAGGTTAGTGACTAACTTTGGTAAGAAAAGGGGACTTAAAGGGGGAATGAGGAGGCTTCCGGGTGTTGGTAATGCTCTGTTTCTAGATCTAGATTCTGGTTTTCTGGGTGTGTTCACATAGGGAAAATTCATCGATATGAACACTTTTCTGTTAGTATATTTTATATCGATATAAACTTCCAAGAAAATAAGGGGCTAGGCATGGTGGCTCAGGCCTGTAATCCCAGCACTTTGGGAGGTTGAGGTGGGAGGTTCACTTGAAGTTCAAGACCAGCCTGGGCAACAGAGCAAGACCCTATCTCTACACAGAATTTAAAAATTAGCTAGGTATGGTGGTATGTGCCTGTAGTCCTAGCTACTTAGGAACCTGATGGGGAGGATCATTTGAGCCAGGAGTTCAAGTCTGCAGTGAATGATGATCACATCACTGCACTTCAGCCTGGGCGACAGACGGAGATCCTGTCTCTGAAAATAAATAAATACATAAAAAAAGAAAATAAAAGTATACCCAGGCCATTTAGGAATCCAGGAAAAAGGAAGATGAAGATTTAAAATATTAGGCAATGGCCGGGCTCAGTGGTTCATGCCTGTAATCCTAGCAGTAAGGGGGCCCAATATGGGCAGATCACCTGAGGTCAGCAGTTCAAGACCAGCCCAGTCAACATAGTGAAACCCTGTCTCTACTATACAAAAATTAGCTAGGCATGGTGGCATGTGCCTGTTGTCCCAGCTACTCAGGAAGTTGAGGCATGAGAATTGCTTGAATTTGTTTACCATTAAGGAAATACAAAAGCAGACCCTGGAGGCAGAGGTTGCAGTGAGCTGAGATTGCGCCACCGCACTCCAGATTGGGTGGCAGAATGAGACTCCATCTCAAAAAAAAAAAAAAAAAAAATTAAGCAATAAAATAAAGTTAGCATCAAGGGTCTGACTCCATTCTCTCTCTTCCTCAGCTATGGCAAATACTTTTAACCTGTCATGGTATCCACAAGAACTCCTGCTAGCGAGGAGGCAAGTGTTTGTTCTCCCATTTGATGCATAGGAAGATGGAACCCCTGAGGCGGTCAATACATAGATTAAAGTCTCATAGGCAGTTATACGCAGATGCAAGACCAGAATCTGGTCTCTTAATTCCTGATCCTGAGCTTGGTGCACTACAACCAGTTGTCAGGACATATGATCTTGCGGAATCTGGGTTCTCAGCAGTGAATGCCTTCACTAGGAGCTGAGCCAGCAAGTTTTTCTCTGTGTCTCTAATTTATAACAATGTTGAGGATGAGAAATTTGTCCCTAACTCATAGTAATGCCAAGGACTAGGTATCTGCTTTAAGTCAATTCAATTATGAAATAAGCAGATACCCAGTCAGCGGTCACTGCATACACTTCCCTGGAAGTACACGGGGTGCAGCTACAGGACATAAGGAGGTAATTCTACATACATACTTTTCCTCTTTCTAAAAGCCCAATTATTGATGGTATTGAACAAGTTCTGAAGGCACTTGAGAGGAGGCTAACCCGAGGGAAGAGTGAAAATGCATAACACCTGGGATCCCGTCTAGTACGGCTATTTCTTTTTTTCTTCTTTTGAGACGGAGTCTTGCCCTTGTCACCAAGGCTAGAGTGCAGTGGCACGATCTCCACTCATTGCAACTTCCGCCTCCCAGGTTCAAGCAATTCTCCTGCTTCAGCCTCCAAAGTAGGCACCCACCATCACACCTGGCTAATTTTTGTATTTTTCACCATGTTGACCAGGCATGACCCACCTGCCTCGGCCTCCCACAGTGTTGGGATTAGAGGCGTGAGCCACTGCTATGGCTATTTCTATACAAGCCAAGAGAATCACACTTCTGATCCTTCCATTTTTTAAACAAGATTCAAATTGTGGTTTAGAATGTTTTGAATTTTTTTTAAAAAAGAATGTTTTGAGTTCAATATTTTTGCTTCAAGATGATTCTTCTGAAAAAATACCTGAATATCAAATCCATAAACACAAATTTGGCGAACAGATGCAGACTGAACTGGTGGC
This sequence comes from Callithrix jacchus, assembly GCF_049354715.1. Taxonomy (NCBI): domain Eukaryota; kingdom Metazoa; phylum Chordata; class Mammalia; order Primates; family Cebidae; genus Callithrix; species Callithrix jacchus. The sequence continues at coordinate 5,121,886 of NC_133506.1, forward strand.
TCTCTAGCAGGCAATTTATTGCTGGATCCTACCTTTGCGGTGATGATCAGAGTGGCTTATGCCTCCCTCCAAAAACTCCCATTCTTCATCTTTTTCCTAAAGATAGCTGCCCTCTGAGCAAAATGCAGACCTTGAAGGGCTCTAGGGACTGATTCGCCCCTCAGCACTGGCTACACAGGTATTGGAGATAATTACCGACTCTAGCTTTATAGTTCTTTCCAATTTCCTCCCAAAGTTAGAATAAATCTCCCCAACACAACTAAAGTCACTTTTCTCTCAATTCATAGTCTATCCCTTTGTGTACATTTCCCCTACGAATTGTACTTTTTTATTTCAAAGATGACGTCATGCCCGAGCCTCCTCCCAGGCATCTGACCTTTTTGGTTCCCATTTTCTATCAGAAATCTCCCTTTTCAATGTGAATTCTAGTTCTGGTTCTTTATCGCTTTTGCCCAATGCTTGGCTCCTTTTATTTCTCTGTACTGAACTGTAATGGCATTTGCTAGAATGCTTACCCGTATGCATAAGCGCATGGAAGAGAAACACTCATAGTGGAACCAAGATATGCTAAGTTTTATGTTATTTTAACTTTGGAGATTCCTGCAGGCTATCTCAAAGAAGCAGAAACAGGCCCTTTCCCAGACTGCCTTCCCACCCAGAGCCAGTTACAAAATATGGGGGTTACTGCATTGGACAGTGAAATAGACTATTAAAATTATTGTTCTTTACTCGAGCTAGTCAAGCAAAAAAAAAAAGGTAATTATCTCAATTTTGTCTATATATGTCCTTATGTACTTGAATTTGCAAGAGCTCCAAAGCAACAGAATCTGGTATTTGGTTTCCTGAAACATTGTTTTTTCAAAGCCTCAGCTTGACAGAGACTGAAACCAAATCCTTCAACTTGAAATGTGGTCCCTTTTAGGTAAATGTCGGTCAGCTTTCTTACATCTGTCTGACAGGATGCTGGAGTGACCAAATCAAAGGGCTGTACTGTAATGGGCCCACCATTCCTGGTAATTATCTTTGCATGGGCTGTCCTGCTGAGGGTTGTGTCCAAAATGAAGGCATCGTATAAATGCCCTGATCCTTAATGAAATCCCTGTAGCTTGAGGAGAGGAGAGGCAGATGCACTCCTTACCCTCATTGTGGATCAGATTCTTCTGTATTTTCACAGAGCCATTTGACCAAAGGAACCATCTTATTCTCAGGGCTCAGCTCTGTTGAGAGATTCTTAATTGAATGCTTCCAGGGCCTGGTTCCATTTATGCCCTGGGCTTGCTCTTTCGATTGCCTGTATTGTCAGCTCAGTGCAACATGGCTGCTCCTTCCATGAGGGCTCCCCTTCTTTTCTACAGTTCCGTAGGACTCTGCATTCTTGTACAGTGAAGGGTATAGACCTGCAGCCTTTTTTTTTTTCTGCTACCATCTCAGCTATCTGTCTACAAGGCATGGGCAGTGGCCAGCCACTACTACAATAATTTAGGCACTTAAACATTTTTGAAAATTCTGCACCGAGCAAGAAACTGTGATTCTGAAACTCCAATTAGCGGAATGTGCCAGGCAAAAATCATGCAGGCACATCGGCTTTCGAAAAGTTTTACTACAGAAGCAGCAAATAAATAAAAAAATAAAAACATCATGAGGAAGCGGGGGGCAAAGAAAGAGGAAAAAGAGGAGGAGAAAGAGAAGTTGAGCCCATATATATTACTATAGCATAGATATTGTACTGTACCAAAGCACCCGCTCAGAAAGAGAAGGAAATTTCTTTTTCCCTCACTGGAGCTCACCTTTCTCTACAGGGCCCTGTTCCAGGAAATCGTCAGTAGCTGCTCTCTGTGGTCAATAACAGATAATTCCAGATCAAAAGAAGTGTTCTGAAGTCAAGATGTAGTTTTTAGATCAATGGTTTTACAAGTTGAATCCGGGGATCTCTGATGTGTCTGCGAAGATTCTTCCAGTTGTTCAGTGGGCTGAGTCTAAATGCAAGGCACACAGTGTGTTGGGTGATTTTGTTTTCTTTTTTCTTTTTTTCCCTTCGAAACATATTTTCCACTGCAGATTTTAAACAAAATTTAAAAGCATCGAAGCAAACATTTTTGAAGGGAGCTAAAAATAATCACAAGGGATTCAGCAAAAACACCTCAAAGGCATTTTTCGTTTGCTTGCTGTTTCTTTAATCTAGTAAATACGTGAGACTCTTGTTCTGCTTAAGTAGTCTAAAGACTAAAAATTTCAAGACTCACCGGATTAAAAGATGAACCTTGCAAAGGGAATCTTTTTCAGGGGAGGAAAGTAAACTTTTTTCTCTCTGGGTTTTCCATTTCCCAGTATCATTTATTCCTGGTTCTCTCTCTCAGCAGTGGTTTCTAGTACAATGCCTATAGCTTGGAGTCAGGAGCAACCACAATAAAAAATAATCCCTCTCTGTGCCATCACTGTATTTATTTAGTGTTTTCTTCCAGGGAGCAGGCATTCAGGTGCGGGGTAAAGGGGACATTAAATGTGGCTGCAGCTTGGGGAAATCTGTTTTTCTTTTTTCTTCATTCTAGCCCCAAGGCAAGAGTTTTAACCTCAGGAAAGTCTGGGCGGCTGGAGAGTTTTTGTGAGTTATTTAATAACCTGGTTGTCAGCCACAGAGCACAACAAAGCTGTCCAGACATTTAGGTTGCTCAGATGCCATGAAATAAAAATTTGCACTTATGCCTGTGTCTGCTTGTCCCTTTCTAACAGAGTAACATGCATATTTGGCTATTTGTTGGACCAATTTGCACAGCCATAGTTTCCTAGAAGGATTTTAAAACAGATGGAGCTGCCTACACTGCAGGTAAACAGTTTGGAAGCTCTACCTTAAAATGAACTTAGAGGTGTCTAATTGGATTTTGATGAAGTGTTTGCAACACCATTTACCTATCTGTATAATTCTGTTATATACAATGTACTCTCCAATAATTCAGATGCCATCCTGTATTACCCAGATGCATTAGCCCTCTCAATCCTTTATGCAGGCTTGCCTAGAAATAAAGGAAAAAAATGTTCTTCCCACCTTGCTTGATAAGATGAAAACAATGTGTTCACTTTTTGAATGTAACTGGGAAAAAAAAGGAGGAAAAAACGGTCAATTCCAACATCTGGATAAAATTTATTACATACCTCTCTGGGACTCCCTGGTTCCTGAATGATTTGGTTAATGATCCCTCTTCCAAGCCTTCAGAGACTCAAAGACTCAGCCTGTCGGGGAATGATACTTTGCTGCTGGATGCTACAAAGTTGGTTTAAATAGGTTGTGGAAATGGGAAATGCCGTAGCTGTAACAAAATTCCTGGCAGGGGGAGGCGGGGCAGCACAAGCTATGTAAGCATGCTCACATGTTTCTGTGTGGATACCCAGTGGAAAAGTTATTTGCCACTTCTGGAGAGGCTGGAAGTTGTTGAATATACTACATGGTATCTTAGCCCTAGAATCTGCCTCATGCATGTTTATACCTGACCAACCTCTCTCAAGTTACCCCACTTCACTCCCTACCAAATGACTTCCTTTTTTTTTTTTTTTTTTTTAAGATAGAGTCTCACTCTATTCCAGGCTAAAGTGCAATTGCACGATTTTGGCTCACTGCAACCTCCGCCTCCCAGGTTCAAGCGATTCTGCCTCAGCCTCCTGAGTAGCTGGGATTATAAGCACCCGCCACCATGCCTGGCCAATTTTTGCATTTTTAGTAGAGACAGGGTTTAACAATATTGACCAGGCTGGTCTCAAACTCCTGACTTCAGGTGATCTGCCTGCCTCAGCCTTCCAAAGTGCTGGGATTACAGGCATGAGCCACTGGGCTCGGCCACAACCACAGAACCTTATTTTCTTCCTAGAACTCATCACTATTTGAAATCACATGAACAACATAAGTTTTTTTGTTCTTGTTTTTTTGCCAGAGTCTCACTCTGTCACCCAGGCTGGAGTGCAATGCTGCGATCACTGCAGCCTAAAACTACTAAGCTCAAACAATTCTCTCACCTCAGTCTCCCAAGTAGCTGAGAGTACAGGCAGGCACCATCATTCCTAGTTATTTTTCTTATTTTTTGTAGAGTAAGGACTCACTTTGTTGCCCAGGCTGGTCTTGAACTACTGGGCTCACGCGATCCTCCTGCCTTGAGCAACATGCACATTTTGCAAAGTGCTAGGATTACAGGCGTGAGCCAAGGTGCCCAGCTAACAACAAAGGTTTGAATTGCACATGTCCACTTACACATGGAATTTTAAAAATAAATGTATTAGAACATTTTTTGGAGATTTGCAACAATTAAAAAAAAACTCACAGATGAACCTGATAGTCTAGAAATGTTGAAAAAATTAAGAAAAAGTTGGACATGTCAAAATGCATAAAATATATGTAGACACCAGTCTATTTTATCATTTACTACCATAAAATATACCTAAGTCTATTATAAAAAGTTAAAATTGGCCGGGCGTGGTGGCTCACGCCTGTAATCCAAGCACTTTGGAGGCCAAGGCGGGCAGATTACCTGAGGTCGGGAGTTCAAGACCAGCCTGACCAACATGGTGAAACCCCATCTTTAAAATAAATAAATAAATAATTTTTAAAAAAGTTAAAATTGTCTGGGCACAGTGGCTCATGCCTATCATCCCAACACTTTGGGAGGCCAAGGTGGTCAGATCATGAGGTCAGGAGTTCGAGACCAACCTGGCCAAAATGGTGAAACCCCATCTCTACTAAAAATACAAAAATTAGCTAGGCATGGTAGTGCACACCTGCAATCCCAGCTACTCAGGAGGCTTGGGCAGGAGACTTGCTTGAACCCAGACAGCAGAGGTTGCAGTGAGCTGAGATCGCCCCACTGCATTCCAGCCTGGGTAACTGAGCAAGACTCTGTCTCAAAAAAAAAAAAAGTTAAAATTTAACAACACTTATGTACACATACTATACATGGCACCATTTGTGGTGGAGAGAAACATAAACAAATGTAAAGATGCAGTATTAAATCATAAAATCATACAATTAACCATACACACACACACACACACACACACAACTGTAATAATTTCAAAGCCACCTCCTGTTGCTACTGCTGTGAGCTCAAGTGTTGCAAGCATCTGCTTAAAATGCCAGGTGACAGTGATCATCTCCAGATGAGCAGTTAGTTTCTTCAGTAAATTGCATAGGGCAGTAAAAAGTGCTCTCTCAAGGTTCTCAAGTATTTTTTATAGTGTTTAATGCAATATCATAAACTTTGAATGACACCATGGGACCCATACAAGGTGCCACTGGTGATGCTAGAAGTGCTCATAAGAAGCAGAGAAAAGTCATAACATTACAAGAAAAAGCTGAATAGCTTGATATGTACCACAGATTGAGGTCTGGAGCTGTGACTGCCTACCATTGCAGGCAGATGATTCATCTTGTAAACAGATGACATAAACTTATGATATCAATAAATATAGTTCAGTACTGTAAATGTGTTTTCTCTTCCTTACGATCATCTTAGTAACATTTCTTTTCTCTAGCTTACTTGACTATAAGAATACAGTGTATAACACGTATACAGACTATGTGTTGATGATTTATGTTATCTGAAAGGCTTCTTTCTGGACAATATTAGGCTATATTAGTAGTTAAGTTTGGGGGAAGATGAAAGTTACACTCAAGTTTTCAACTGCATGGGAGGTGGTGCCCCTAACCCCCGTGTTGTTCACGGGTTAACTGTATCTTGTTTGTTTACTTGTTTTGGTCTAGTTCTCCAATCACAATATAAACACCATGAAAGTATCTCATCTGTCTTGTTCACTACTGTATCCTACATGTCTAAAATAGTGACTGCAGACAGCAGGTGTTTGACAAATATGGGCCAAAGTAAAGAATGTGGATTTAGTCAAATCATGTCAACCTCAGTTCTGTTTTGGGATTACAGGCATGAAATTCTTGGATCCTTATGTGACCCCTAATGAATGGAAGTATGTGAGCAAATTCTCTCCATCTATGATGAAAATCGAAGGACCCTTGGTTTGATGCTCAGGGGTGTCAATGTATCTCACATGTGTAGCCTCAATACACTCTAGGTGAGGGACTGGGAGCAGTGCTGGCCCAGGATACTAGGCCACCAACCCTTGCCTAGGGCCAGGCTGAGATGCTTGCATCCCACTGGGGGTCTCACAGAGTCAGGCCTAGGCTACTCTCTGCATCCTATAAACCACAAGGGCTCCAGCAGCCCATAGACAGAGTAGGGTGAGAGGAGTGAGGCATGTGTCCTGGGTGCAAAACTTCAGGAGGTATCAAAAATCCCAATAATAAAAATAAATAATATTTTAATAAAATATGAAATATTTTAAAATAGAAATAAAATGTATGCAAAAATAGAAATAAAAATTATCATTTATTCATGATCAAGAGATCTCTCTCTCTCTCTTTTTTTTTTTGAAACAGAGTTTCACTCTTGCTGCCCAGGCTAAAGTGCAATGGTACAATCTCGGCTCACCACAACCTCCGCTTCCTGAGTTCAAGTGATTCTCCTGCCTCAGCCTCACAAGTAGCTGGGATTACAGGGATGTGCCACCATGCCTGCTAATTTTGTATTTTTAGTAGAGACAGGGTTTCTCCACGTTGGTCAGGCTGGTCTCGAACTCCCAACCTCAGGTGATCCACCCACCTCGTCTCCTATAGTGCTGGGATTACAGGCATGAGCCACTGTGCCTGGCTCTTCTCTTCTATTATTCCATTACTCAGCTCATTATACAAGGGTTAGATAGGGTCCAGGGGTAATTCTCTCATGGGTTCTTACAATTCTCCTGAGATCTAGGAATGGAAGCCCTAAACTAGGCCAGCCCCAGGAAACTGGAACCAGTCAGCACCGTTTCCACTCTCCCTAGTTATTCTGGAACTCTAGGCAGACGATGGCGGCTCCTTCCTCAAAAAACTAAAAACAGAACTACCATATGATCCAGCAAACCCACCGCTGAATACATAACCAAAAGAAAGGAAATCCATATTTAGAAGAGATACTCACACTCCCATGTTTGTTGCATCCCACAATAGCCAAGATACGGAATCAACCTAAGTGTCCAACAGTGGATGAATGGATAAAGAAAAGGTACATACACACCGTGGAATATTATTCAGCCATAAAAAGAATAAAATCCTGTCATTTGTAACCACATGCATAGAACTGGAGGATACTGTGTTAAGGGAAATAAGCCATACATAGAAGATAAATATCGCAGGCCAGGCACAGTGGCTCACACCTATAATCCCAGCACTTTGGGAGGCCGAGGCAGATGGATCACAAGGTCAGGAGATCAAGACAACCCTGGCTAACATGGTAAAACCCCGTCTCTACTAAAAATACGAAAAATTAGCCAGACGTGGTGGCATGTGCCTGTAGTCCAGGCTACTCGGGAGGCTGAGGCAGGAGAATCACTTGAACTTGGGAGGCAGAGGCTGCAGTGAACCAAGATCAGGCCACTGTACTCCAGCCTGGGCAACAGAACGAGACTCCATCTCAAAAGAAAAGATTGAGGACTTTATTAAGTTACTGCTATTGGGAAAAAGATTTAAAAAAAAAAAAAGAAGATAAATATCGCATGTTCTCACTCACATGTGGGAGCTAAACAACAACAACAACATTTGGCTGGGTGAGGTGGCTCATGCTTATAATCCCAGCACCTTGAGAAGCTGAGGCAGGAGGATTACTTGAACCCAGAAGTTTGAGGCTGCAATAAGCCATGGCTGCATCACTGCACTCTAGCTGGGGCAACGCAGCAAGACCATGTCTCAAAAAAAAGTAAAAATTAGATAAAAATTGAACTCATGAAGACAAAGAGTACAATAATGATTACCAGAGGCTGAGAAGGGTAGTGGGGAGACAGGGGTAAAGAGAGGAGTTGGTTAATGGGTACAAAAATACAGTTAGATACAACGAATAAGATCTAGTGTTGGCATCTATTTGGTTATTCTCTCTTTTCTTTTTTGTCAGTCTGGCTAGTGGTCTATTTATGCTAAAAACCCTCAATAAACTCGGTATTGATGGAACGTATCTCAAAATAATAAAAGCTATTTATGACAAACCAACAGCCAATATCATACTGAATGGGCAAAAACTGGAAGCATTCCCTTTGAAATCTGGCACTAGACAAGAATGCCCTCTCTCACCACTCCTATTCAATATAGTACTGGAAGTTCTAGCCAGAGCAATCAGGCAAGAAAAAGAAATAAAGGGTATTCAAATAGGAAAGGTGGAAGCCAAATTGTCTCTATTTGCAGACGACATGATAGTATACCTAGAAGACCCCATCGCCTCAGCCCAAAAACTCCTGAAACTGATAAGCAACTTCAGCAAAGTCTCAGTATATAAAATCAATGTGCAAAAATCACAATCATTCCTATACACCAATAACAGACTTAAAGAAAGCCAAATCAAGAACGAACTGCCATTCACAATTGCTACAAAGAGAATAAAATACCTAGGAATACAACTAACAAGGAACATAAAGGACCTCTTCAAGGAGAACTACAAAGCACTGATCAATGAAATAAGAGAGGACACAAACAGATGGAGAAACATTCCATGTTCATGGTTAGGAAGAATCAATATCGTGAAAATGGCCATACTGCCCAAAGTAATTTACAGACTCAACGCTATCCCCATCAAGCTACCATTGACTTTCTTCACAGAACTGGAAAAAACCACCTTGAACTTCATATGAAACCAAAAGAGAGCCCGCATAGCCAAGTCAATTCAAAGCAAAAAGAACACAGCAGGAGGCATCACACTACCAGACTTCAAACTATACTACAAGGCTACAGTAATCAAAAAAGCATGGTACTGGTACCAAAACAGAGATATAGACCAATGGAACAGAACAGAGGCATTGGAGGCAACACAACATATCTACAACCATACAATCTTTGATAAACCTGACAAAAACAAGCAATGGGGAAAGGATTCCCTGTTTAATAAATGGTGTTGGGAAAACTGGCTAGCCATGTGCAGAAAGCAGAAAATGGACCCCTTCCTGACACCTTACACTAAAATTAACTCCAGATGGATTAAAGACTTAAACATAAGACCTGGCACCATAAAAACCCTAGAAGAAAATTTAGGCAAAACCATTCAGGACATAGGAGTAGGCAAGGACTTCATGAACAAAACACCAAAAGCATTGGCAGCAAAAGCCAAAATAGACAAATGGAACCTAATCAAACTCCACAGCTTCTGCACGGCAAAAGAAACAGTCATTAGAGTGAATCGGCAACCAACAGAATGGGAAAAAATTTTTTGCAGTTTACCCATCTGACAAAGGACTGATATCCAGAATTTACAAAGAACTCAAACAGATTTACAGGAAAAAAACAAACAAGCCCATTCAAAAATGGGCAAAGGATATAAACAGACACTTTACAAAAGAAGACATACATGAGGCCAACAAACATATGAAAAAATGCTCATCATCCCTGGTCATCAGAGAAATGCAAATCAAAACTACACTGAGATACCATCTCATGCCAGTTAGAATGGCGATCATTAAAAAATCTGGAGACAACAGATGCTGGAGAGGATGTGGAGAAATAGGAAGACTTTTACATTGCTGGTGTGTGTGGCAATTCCTCAAAGACCTAGAAATAGAAATTCCATTTGACCCAGCAATCCCATTACTGGGTGTATATCCAAAGGATTATAAATCGTTCTACTACAAGGACACATGCACACGAATGTTCATTGCAGCACTGTTTACAATAGCAAAGACCTGGAATCAACCCAAATGCCCATCGATGATAGACTGGACTGGAAAAATGTGGCACATATACACCATGGAATATTATGCAGCAATCAAAAACAATGAGTTTGTGTCCTTTGTAGGGACATGGATGAATCTGGAGAACATCATTCTCAGCAAACTGACACAAGAACAGAAAATGAAATACCGCATATTCTCACTCGTAGGTGGGTGTTGAACAATGAAAACACATAGACACAGGGAGGGGAGCACTATACACTGGGGTCTATTGGGGGAATAGGGGAGGGACAGCGGTGGGGGGAAGCTGGGAAGGGATAGCATGGGGAGAAATGCCAGATGTGGGTGAAGGGGAGGAAGACAGCAAATCACACTGCCACGTGTGTACCTATGCAACTATCTTGCATGTTCTGCACATGTATCCCAAAACCTAAAATGCAATAAAAAAAAGATCTAGTGTTGAGTGGCACAAAAGGGCAACTATAGTTAACAATAATTTATTACATATTTCAAAGTAAAAGAGTAGAATTGGAGTATTCCTAACACAATGATAAATGCTTGAGGTGATGAATATCCCAATTATCCTGAGTTGATCATTGTATATTTTATGTATGTATCAAAATACCACATGTACCCTAAAAAATGTACAAGTATTATATATCCATAAATTTTAAAAAATGTTTTAAAGCATGGGGGATCCTAAGTTAGCTGCTTACTTCCAACCTGATGCATCACCAATCTGAGGCAGGCCCCAAACTTTGGGAACAAGGCGTGAGATAAGTACCACTTCAGTGTTGGCAGGGTAACCTGCTTGAGGAATTGACTATTTGATTTTCTGTAGTGTCTGCCATTTCTGTTATTCACAAAAGAATGGACCATTCCTATCTTCCTCCACACTCTCAATCCCAAAAGGGTAACCAGGGCTTTTTGTTCTGGAGATCAGGCTTTGAACTCAGGAAAAAGAAAAAAAAAGAAACAAAGAAAAGAAATTGAGCTGGGTGTGGTGGCTCATGTCTATAATCTCAGGAGGTTGAGGCAGGAGGAATGCTTGATTGAGCCCAGGAGTGAGCTATGATCTTACCACTGCACTCCAGCCTTGGCAACAGAGTAAGATGCTATCTCTTAAAAAAGAAAGAAAGAGGCCGGGTATGGTGGCTCACACCTGTAATAACAGCACTTTGAAAGGCCAAGGTGGGTGGATCACATGAGTTCAGGAGTTCGAGACCAGTCTGACCAAAATGGAGAAATCCCATCTTTATTAAAAATACAAAACTGGGCTGGGCACAGTGGCTCATGCCTGTAATCCAAGCATTTTGGGAGGACAAGGCATGTGGATCATGAGGTCAGGAGTTTGAGACCAGCCTGACCACCATGGTGAAACCCTGTCTCTATTAAAAGTACGAAAAATTAGCTAGGTGTGTTAGCAGGCACCTATAATCCCCGCTACTCAGGAGGCTTGAGGCGGGAGAATCACTTTGAACCTGAGAGGCAGAGGTTGCAATGAGTTGAGACCACACGATAGCACTCCAGCCTGGGCAACAGAGTGAGACTCTGTCTCAAAAATAACCACAACCACAACCACAACAACAAAAAGCTAGCCAGGCTTGGTGGTGGACACCTGTAATCTTAGCTACTTGGGAAGCTGAGGCAGGAGAATTGCTTGAACCGGGGAGGCAGAGGTTGTGGTGAGCTGAGATTGTGCCATTGCACTCCAGCCTGGGCAACAAGACCGAAACCCTGTCTCCAAAAAAAATAAAGGAAGGAAGGAAGGAAGAAATCAATGAGCTTTTGTTTTTAAAAATCAACCGGGAGTCTCAGAGGCAATAAAATGGTTTTGCCTGAGAGGAAGAAGGGTTTGTAGGATTAGAAAAGGGTAGAAGAGAATTTCCTGCATCTGGCTTTGAGGGCATGGTGCTGAGGAGCACTAAGGCCTCCTTTTGTGGCCAGGTCCTGCTTCAGGCCTCCCACAGACCCCTAGGACCAGAAGGTCTCCAATGGGGATGACTGTGTGCTCAGGGAGGTAAGCAAAGGCACTGCAGATCCGAAGCCTCAGCAGAGGTCTCCAAGCCATAGCAAGGACTGGAGAAAGGGTCCTAGAATAAACCATCATTTTGGGCAAAGAGCACCAAGGGTGGCAGACACCCTCGACTAAGAGACATCTTCCCCTCAATATGTGTAAGTTCCTGATAAAGGACCAAGATTGGATTTGCTACTCATTGTTGGATGGAAGCCAAGGGTATTTAATTTAGAAAACTAAAGAAATGTGACATTGTCACCACCTGTATGCCAGAGGACAAAGTAATACCTGCTAGCAGTGTTTAACGCCAGCCTCCACACTTTCCTTTAAAGTATTTAGGTTTCCTGGCTCAAAGAAGCCTCCAGCTTGGTTTGCTGAACTGTGCCTCTCAGGAGTTTGAAGGCAGGAAGTGTTCTGGGATATGTGCATATGGGCGTGCATGCTGCTCTGTGAGGGAGGCTTGCGCTTGGGCCCCATTCCAGTCCCTTCCTTACCAATTCAATGGGAGCCTGAGTCAAAGGTGGACTCAGACAAAGACATATCCTGAAAAAAAGGGGAAAGGAAGCTGGGCAGAAGTTGCCTGCAGGACTGGGATTGCTCAGGATTGGGGCACCCCCAATCTTGCTTCGAAACACATTCCCAAGTCTGCACTGCCCCCAGGTGGCCACACCAGAGCTCCGCTCTGTACTTGGTATGGAGAGAAGACTGTATGGGATGCGTGTGTTTCTTCCAGCTGGAGCTCTTTGGAGACTCATCGGTAACCCTGATGAGATACAGAATTCTGAAGGCAGAGCAAGCCTTAGTGAGGAAGGGGGTGAGTTTTGTTTACTCTGAAATATCTGTGGAATATACTGAAACACAGATACCTAGGAATCTGTCAAAATAAAAATCTAAAGCTCTGGAGAGAGGTCTAAACTAGACATGCAGATAGGAGTGTTATCATTTATGTAGTAATTAAAACCACGGGAACAGATGAGATCACCCAGGGAAAATGGAAACAGACAAGGGCTGAGTCCCAAGGACTAAACTCTGGAGTGGGCTAGGAAAGGTTTGGTGATATCATCTTATATATTTTTCTGGAGCTTTGGAGTTAGATTCTCAACTGCTTTCATACTCATTATCTTAATTCTCATCTGAGAGGTTCTATAAAATACCTGGTAAAACCACGTGTGACTGGGATAATAGCAGTACTGCAAGAAATGCGATCCATCGGACAGGCAGGAGGTGGGATACAGTGTCACGGAGGAGGCTTGAAGTCCCAGGTTAGCATGACACAGAATGACTCCTAAGAGGACTTGAAACTCTTGCCTAGACTCTTGGTGAAAAGCATAGCTGGTCCGTGGCGCTGGGTTAGAAATGCTGTTGCAGGACGGAGGCAGACCTGACAATAGCTCTGCAAGGGGCACTCAAGAAGCAGGTACAGCCTGCCTGCCTCTGCGTGTCCTACAGGCAGCAGTCCGCTAGACTGAGCTGAGGAAGGACCGCCAGCTGGGAAGAAAGGCATCCTTTCCAGAGACAGAAATAAGGCAGCGAGAATACTTGCTACTTTCTGAGTGACTGGGGTTGGTGGGAGACATGAAGGCTGACCTGGCCCTACAAGGAGGCCTGTAATACAGACAGAGGGGTAGAATGCAGGGCAGAGATAAATGCAGTGAGGTGACTCCTTTGGTACAGTCCCCACTTCCTTCAATTGGTCTCACCCACTCTGGACGCACTTCTTCCCGTAGCATTTCAGAGTTTCCCTGTGTTATACATGTTGTTGTGCACCTATTCACATGCTCCCTTGCGTTTCTCAGACTGTTCATTGGTGTGACTTCTCCAGGGTTTGCATATTCCCAAGCCACCTATATTATTTTTCTTTTAATCAGCTAACTTTTCCAAAACTGAAATATATTTGTGTAAATTGGAAATTTTAGAGCATGTTACTGTCATTTGTCACAAAGAGAATATAATCCTAGAAAAAATTAATAAAACAGTGTCAGGAAATTCTAAATAACTACTGTTACCAGAAGAAAACTCCAGGCCTGAGGTCTATTTTCTTGATTAAAAAGAAATATACTAAAAAGGAATAAGTTTTAGAATATGTCAATGACATATTAACCTCAAATGAGACTTTCTTCTAGATGAATCCAGGCGTGGAAGCAAATGAAAAAGGGAATTACTTCTTCATAATGAGATGATTTTATGCTTTCCATCTACCACCTAAAATCATCTTCTATTTAACTTGAAATCCTCTCAAATACCACCAGCAGTATACATCCTAAGCTTCTGGAGACAAAAGGGCTGAAAGCAGGCTAATGAGTTCCACAAGTAAACTGAAAAAAAAAACTGGCCAACTTCACCTCCTTTACAAGTTTGTGTGAATGCTCTACAACCTTGTGTAAAATTTCTCCTTTGTATCCCCTTTAGCAACTAGAGTAGAATGGCACACATAAATACGCTCAATAAATATTGGGAACTTAGAAAAAGTTGATCTGGGAGTTGAATAGGACCCTGGGAGGCTGAGGGGAAGATGGATTTTCTGTAATACACCCCCTCATCTCCCACTTCCAACCAATAATAGGCTCAGCCTGAAGTCTAAGCAAGATGTGGAAATGCCATACACCAGTAGAGGAGAACTGGTTCTCCTTAGAACTATATAAATAATAGTTATTTCTCTCCTTTTGGACTTGGAGGTCTGTATTTTGATAAACAATTATATTTACTCCTGTAACGGTCCTGCCCCATTTTCAAGTGATAGAACAACTCCAAAGTATCTTCCCCTCTTCAAGGTCATTTACAGTAAGTGATGTGCTTCAGATGTGTCTTGCACTGAACTGAAAACAAACTATCAAGGAACACTCCTCACCGGCCATATCCAAAAGGCATTCTAGGTTTGTATCCCTTCTAATATCTCTTCTTAATTTTGTACAGATAACATTAGCGATGGATACATAATGTTTTTCACTGCTGTTTACAAAATAAAATATCTGAGTCTCTCAAAGGCAGTTTAGGAAATTCAGGACCCTCTGAAGAGAAAGATGAAAACATCAGTAAACTCCCAGTCCTAGGATAGGCCAGCTTAAAGTGACTAGGCCTGTGGACAGAGATGAAACTGACAAACCTTTACATACTTGGCCCTAGTCTGGAGCAGGGGATTGACTTTTACTCTGAGAAGAACTTTAGAGGCCAAGGAAAAGACAGATTGAAAAGAAATTCTCTCTGAACAGGTATGTAGCGAAGCCAAAGATTTCAGAATTCTGGCCCATGAATCTTTTCCCCAGCCTACTTTAGTGCTATGACCAAATACTACAAAGAACCAACTTAAGACTACTACCAAAATTATTTATTTATGACTCAATTCCCCCTTGGTGTATCATTGACGGTAATATCTAAGTGACCGACTGGTTCTCCTTTGTGCCTCATCTGCCAATCAGTGGATTCCCAAAGACTGCTAATTATGTCAGTTTTCAACCCAAGGTAAACATAATCAGGAAGTTAAATCCTACTGCTGTCAAAGCTATCCCAAATTCCAAAGTCATATATAAGTGATTTAAGGATTGTCTACTGTCTAGAGAATTCTTGCCAAGTTCCCAATAGAAAAATGAGAGCTGGCCTCATAATTAAATCATGCCATCATCAGTGGCCCATTTTCTTTCCAGCTTTGGTGAAGACATCCTTGTATCAGCACAGCAGAGTTAAATTGTCAGATTCCTGAAGCAATTCCCCTTTGGACTTACCTGTAGATATTACTGAGTAGGAAGGATTGGTGAACTCAGGATCCCAGCTTTGGTTCAGTGACTTTGGCAGCCTGACCAAAGCTATTCCCTGCCTTCACATTGCTTTTTATGCAACTCTGGGCTGTTGATGACCTCCAGCTGTGGGACCATCCCTCTGACCACTCTGCCTGGCCTCCCAGATCTTCAATGCTTTCATGGCTAAGGGGCCTCTATATCTTCCTGCTCCATGGATTCTCTGCCTTAAGGATTTCTACCTCCCAGGGTGCTGCCAACTCAGCAAGGGTATGAGTTCTTTTGCTGATGGCAACTGAGCTATCACATTTCTCATCAGGAAGCAGCCTGAAATTAAGGTGCAAAAATTAAACTGTTGAGACTAAAGGCATTTGATGCAATTGAATTTCAAGCAGAGTCTGAAGTTCCCTGGAGTAGAGCTTGCTGTGTGGGGGCCTAATGCCCATGGCTTTGAAGCAGTCTGATAATCTGAAATGTCTCTTAACCATGTCAAAGCCCCTGTAGAGCCAGAATCCAACAGATTTTCTGAACTAGAACTCTGCTACCATTCTCCAAGCTAGTAAGCTTTGCCACTTACTAGCTGTGACCTCTGACAAATTATTTAACCTCTTTGGCCTCTCTCTCCTAAGATGTAAAATGTGGGCAATGAGACTTATTCTACAGTGCTAATGTAAGCTTTAAACAAGCTATGATATGTATAGTACATGGTAGATGCTCAATTCATTTCAGTTCCCTTAACCCTACCCTCTACATTTTAGAGGAAATCTATTTACCTGCCTTACCTCTTGCTTAGTAGACAGGATGAGGCTTGGGTTGAAGATTATATTACTCAGGGGCAAGTCTAGAAAGGATGTGGGGTGGATACCCTAGATAGTCACAGGGATTAGCGTTTCTCTTCCTCAAATCCTAGGTTGGTGTGATAAGACTAAGTGATTCTCTGATTCAAGAATGCTTGCAATGTTCATTTCTGGGACAAGCCTCTCAGTAGGAATGACCAAAACTCCATATTAACATAGCACAGCCCAGAACCTTGGAGATGGCAATAATTTTAATCTTACAGTATGGGGTGGAATAAGCTAAGCCATATTATATATATATATATATATATATATATATATATATATATATATATACATATATATATATATATATATATATACACACACACACACACACACACACACACACGGCTTTTATATATGGCTCTGAAGAGCATAAGTAGTTGTCACAAGAACATGACATTTCCAGATCTATATTCTGGATAATAA
This sequence comes from Callithrix jacchus, assembly GCF_049354715.1. Classification (NCBI taxonomy): domain Eukaryota; kingdom Metazoa; phylum Chordata; class Mammalia; order Primates; family Cebidae; genus Callithrix; species Callithrix jacchus. The sequence goes on from NC_133506.1 coordinate 5,138,637, forward strand.
TTTACATGACTATCAACTTTTGAAGCAGGAATCCTCTCCTATTCATGTTTATTCTCTTAAGTACCTATTGCTTTGTGTATTGAAGTTGCTCATTAAATCAAATGGAATTGATTCAGTATCAAAGGACATGAAACTGAAGGAAAAAATGGAACTTAGAATTGTTGATAAGCAAGATCCAGACTGACCGAAAGAACTCAGAAGAAACCAAAACTGAGCAGTATCTTTTCCATATACCAGACTTTGTTCATATAACTTTTATCTAAGGACTTTCATTACCTTTTAGAAAGTTATTGTTCCGTCGGAAGTCTAGCTTAGGAATCTGTTGTTAGTAGGATAACTGGCTAGAACAGGGGCTGGAATAGATAGTCTTATTCATAAAGCCATGTCTAGTTACCAGAAAATGAGACTCTTCCTCCCTGATTCCTTCCATGGAGAAGGTTAAGATAACAGTGTGCCACCAGCCATTATTTTCTTTTTCTCTTCATTTTTTAAATAGAGATGGTGTCTCACTATGTTGCTCAGACTGGCCTTTGAACTTCTGGCCTCAAGTAATCCTCTCCCTGCCTCTGTCCCCCAACCATGCCGGGCTCTATCCGCCATTGTATATTGACACAGGGCTGATAGTTTGGCAGAAACCCCCTCTGCCAGGGAAGAGCACTATCCCTTAGGAGAATTTATTCATTTATTTATTTTTGAGATGGAGTTTTGCCCTTGTTGTCCAGGCTAGAGTGCAATGGCATGACCTTGGCTCACTGCAACCTCCTCCTCCCGGATTCAAGTGATTCTCCTACCTCAGCCTCCTGAGTAGCTGCGATTACAGGCATTCACCATCACGCCCCACTGATTTTATATTTTTAGTAGAGACTGGGTTTCTCCATGTTGGTCAGGCTGGTCTCGAACTCCTGACCTCAGGTGATCCTCCCAACTCAGCTTCCCAAAGTGCTGAGATTATAGGCATGAGCCACCATGCCCCGCCTAGGAGAATTTAGGTTTTAAGTCAATTGTTACTTCTGCAGTGTTTTATCCTTGGGGTTTATGAAATATTGGCTGCTGTAGTTCATTAGTTAAAATTCTCCTTTCCCTTTTCCCTTAAGGCTTGGTTCTGCTACTTTCAGGCTTATTGGTATGATTTTTTTCTCTACCTGAGCTGAAATGTAAGTGTTCCAAACTGGGGGAGAGACAAGTAGAGAAAGTGATGTACTCTTAAAAAGGATTGGGGTAGGCTGGGCATGGTGGCTCACACCTGTAATCCCAGCACTTTGGGAGGCCGAGGCGGGTGGATCACGAGGTCAAGAGATCGAGACCATCCTGGTCAACATGGTGAAACCCCGTCTCTACTAAAACTACAAAAAAAAAAAAAAAAATTAGCTGGGCATGGTGGCGCGTGCCTGTAATCCCAGCTACTCAGGAGGCTGAGGCAGGAGAATTGCCTGAACCCAGGAGGCAGAGGTTGCGGTGAGCCGAGATCATGCCATTGCACTCCAGCCTGGGTAACAAGAGCGAAACTCCGTCTCACAAAAAAAAAAAAAAAAAAAAAGGATTGGGGTGTTTATAAACTGTTTTTGTTTTTGTTTTTTTTGAGACAGAGTTTCACTCTTGTCGCCCAGGCTGGAGTACAATGGTGCGATCTCGGCTCACTGCAACCTCAGTCTCCTGGGTTCAAGTGATTCTCATACCTCAGCCTCCCACGTAGCTGGGATTGCAGGTGCCTGCCACTACATCTGGCTAATTTTTGTATTTTTAGTAGAAATTTACTCGCCATATTGACCAGGCTGTTCTTGAACTCCTGACCTCAGGTGATCCACCTGCCTCAGTCTCCCAAAGTGTGAGCCACTGCACCTGGTCCAGGGTATTTACTACCAATGAGGCTGTTTCTTCCATTAGATTTAAACTCCTAAGTGCAAGAGCTGTGTCTTATTCACCTGTGTATCCTCACTGCCTAGGGAGGTCCATGGTGGCTGTCCAGTAAATGCTTACTGATTGATAAATAAGTCAAATATAACCAACATTGTGAAGTGTTACAGGTATAAAATTGGTGGTACAGGCAATAGCACTAGAGAAACTTAGAAGAAATCATTGTGGGCCAGGATGGTCAGAGAAGTTTCTACAGAAGAGGTAGAAATGTTTCATGGAAGAATCTGAGTCTCTGGACAGAGATGGGATGGGATATGGACAGTGCAGACTTCCAAATCACTTAAACTCTAAGAGCCTCAGTTTCTCATTGATGCAAAAAGTGTTTTTAAAATGGAGACAGTAAACCTACATCACAAGCAAAGAGTAAATAAGGTAGTTATATAAAGTAATTAGCGCAGAATGTGACACACACAAAAGAACTGTTTTCCTCTGCACTTTTGTCTTTCTTTTACTGACCTGTATGGCCATCCCATTGGATTTGAAAGCTTTCCTTAGTGTTCTAGAGCTCCTCGTGTCATTTTCTTCATCGCTCATACTCCTGAAGCCAAGGAGGGTTTGTTCACTCTCTGTGGATAAACGAGACAAATAAGCATACTAAATACTTTTTATTGTCTATCCTTGAGCACATATAACCATGTTGTGCATGGGGACTTTCGCTAGGCAAAACATTTCCAATTTTATCTCCATTTCCTCCTCATAGAACTTTATTATTAGAAGAGTTCTGGTAGGGCTCAGTGACTAACGCCTATAATTTCAGCACTTTGGGAGGCCAAGATGGGAGAATTACTTGAGGCCATGACTTTGAGACCAGCCTGGGCAACATAGTAAGACCTGTCTCTACAATTAATAAATAAATTATCCAGGCAGAGTGGCACACGCTTGAGGTCCCAGCTACTTTGGAGGCTGAGGTGGGGAGGATTGCTTGAGCCCAGGAGATCAAAGCTGCAGTGAGCCATGATCATGCCACTGTATTCCAGCCTGGATGACAGAGAGAGGCTCTGTTCCAAAGAAAAAAAGAGTTATTGGAGATAATATAGTATATAACACTCATTTTACATATTTAAAAAAACCAAAACAAATTTAGCCTAAAGCAATTAAGTAATTAGTTATTGGCAGAACTGTGAAGTATATTTGGATGCCTTTTGATGTCTTACCCAGTGCTCTTTCCAATTTATCAGGCTATTTTATACTTCTATATGTTGGACAGTCCCATTCACTTTTCACATTTTCATTAACATTGGCAACCCAGTTTTTCAGTGAAATTCAGAGACATCCTACATGGAACATTTGGCTTGTTTATAAAAGAACTAGGAAGATCAAGTGATTAATACACATTGAGAATCACTAATCTGAAAATCTGAACTGTTCCAAAAGCTGATGCTTTGAGTGCTGACATGAGGCTCAAAGGAAAAGCTCATTGGAGCATTCTGGATTTTGGACTTGGGATGTTCAGTTAGTTCACTAAATTTACCATTTATCTAAGGAGTCCTGAGTCTATGAATAACTTTTTAGGCTGGGCATAGTGGCTCATGCCTGTGATCCCAGCACTTTGGGAGGCCAAGGTGGGCAAATCACTTGAGGTCAGAAATTTGAGACCAGCCTGGCCAACATGGTGAAATAGAAAAATACAAAAATAGGAAAATTAGCTGGGGATGGTGGTGCATGCCTATAATCCCAGCTACTCAGGAGGTTGAGGCATAAGAATCGCTCGAACCTAGGAGACAGGTTGCAGTGAGCTGAGATCATGCCACTGCACTCCAGCCTGGGCAACAGAGCAAGACTCCATCTCAAAAAATAATAATTAAAAAAACTGAACATATAGTAAAATGGAATTTTATGGTATACAGTTAATTTTAATATATGTTTAGATTACATCACCACCACCACAAATAGGATATAGAACAGTTCCATCCCCACAAAAAGTTTTTTTTTTTAGTTTTATCTTTTTGAGGATGTCATAAAAATGGAATAATACATTCTGTGAACTATGAAATCATCAAGGAATAGAGATACCTTTTCTGGTAGTTTTTTAAACTATACACAACACACACACACACACACTTTTCAATCTTCTGAAATAACTGAAAGCATTGACACCCTGATATCAGGGTATGTGTATGAGCATATATGTCTCTGTGTACTAAAACACAGCTACATACACATCTATATTTATTTTCTGTATCTATCCATTTACATATAAGTTAAAAACATGACATCATACTGATACCTCCAGTTCCAATCCAACCCCAAAGAACTCATTCTGGCCTAACCCTTCTCTTCATTTATAGCTTTTTTTTTTTTTTTTGAGAAGGAGTCTTGCACTGTCGTCCAGGCTGGAATGCAATGGTGAGATATTGGCTCATTGCAACCTCCACCTCCTGGGTTCAAGCGATTCTCCTGCCTCAGCCACTTGAGTAGCTGGGATTATAGGCAGCCGCCACCATGCCCAGCTAATTTTTTGTATTTTTAGTAGAGATGGGGTTTCACTATGTTGGTCAGGCTGGTCTAGAACTTCTGACCTCGTGATCCACCCACCTTGGCCTCCCAAAGTGCTGGGATTATAGGTGTCAGTCACCGTGTCCAGCCTTATTTATGACTTCTTTCTCCTACATGATAAACCTGATTCTCATTATTGAATATATTTAGTTATTTGTTCAATCTTAGTATACACATAAAAGTAATTTAAGAATGCTAACCTGTACCAGTGTAAAGAATAAATTTGCTAATTAGAGTACAGTATTTGTGTACAATTTTTTATCTTTAACCTTCCAGAGTATAGTCAAAATACTGTTTTCCAAAATTTCTTCTGTTACTTCTTTTCCATCCACGTCAATGTGATAATATTATTCATGTGTAATAAAGTTAGGTTCATTTTTTCCCTTTTTATTCCATGTTGAATTTGCCTCACAACCTGATTGATTTTTTTTAAATTATTTATTTTTGTGTATGTCAAATAATACCAGGGTATTATTTGGTATACTTATTCTCTTCTTCTTCTTCTTTTTTTTTCAGACTGAGTCTCGCTCTGTTGCCCATGCTGGAGTGCAGTGGCACAGTCTCAGCTCACTGCAACCTCCAACATCTGGGTTCAAATGATCCTCCTGCCTTAGCCTCCCAAGTAGCTGGGATTACAGGCATGTGCCACCACACCCAACTAATTTTTTAGTAGAGAGGGGTTTTCACCATGTTGGCCAGTCTGGTCTTGAACTCATGGCCTCCAGTGATCCACCTACCTCAGTCTCTCAAAGTGTTGGGATTACAGGCTTGAGCCACTGTGCCCAGTCTACTTATTCTCTTATTCTAAGAGTCAGACAACAAAGTATACTCTGGGAAGAATCATTCCCCTCCTCCATTCTGCTACCCTTTTCCATCCCCCATTCTTTCCACCTACCCACTGTAGGTAAAGAATTTTATTAATATCTGGTTTATACTTCCTGCATTCCTTTTGCACAAATAAGCAGATATATGTATATTTTATTACATGTCTCAGCCTCCCAAGTAGCTGGGATTACAGGCACACGCCACCATTCCCAGATAATTTTTATATTTTTAATAAAGACTTATTATATAAAATGATAATACTGTATTAGTTTCCTAGAGCTGCCATAGCAAAATACTACAAACTGGGTTGGTTAAACAACAGAAATTTATTGTCTCACATTCTGGCAGCTGGAAGTTCAAGATCAAGTTGTTGATAGGTTTGTTTTCTTCTGAGGCCTCTCTTTGGCTTGGAGATGATTGCCTTCTCACTGTGTCCTCACACAGTCTTTCCTCTGTGCACATGCTCTTGATATCTCTCTGTGTGTTCAAATTTCCTCTTCTTTGGCTAGAAATACAAAGTAAGAAAAAGGTAAACAACAAAACAAAAACAAATTTTCTCTTCTTTTAAGAACACCAGTCAGATTGAATTAGGACCCATCCTAATGGCCTCATTTTAATTTAATCACCTCTGTAAACCCTGTAACACCAAGTAGAGTCACATTCTGAGGTACTGGGTATTAGGATTTATATATATATATATATATATATATATATATATATATATATATATTTTTTTTTTTTTTTTTTTTTTAAAGACGGGGTTTCACCATGTTGGTCAGGCTGGTCTTGAACTCCCGACCTCAGGTGATCTGCCCACCTTGGCCTCCAAAGTGCTTGGATTATAGGCATAATCCACCACGCCCGGCCTAGGACTTCAATATATATATTTTGTCAGGAGGGACAAAATTTGGGTTATGACACATACTGTAGACACTCTTTTGCACTTTGCTTTTTTCACTCATGGAAATCACTCCATATCGGTTAATAGAGATCATCCTGATTCTATTTTACAGCTGCATAGTACCCCCATGTGACTGTATCTTGGTTTATGCACCCACTCTCCTGTGTATACGTATTTAGGTTGTTTCTCCTATTTTACATATACAAACTATGCTGCAATGAATAACTGTATGCATATGTATTTTCGTATTGTTGGAGATCCTTACATGTAGGATTGCTGGATCACAAGGGAAGTGCATCAGAATAGGCAAATTCATAGACAGAAAAGAGAGTAGTAGTTGCATGGTGGTGGGGCAGGAATGGGAAATGACTACTGAAATGACTACTGATGTGTATAAGATTTCTTGGCTAGGCACAGTAGCTCACACCTGTACTTCTAGCACTTTGGCCGAGACGTGCTGGGATCAGGCCAAGGTGGGCGGATCACAAGGTCAGGACTTCAAGACCAGCCTGGCTAACATGGTGAAACCCTGTCTCTACTAAAGACACAAAAAATTCGCTGGGTGTGGTGGTGGGTGCTTGTAATCCCAGCTATCCAGGAGGCTGAGGCAGGAAAATCACTTGAACCCGGGAGGCAGAGGTTGCAGTTAGCCAAAATCGTGCCAATGAATTCCAGCCTGGGCGACAGCGAGACTCCATCTCAAAAATAAAATAAAGTAAAAGGCATAGTAAGTGCATTAGTTTTGTTAGATATTGCCAAATCTTCCTCCAAAGGGCTTGCACTAATTTGCATCCCTGCCAGCAATGTATAAGAGCATCTGTTTTCCACAGTCTCACCAAAAGAATGTGGCATCGTACTTTTTAATTTCACCAATCTGATAGGTAAGAAATGGTATCTCAGTGTTGTTTTGTTTTACTGATTATGAGTTTCAACATTTTTTCATGTTTGAACATTTGTGTGTGTGTGTGTGTGTGTGTGTGTGTGAGAGAGAGAGAGAGAGAGAGAGAGAGAGAGACAGAAACAAAGAGATAAATCTGTAAATTTGTCAGGTCATTTCCCATTTTTCTTTTTCCCTTTTTTAGGGTTTTGTTCCTTTGCCATTCAATTTTTAATAAAACCCTGTATTCTAGTAATATTAGCCCTTTGTAGTAAACATTGCAAATATTTTTACCCACCACATCAGTTACCTTATAACTTTATGGAATACTTTCTTCTGGCCATGAAAAAAAATTTTTTTAAAGTAAAATTTATCAATCTTTTCTTTATTGCTCTGGATTTTTTTGCTATTTTTTTTTTTTTACATTTGGCAGACCAGCCCCCTAAAACAATTGCAAAAGGGGAAAATCTAAGCCAGAGTTTTCTTCTCTGTCAAATGGGGACCAATTCCTGTGCCTCACAAAGTTGTGACAGCTTAAAACTGGCTGTAAGTTGCTTAGCAAGGTGGCTGGCACAAAATGAATGCTAAATAAACCTACTACAGATTGGAGGATTTGGATCAACCAGAACAGAGGTGCCTAGAAACTGCCAACACTCCACCACTTTTTGACCTACAGAAACAGCAACTTCACATGGCACAACCTAACTTCTAGACACTTCTAGAAAGCTGTCAAGGTTTCAGAGGCTCAATGCCAGCCTGGGGTGCGGGGGTGGCAGGGCACCAGGAGACCCAGTGAGGTCCCTGGGCCAGGAACACCCATCCTAATCCTAGCAGGGTGTCTCGAGTCCATTATTGCTCTGGATGTGCCATAGTTAGGAACCCTTTCCCTACTTTGAAGTTAAAGAGGAATTTACCTGTCTTCTCCTAGTAGGTGATTTCATCACTTACATTTAGAGCTCTATCTATTTGCAGTTTATGTTTATTTATTTATTTATTTATTGCCAAAGGGGTGGGGGAGACAGAGTCTTGCTCTGTCACCCAGGCTGGAGTGCAGTGGTGCAATCTCGATTCACTGCAACCTCCAACTCCTGGGTTCAAGAGATTCTCCTGCCCCAGCCTCCCAAGTAGCTGGGACTACAGGCATCTGCCACCATGCACAGCTAATTTTCATATTTTTAGTTGAGACAGGGTTTCACTATGTTGGCCAGGCTGGTCTTGAACACCTGACCTCATGATGCCCCTGCCTCAGCCTCCCAAAGTGTTGGGATTACAGGTGTGAGCTATGGTGCCCTGCCTACAGCTTATTCTTATGTGTGCCAGTAGGTATATGTCTAATATTCTTTTCTAAATGCCTATCCAGTTGTCCCAGGACCATGAAGTAAAAAGCTCACCCTTTGCGTTTTTTTCTCCGAAGTGATACAGTTTGCAGACTCCCTCTTTAAATTATCTATATTTTTAATTTACTTCCCTGTTCTGATCTGATTATGTTTCAGAATTTTTAGACTTAGTGAGTGCTTAGTCTTTCTTAAAGTGATTTTAGACCAAATTTTGGCCCTGTCATTAGGTCCTCTCTTCTTTTTTTCCCACAGTTTTTTTCCAAATATTTACTTGACCATAAAGACTGATAGCAGGGCAAGGGTATGGCGGGAACATGGCAAATTACATACCAAAATCTGGTGCTTTTTCTTTTCATACAGCTGTTTTGAAGTATTGACCTTCTATAATTTCAAGTTCTGCTGAGGGCATTACCTTGAGTAGATTTATTTTACTCTTCTTGTGCATTTTTTCAAAAAAATTTGCATTAAGAGAAAATATTATGAAACAAGTAGCTAGCTGGATGGCCTTCACTGTCTGAAGCTATCTCAGTCCATTTGTATTTTATGTAATTATTGATATGGTTAGATTTAAGTGTGTCATCTTTGCTATTTGCTTTATGAAACATTTTTATTGATATGACTCCCACCACATAAAATTCACTGTTTTAAAGTGTACACTTCAGTGGTTTTTAGTGTATTCACTATGTTGTACAACCATCACCAGTATCTCATTCCAGAACATTTCCATCACCCCAAAAAGCATTCCCTACCTATCAGCAGTTAGCTCCCATTTCGCTCTCATCCCATCCCTGGCAACCATTAATCTACTTTCTGTCTCTATGGGTTCACCTATTCTGGACATTTTATATAAATGGAATCATACAATATGTGCCCTTTGTGTCTGGATCCCTTCACTTAGTATAATTTTTTTAGGTTCACCTATGTTGTAGCATGTAACAATACTTCATTCCTTTTTGTTTTCCTTTTTTTTGTTTGAGACGGAGTCTCGCTCTGTTACCCAAACTGGAGTGCAGTGGCACGATCTCGGCTCACTGCAAGCTCCGCCTCCCAGGATCAAGCAATTCTCCTTCCTCAGCCTCCTGAGTAGCTGGGACTACAGGCACATGCCACCAGGCCCAGCTAATTTTTTTTTTTTAGATGAAGTCTCACTCTTGTTCCCCAGGCTGGAGTGCAATGGCACGATCTCGGCTCACTGCAACCTCCGCCTCCTGGGTTCAGGCAATTCTCCTGCCTCAGCCTCCTGAGTAGCTGGGATTACAGGCACCCACCACCATACCTGGCTAATTTTTGTATTTTTGGTAAAGATGGGGTTTCATCATGTTGGCCAGGCTGGTCCCGAACTCCTGACCTCAGGTGATCTGCCCGCTTTGGCCTCCCAAAGTGCTGGGATTACAGGTATGAGCCACTGTGCCTGACCTTATTTTTGCATTTTTATTAGAGACAGGTTTCAATATGTTGGCCAGGCTGGTCTCAAACTCCTGACCTCCAATGATCCACCAGCCTCAGTCTCCCAAAGTGCTGGGATTACAGGTGTAAGCCACCATACCCAGCTACAATACTTCATTTGTTTTAATGGCTAAATAATATTCCATTGTATGAATGTACCACATTTTGCTTATCCATCCATCAGTGATGAACATTTAGGTTGTTTCCATTTTAACTATTATACATAATATGGCTGTGAACATGGGTATATACTTAGGAGTGGAATTGCTGAGTCATCAGGTAATTCTATGTTTAATTTTTAGGAACTGCCACAATAGCTGTACAATTGTACATTCTCATCAGCAATGTATACATATTCCACTTTATCCACAGCCTTGTCAACACTTGTTAGTATCCTTTACTATTATTATTTTATAGCCATCCTAGTGGATGTGAAGTTGTATCTCATTGTGGTTTGGATTTGCACTACCCTAGAGACCAATGATGGTGAGCATCTTTTCATGAGCTTATTGCTCATTTGTATCCCTTATTGGGAGAAATGTCTATTTGAATCCTTTGTCCAATCCAAAAAATTGAAACATTTGCGTTTTTATTGTTGAATTGTAGGAGTTCTTTATGTATTCTGGATACTAAACTTTTATCAGATATACGATTTATAAATATTCTCTCCCATTCTGTGGACTGTCTTTTCACTTTCTGATAATATCATTTGAAGCATAAAAAGTTTTAAATTTTGATGAAGTCCAGTTTACCTATTTTTCTTTGATAGCTTCTGCTTTTGGAGTCATATATAAGAAACCATTATCTAAGATAAGATCATTCAGATTTTCATTTGTTTTCTTCCATGAGTTTTATAGTTTTAACTTTTACATTTAGGTCTTTGATCCAATTTGAGTTAATTTTTGTATATGGTGTGAGGTAGGGGTTCAATTTCATTCTTTTGTATGTGGATGTCCAGTTGCCCAGTACCATTTGCTGAAGAGACTATTCTTTCCCCATTCAATGGTCCTAGCACTCTTGCCAAAAATCAATTGACCATGGATCTATGGTTTATTGCTAGACTTTCAATCTTCAAAAAAATATTTTTTTGAGACATAGTCTTACTCTGTTCTCCAGGCTGGAGTACAGTGGTGTCATCATAGCTCACTGCAGCCTGAAACTCCTGGGCTAATTCAACCTTCTCTCCTTGGCCTCCCAAAGTGCTGGGATTACAGGTTTAAGCCACCATGCCCAGCCTCAAATATTTCTTTACCACTTTATGTATAATTTAAGAACCTTACAACAGAATATTCCATTCCCTCCTCCTGCTTTTTGTATTTTCATCCTATCTTTTACTATATGTAAGTTACAAATTCCACAGTACATTATCCCCCTAGTCAATTATTTTTAAAGAAATTAAGCTATGGCTGGGTGTGATGGCTCACGCCTGCAATCCTAGCACTTTGGGAGGCTGAGGTGGGCAGACTGTCTGAGCTCAGGAGTTTGAGACCAGCCTGGGCAACACAGTGAAACCCTGTCTCAACAAAAATACAAAGGAAAAAAAAATGGCCGGGCCTGGCAGTGTGCACCAGTAGTCCCAGCTACCAGGAGGGTGAAGCAGGAGAACTGCTTGAACCTGGGAGGTGAAGGTTGCAGTGAGCTGAGATCCCGCCACTGCACTCCAGCCTGGGCAACAGAGTGAGACTCCGTCTCCCAAATAATAATAATAAATAGGCCGGGTGCGGTGGCTCAAGCCTGTAATCCCAGCACTTTGGGAGGCTGAGGCAGGTGGATCACGAGGTCAAGAGATCGAGACCATCCTGGTCAACAAGGTGAAACCCCGTATCTACTAAAAATACAAAAAAATTAGCTGGGCATGGTGGCGCGTGCCTGTAATCCCAGCTACTCAGGAGGCTGAGGCAGGAGAATTGCCTGAACCCAGGAGGCGGAGGTTGCGGTGAGCCGAGATCGCGCCATTGCACTCCAGCCTGGATAACAAGAGCGAAACTCCGTCTAAAAAAGAAAAAAAGCAAAAAAAAGAAGAAAGAAGAAAGAGAAAGAAAGAAAGAAAGAAAGAAAGAAAGAAAGAAAGAAAGAAAGAAAGAAATTAAGCTATGAGAGAAAAATGTTTATATTTATAAACATGTTTACCATTTCTGATGCTGTTAATTCATATTCTACTTCCAAGTTCTCATCTAGTATCATCTGTTTATCATTTTCATTCCACTTGAATAACTTCCTCTAATATTTCTTTTTTCCTTTTTTGATTCAAGGTTTTGTTCTGTCACCAAGCTGGAGTGCAATGGTGTGATCTTGGCTCACTGCAACGTTTATCTCCCAGGTTCAAGCTATCTTCCCACCTCAGCCTCTTGAGCAGCTAGGACTACAGGCCTGCATCACCATGCCTGGTGAATTTTTTGTAGAGATGAGGTCTCACTATATTGCCCAGGCTGGTCTCAAACTCCTGGACTCAAGCTACCCTTCTGCTTTAGCCTCCCAAAGTGCTTGGATTACAGGCATGAGCCACCGTGCCCAGCCTCCTTTAATATTTATTCTACTACAAGTCTATTGGCAACAAATTATCTCAGCTTTTGTCTGCAAGTGTCTCTTTATTTCACCTTAATTTTGAAGATTTTTTTTTTTTTTTTAGTTTTTGAGACAGGTCTTCCTCTGTCACCCACGCTAGAGTGCAGCGGCACAAACATGGCTCACTGAAGCCTTAACAACCTACTGGGCTCAAGTGATCCTCCCACCTTGGCCTCCAGAATAGCTGGGACTCCAGGTGCGCACCACCACATTTTTTTGTTTTGTTTTGTAGAGATGTAGAGATGGAGGTCTTGCTATGTTGCTCAGGCTGGTTTTGAACTCTTAGCCTCATGCCATCTTCCCACCTTGGCTCTCAAAGTGCTGGGATTATCAGTGTGAGTCACCATGCCCAGCCTTGAAGAATATTTTCATTCAACATAGAATTCTTGGTTTACTTTTTTCTTTCTGCACTTAAAATGTCATTCAATTATTTTATGGCTTATATTGTTTATGATGAGAAGTCAGTAGTAATTCTTGTCATCATTTTCCTGTATATAATATGTCTCAAGATTTTCTTATTTTTGCTTTTCAGAAATTTGATTATCACAGTTTGAATTACTTTAGCTAGATAGTAAGTCTAGAAATTGGGTAGACTGATCCTTTATTCTTTCTTCTAAATTGTTTTTAGCTATTCTAGTTTCCTTTGCCTTTCTATATAAATTTTAGAATAAGCTTGTCAATCTCCCCTCATAGTTTGATAGGAATTGAAGTAAACTGCACATTCATTTGAGGAGAACTGACATCTTTCAAATTTTTTCATTTTTCTGATTTTTTTAAGAGATAAGGTTTCTCCATGTTGGTCAGGCTGGTCTCGAACTACTGACCTCAGGTGATCTGTCCACCTTGGCCTCCCAAAGTGCTGGGATTACAGGCGTGAGCCACTGTGCCCAGACTCTAATTTTTAATAGAGAAAGGATCTCGCTACATTGCCCAGGCTGTTCTTGAACTCCTGGCCTCAAGTGATCCTCCCGCCTCAGCCTCCCAAAGTGTTGGGACTACAGGCATAAGCCACCATGCCTGGTCCAATAATTGGTATCTTTACTATGCTCAACCTCATAATCCAAGAACACATTATGTCTCTCCATTTATTTAGATCTTTGATTTCTTTCATCAGTGTTTATAGTTTTTAGCGCAGAAGTCCTGGACATGGTTTGTTAGATTTACATCTAAGGAGTTCCTTATTTTTTTATTTTAGGGATTTATAAATGGTATTGGAATCATATTTTTAATTTTGGTGTCCATGTGTTCCATACCTATACTTAGAAATGTGACTGATTTTTGTATGTCTTGTATCCTGCAACCTTGCTAAAACTCACTTAATAGTTTTATGATTTTTGGCCAGGTGCAGTAGCTCATCCCTATAATCCCCGCACTTTGGGAGGCCAAGGTGGGAGGACTGCTTGAAACCGGGGGTTTGATATCAGCCTGGCCAACAAAGCAAGCAAGATCCCATCTGTTACAAAAAATAAAAAACTTAGCCAGGTGTAGTGGCATTCACCTGTAGTACCACTATTTGGAAGGCTGAGGCAAGAGGATTGCTTGAATTCAGAAGTTGGAGGCTGCAGTGAGCTGTGACTGTGCCACTACATTCCAGGCCAGGCAACAGAGTGGAACCCTGTCTCTATAAATGAATGAATGAATGAATGGATGGATGAATGAATGGATGGATGAATGAATGAATGAATGAATGAATTTTTGTGGATTCCTTGGGATTTTATATGTGGACAATCATGGCATTAGCAAATAGGAACAGTTTTATTTCTTCCTTTCTGAGTTTTACACCTTTATTTCCTTTTCTTATCTTATTATACTGGCTAGAACTTCTAGCACAATGATGAATAAAAATGGTGAGAGAGACATTCTTGCCTTGTTCCTTATCTTGGGGAAAAGCTTTTAGTGGCTACTCTAGGTATTTTATTATGTATCCACAACTTATCACCGTCTACTGATGTTATCATTTTACTAGTTCTAGTGAAGTGTAGAAACTATACTTCCCTTTACAGCCATTCACCATAATCCGTTTATGGTAATTGTTTGGGATATATGAGCAAAAAGAAAACCCAATGAATTCATCAGTGTTCTTCCTCAGGTCCTGAGGTCCCTAATCAATCTGCTTTTTCTCTCGATCTTTAAGAGCCTTCTTGTAACCGTTTTACATGTAGAATCTAGTGTTTTTTTATTTACTTAGTGGGAGAAATAGACAAAGGTCTATCTACTGCATCTTCCTGGAATTGGACGTCCTCAAATATTGTGTTTTTCAATTATTGAATTTAAATCTCTTACATTATATTCATGTCTTCCTTTAAGTCCTTGAACATATTTACAAAAGCTTGTTTAAAGCCCTTGTCTATTCATTCCATCATCTTGGAAATCATGGGCCTATTTCTAAGTTTTTCTCCTGGTTATGGGTTACATTTTCCTGCTTTGTTTCCTATCTAGTAACTCTAGTAACTTTTTATTGTATGTTGGGCATTATGGATGCCATGTTGTTGAGTGTCTGAATTTTGTTGTCTTCCTTAATAAAGAGTTCAGTTTGTTTAGCAAGTCATTATTTTTTTTAAGCAGGTAGTTAATTTACTTGAGGATCAATTTAATCCCTTTGAGTCATATTTTTACATTTTGATAGAGAAACTCTAGAACAACCTTCATACTAGTACAATTCATAAGGCAAGATCTTTCTGGGGTCTCTACTGAATGCCCAGGGTGTTCAGCAATGTCCTTTCACTCTGGATTGTGGGAACGGAGGCATCTCCCTGCACAGTGTAACCTCTGATAGTTGTTTGTTTCTTAGTAGTGGTTCTTTGCTTGGTCTCATGAAATCTTATTAATGACGTGCAGTTTAGTATTTGGCCAAGGAATTAAGGGGAACACTGTGCAGATTTCTGGTGCACTTTCTCTGAATGGACCCCTTTTCTATGGTACCCTACCCCACAAACCCTGTATAACTTTGAGTTCCAATCTCTGTGTCCTCAGCTTGGTGAGATTGCTAACTTCCAATTGGTCCCTATCTCTGTCCTGTAACTAGAAATTACCTCCAGGGAGAAGAAAAGAGCAATCATAATGTTCCCCTTATTTACTTCTCTCTGGGATAATGGTCGTGTGCTGTCTGTGTACAACGACAGAAGATATTTATTTCATATATTTCTCCATTTAGATTTTTTTTTTTTTTTTTTTTTTTTTGTGGAAAGGCTAATCAAATACTAGTTACTTCCTTATGGCCACAGCGGAAATCCTGTTTTGTGATTTGAAAAGTCAACTTTGGCTACTGGAGAAGGGCAAGAACAGAAGCAGGGAGAACTATTCCAGCAGTCCAACAAAGAAATAATGGTGGCTCTTGGACTACTTTGGAAATGGAGATAGATGGATGAACGAACTAATGCTTATTAGTTAGAAAATTCCCATATGCTTTAAATAAATGTTTTGAATAATTTATTTGAAATAAGAATAATCTCTTATTTTCCTTTCTACTTTTCCAAGTTCTCTTTTTTCTATTTGCCCTTACACATTCCCAGCGTGGGAGACAAAGATAATTATTCTCGTTTTTCAGATGAATAAACTAATACTTGAATGGTAGGATCACTTGCTCCATTATTCTGAAGAAATGATAATGGATCTCAGGTTCCCAGACTGCTAAGAGTTTTATACGTGCTGCTTTCGAATTGGCTGAAACTATCATGCCAGACAACATGAAGCCTTTAAAGTCTTTGGAAGCTTCTACTTTTAGAAATTATAAGGTCTTCCTTCAAGATGTCTTTGTGTTGGAACTGAGTACTCCTTTCATATCTAAGATAATCGGGCTCATTATTATCCAATGAAGAACTAAACTTATTTTATTTTGATGAGAGCTTTCTTCAGATGACTTACAGTAGGTTCTGGGAAAGTGAGTGCTGCCACTAAAGGATGATGCTTCAGCAGTACAATGCCTGCAGCTCCACAGACTAGAGTTTCATTATTAAAATGATTTTAAAAGTCCATTAGAATGACCTTACAATTTCAGACACTAAGTTTTTCTTCCTATTTGTCACTGGCTTCTTGTAACTCAATGAGTAGTATCCTCTCCTCCCCTCCCCCCTCTCCCCTCCCTTCCTCCCTCCTTCCTTCCTTCCCTCCCCCCACCCTGCCTCTCTTTCTTTCTTTCTTTCTTTTAAGATGGGGCTTGCTCTGTTGTCCAGGCTGGAGTGCAGTGGTGTGACCACAGCTCACTGCAGCCTTAAACTCCTGGGCTCAAGCGATCATCTCATCTCAGCCTCTAGAGTAACTGGGACTACAGGCGTGTGCCACCATGCCCAGCTAATTTATTTTTTTAATTTTGTGTAGAGATGGAGGTCTTGTTTTGTTGCTGGTCTCAAACTCCTGGGCTCAAGCAATCCTCCCACCTTGGCCATCTCTTAAAAAAAAAAAAAGGCTGGGCATGGAGGCATGTACTCATAGTCCCAGCTGCTCCAGAGGCTGAGGCAGGAGGATCACTTGGGCCCAGGAGTTCAAGGATAAAGTGAGCTATAATGGTACCATTGCACTGCAGCCTGGATGACACAGGAAGACTCTGTCTCTAAAAAAAAATAATAAGTGGCTGGGCATGGTGGCTCACGCCTGATTTTTAATCTCAACACTTTGGGAGGCCAAGGTGGGCAGATCATGAGGTCAAGAGAGCAAGATGATCCTGGCCAAGATATTGTTCTATACACTAAAAATATACAAAAATTAGCTGGGTGTGGTGGTGGGTGCCTGTAATCCAGCTATTCAGGAGGCTGAGGCAGGAGAATCACTTGAACCCAGGAGGCAGAGGTTGTAGTGAGCTGAGATCGAGTCATTGCACTCCAGCCTGGCAAGAGAGCAAGACTTCCCCTCAAAAAAAAAAAAAATATATATATATATATATATAAATAAAAAGCAGGCCAGGCATGGTGGCTCACGCCTGTAATCCCTGCATTTGGGGAGGCTGAGGCAGGTGGATCACCTGAGGTGAGGAGTTCAAGACCAGCCTGGCCAAAATGGTGAAACGACATCTGTAGGGAGCCAGCCCTACGTCACCCGTGGGTACCCCATGTTTGGTGGTGACAAAGGAATGAGAGAAAGACAGATTAAGAACCCCACAAATCCTCTTGCTGTGGCTGTTTTCCTTTCACGTATGGAGAACCAAAATATTATGTGATAAAAAAGACTGTAGCACAGCACAGTCATCAGATCTGGGCTTCAAATCTGCCTTTCTGGCAAGGTCTTGGGTCTTTGAGTAAAGTTCTTAGGGAGCCATAATAACAGTACTCATCTCAATGCTGTCACGACAGAAGAGATGATATACATAAAGTGTGTAGCACATCTCCTCGTTCACTTGTTCCTTCATGTTATGAACATGGATGGACGTGTAATTAGAATTGTTCTCAGCAATGTCAGAGGGATGGATGGGTGCTGGTGAAGTATGGCACATGATTTTTTTTGGGATTCATTGTTTTATTCACATTAAACTCTAGGTTAAATTATGCTTATTGCTTTTCCCTCTCACAACTAAAAGGACATCGTTCTGGCCGGGTACGGTGGCTCACACCTGTAATCCCAGCACTTTGGGAGGCCAAGTCAGGTGGATCACCTGAGACCAGCCTGACCAACATGGGGAAACGCCGCTTCTACTAAAAATACAAAAAAAGTTAGCTGGACATGGTGCATACTTGTAATCCCAGCTACTCAGGAGGTTGAGGCAGGAGAATCGCCTGAAGCTGGGAGGCAGAGGTTGCAGTGAGCCGAGATTGTGCCATTGCACTCCAGCCTGGCAACAAGAGCAAAACTCCATCTCAAAAAAAAAAAAAAGGAAAGAACATAGTTCTTTATTTCTCTCATTTCTAAAACTGCTAACAATGATTCTGGCAAGGACAGGAAGTTGTGCACATAAGAGAGTTGTTAGGCAGCCCTTTTCTGTGTTCTCTCAGGGTACATATCAAACAGAAGACAACTGATTTCTTGACTGCCTTTCTACTAGACTGTAAGCTCCTCAAGGGCAGGAATTACAACTGGCTTATCTTTGAATCTCAAATTCCCAGCAGAGTGTTTGCTACATATTTCACATTCAACAAATATTTACTGAATATGTGAATAACATAATAATGGCAATAATCTCCTGTATTTGTTCTGCTTACTGCCTCCCCAAGTCTATATCCATGGATCTGATCACTCAACAATTCAACTATTACTGACAGCCTACAAATGCAAAGCTACATATGCAATGGACTGGAGGACACAGGAATGAAGAAGCCATGCTCCCATCCTCAAAAAAGTGACATCAATTATTTAAGTTCAAGGATCATATTCTTCCTCTCATCAAAATTTTCAATGGCTCCCCGTTGCTCAGAGAATAAAATCCAGACTTTTTAGTATGAAATTCAAGGCCTTTTTTCAGACTGGCCTAGCTCTTCTTCCTATACTATCTATTACTCCTTGCTACACATATGGTATTTATTTCTGTCTACTCAGTATCCTTCCTAACAGATCCTCCCTCTCAGGCTGTGGTGACTGAGAGGCAGGATCTTTCTTTCTTGAGATCTGATTCTCTAAATAAAAGCATTCTTCCTTTTGCTTAAAAGAGTTCAAACATTGGCTGAGTGTGGTGGTGTGTGCCTGTAGTCTCAGCTACTTGCAAGGCTGAGGAAAGAGGTTCGCTTGAACCTGGGAGGTGGAGGCTGCAGTGAGCCAACATTGCGCCACTGCATTCCAGCCTGGGTGACAAAGTAAGACCCTATCTCAAAAAAAAAAAAAAAAAAGAGAGAGCAAGCTCAGTCACTTATTGACACACAAATCCTCCTGTTTAACCGACTGGTTTCCTTATTGATTCCTGCATATAGCTGCTACTTTAGCTAGTATCTATTCAATTACTCCTTTAGGAGGTCCTCTTCTCTCCCTCTCTCTTTTTTCTTTTTTTGAGATGGGTCTTACTCTGTCACCCAGGCTGCAGCCTATCTCCCAGGCTCAAGTGATCCTCCCACCTCAGCCTCAAGAGTAGCTGAGACCACAGGTACGAACCATGATGCTCAGCTAATTTTTTTTTCTTTTGTTTCTAAAGACAGGGTCTCCGTATGTTGCTCAGGCTGGTCTTAAGTTCCTGGCCTCAAGTAATCCACTTTCCTTGGCCTCCCAAAATGTTAGGATTATAGACGTGAGCCATGGCACCTGGCCTTGGAAGGTCCTCTTTTAAGATCTCCACATATTTTTGTCCTATGAGTCCTTGCCGGACAAGCTCAGATCCCACTTGCTTCCCAAAGCCTTTCCCTCCATCCTTTTCCCAGCATTACTATAGCTCCCTATGCTAAAATTCCTGTCTTTTGTCAGCTGGAATATGCTGCCTATTTTGTTATTTTCCTTTTAATATCCAGAACTTTATTCTCTGTATCATTCCAATTTTAGTATATGTGCTGCCGAAGCAAGCACCCTTTTTCTCACTGTAGAACAAGTGTTCTGAAAGTGTGGTCCAGGGATCCCAAAGGAGTCCTTGAGGACCTTTCAGTGGGTATCTGAGGTCAAAACTGTTTTTTACACAATACTAAAATTACTTTCTACATGGCTTTTTCACTCTGTTCCTCTGAAAAGTAGAATTTTCTAGATAATATGTGGCATATGATATCACAAGTTTTTTGGGTTTTTTTTTGAGACAGAGTCTTACTCTGTCAGCCGGGCTGGAATGCAATGGCCCAATCTCAGCTCATTTCAATCCCTGCCTCCCGGGTTCAAGTGATTCTCCTGCCTCATCCTCCTGCATAGCTGGGACTATAGGCATGTGGCACGATGCCCAGCTAATTTTTATATTTTTAGTAGAGATGGAGTTTCACCATGTTGGTCAGGCTGGTCTCAAACTCCTGACCTCAGGTGATCCACCTGCTTCAGCTTACCAAAGTGTTGGAATTACAGGAGTGAGTCACTGCGCCTGACCACGTATCACAGCAAATTAAATGCAGCAGACATGATAATACTGTTGTCTTACTGAGAGGGCAGACCCTCCTCCCCTCCTCCCCTCCAGAATGGGAAGGGGGGTGAAAAATAAAATAAAATACCAAAGAGCTGGGAAGATGACTCCCTTTTTGGTTACCAGAGTCTCTGCTATATGTAATCCCTGGAAGAGTTGCAAATGACTGTTATCCCTACTGGCTGGAGCCTGGCACTGGGCCACGCCCCCATGTCTGCACGGCCCAGGCTCCCTCCTGGAAACACCTCTGCCAGCTATAGTTTACTGCCTTTATCTTGTCTCTGTAAGCCCCCTCCCCTGCCTGTTCCCGCTCGTGCTACATATGAACTAGCAAATCAATGAAGCCAAAAGATTGTAAGGTCGGACATTCAGCCAATGGACAATGACAGTTTCACCTCAGTTTCCCCTTTAGCGTTTTAAGTTTATAAAAGGGGAAAGAAGCTGCTTTTTCAGGGAGCTTAGTGAATGAGGTTGTAGCCATCCGCAGCATCCAGCTGAATAAAAAGCCACTTCTTTCCTCAGTACAGGTGTTTGAGAGGTTTCTCACCGCTCCTGCTTCATTACTAAGCCATACATTTAAGAGATTCACAGAAACCTAAAACAATGCCAATCTTTTCACTACTTTTTTGTTTTAGAAAATAAAGTTTTCATAAAAATATGGTATTTATGTTATGTTGTCATAGGCATATTAAATGGATTAATGAATATTTAAATATTTTCTCATTCTCATATGGTAAATATTGATCAATAAAATACATAAACAAGAGCTCTTTGGGATCCTCAAATTTTGCAAAGTATAAGGGGTCCTGCTGGGCACAGTGGCTCACGCCTGTAATCCCAGCACTTTGGGAGGCCGAGGTCAGGAGTTCGAGACAAGCCTGGCCAACATGGTGAAACCCCATCTCTACTAAAAATACAAAACTTAGTTGGGCGTGGTGGTGGGTGCTTGTAACCCCAGGTCCTTGGGAGGCTGAGGCTGACAAATCATTTGAACTTGGGAAGTGGAGGTTACAGTGAGCAGAGATTGTACCACTGCACTCCAGACTGGGTGACAAGAGCGAAACCCTGTCTCAAAAAAAAAAGAGGTCCTGAGACCAAAAAGTTTAAGAACTGCTACTCAGATTATAAGAAGGTGGGAAATGGGTCTAATACTTCTTTGTATCTCCTGTAGGGGTGAAGGGAAAGCTACCCCCCTGCCCTCTGAAGATTCGCTGAAAATGAACTGAGAAAAGGCATGCACAATTTAACATGCATGAGAGGAAAATTACTGGAGAGTGATAACCTCACAACCCAATGCGGTACAGATGCTTACATACTCTTCTTCATAAGAGAATGGGAGAGGAAGATTTGTGGATGATTTGGAGGGTAAATGATTTTTAGGAGAATTCAATGGGCTTGGAGAACATACAATGTCTGTTGGGCCTGCAGAGCAGACAATGGTTTATGTCACTGACAAAAGTTTGCTTGGCTGTGTTGATAAAACCAGTCCTTCTCCCCGTGATGGGAGTCAAATTAATGAAAATTCAGGAAAGGGACCAGAGGTAACTCTTTTCTTCTTTGGAGATCTGGAGTTCAGGGAATAACAGAGTAAAGCTACTTCTAGAATCTGCTGGTCTCCAAAGGCCTTTAATTTAAAGTAATCAGCATAATACGATGCCATATTTTGGGGTGAAATTCTCTGGTCTCCTTTATTCTATTGCCATGTACATTGTAAGATTTCAATAAATTCCGTAACATAATACAATTAAAAAGTAAAAATGAGGCCGGGTGCAGTGGCTCACACCTGTCATCCTAGCACTTTGGGAGGCTGAGATGGGCGGATCACTCGAGGTCAGGAGTTTGAGACCAGCCTGGCTAAAATGGTGAAACCCCATCTCTACTAAAAATACAAAAATCAGACAGGTGTGGTGGTGGGCATCCATGATCCCAGCTACTCAGGAGGCTGAAGCAGGAGAATTGCTTGAACAGGAGGCGGAGGTTGCAGTGAGCCAAGATCATACCACTGTACTCCAGCCTGGGCGACAGAGCGAGACTCCGTCTTGGGGAAAAAAAAGTAAAAAAGAAAAAAGAAAGATCTCAGTAGACAATTGACGATGAAGATGTGAGAATCTGGGGCACAAATATCAATAAAATATCTTTTTTTAAGGAAGAACATTTTGTCATCACTGAGGCAGGAAAATAGGGTCTGGAGGCAGGGAACATAAGGCCAATTCACACTTCAGCTATGACAGGAAATATCCTCTCCATAGGGCATAGGCAAGTAAATAACTTTGTAACTTTATTTCATCCTCTCTATATGCAGAGGGCATACTTGAAGTAACCAGTGGAATCCTCTGGAAGGTTTTTTAACTCCCAAAAATTCTGTAACGGAGCCCTCAATCCCCTATAACTCTGGCCTGCTCCCACACTGTGGAGTGTTCTTTCATTTTCAATCCATCCCTTCATTCCTTCCTTGCTTTGTTTGTGCGTTTTTCCAATTCTTTATTCAAGATGCCAAGAACCTAGACACCCTCCACCAGTTACAATCATCTTAAATGTTACATTTTTCCCCCTAGGTACAACTCCCCTAGGTAGAAATAATCATCTTATCTGTTTATTCTGCTGCGTGTTCGTGTGTGAAATGAAAAATGAGTATAAGAAATACTTTATTGAACCTGAAGGTGCTCACGGATTGTCAATATAGGGGAGAAGATATTGTGCAGAAAACTTAAACCCTGCAAAGTTTGCTGGGAATGTCAATTTGCAAGTGCCCCCACCATAGAATGAGAGCGCTTTGGTGATGAGGGAAAACAGCATCATGTGAAGTGATTAAGGAGAAACAGCTGCATGGCACAAACTATTTGATTTTAATTGTGAGGAAGATAATTGGCCCAATTGGTTTGTGAAAGATTTGGAAACAAAGGCACACCAGGGAAAAACAAATAATGATGCAAGAACTGCTGAGGCACAACAATGAGATTCATTTCAACCTAAATTATCCCTTGAGGCACAGTTTGCAAACTAGGAAAAGATTTCAATTAAAGTTTTCTAAACCTGCTTTGGAGCTTTATTTAAGAAGTTGTAAATCTATCAGATTTTTGAAAAATGGTCTCCAGTAAAACTTCAGTTCTCTTATTATAGGATTTTATATTTCCCTGTTATTTGATCAAACTTTTTATAAAGGCTTTGTGGGTTACAAGGTCTTTGTGGCAGCAATTCAACTCTGCTTGTCCAAAAGCAGCCACAAAGGTTTGTAAACAAGTGGGCATGGCTGTGCTTCAATAATACTTTATTTACAAAAACGGGGTGGGCCAGATTTGGCCTGCTTGCTGATGTAGCCTACCAACCCCTGGTCTATCTGATCAAACCCAAATGCTTCGCTCTGGCACCTCAGCAGAACATTTCATCATTTGTCTCTGCCTAATCTTTTATTATTCTCAACATTAAGTCTAGTTCCAGTCCAAGTGTCCTCCCATCTCCCAAATGCTCTGCTCATTCTTGCTTTCAGGACTTTGCATATGTGGATTCCTCATCAGCCTCTTCCCTACATTCTGCCTTTCCAAGTCCTACCCATCCCTTAAGGGTCTGACTATACCTTCTTCATGATGCCTTTGTGGTTAACTCGAAAAAACATCCCTTTCTCCTTTTTTCTCAAGCTTTTGTGACTATCTGTATCTCTTAGTATAGCAAAATATTTTGAACTTATTGTGGGGTCCTAATAAGTCAGTAAGTTAATGAAACCAGGAAGAAGCCAGGCTGGCAGAACAGGGACTTAATCCCATTTGTAACTCCTTTGTGTAAAAAAACCACAACCACTATCTTGCAACTCTAGAAACAAAAGGCATGTGGGTTGCAAGATGACTAAGAACAGCAGAGTGTTTCCCTTGGGCACCTAAAGAGGAAAGGCCTGACAGTAAAAAATTATCCCAATGTATACAGCATAAGCTCACTTGTACATAGATCTCTCCAGCACTGTCCTATAAAACCCTCTTGTGGGGCACAGTGGCTCACACTTGTAAATCCAACACTTTGGGAGGCTGAGACGGGCAGATCATGAGGTTAGGAGTTCGAGAACAGCCTGAGCAACATGGTGAAACCCTGTCTCTACTAAAAATAAGAAAATTAGCTGGGTGTGGTGGCACGCCTCTAATCCCAGCTACTCAGGAGGCTGAGGCAGGAGAATCTGGGAGGTAGAGGCTGCAATGAGCCGAGACTGTGCCATTGCACTCCAGCCTGGGGAACATAGCAAGACTCTGTCTCAAAAAAATAACAACAACAACAACGATAACCACCCTCACACATTTCTGCCTCTTGGCAGATAGCAGCTCTCTTACTACTTTTGCTGCTATAAACCAGCATTCCCTTAATAAATTTGCTTCTGTTAATTTATTTCTGTCTTAGTAAATTCTTTTACCCTCCCATATTGTCATTACACACATGGCACTTATTTCAGGCACTTCGGTCAATTATAGTATGACAAAACACTAGCTTATATAGGTTTCTGTCTTTTTACTGTTATTAAGAGACAGGGTCATATGGCGAGGCATGGTAGCTCACACCTATAATCCCAGCACTTTGGGAGGCTAAGGCGGGCGGATCACTTGAGGTCAGGAGTTCAAGACTAGTCTGGCTAACTTGGTGAAACCCCATCTCTACTAAAAATACAAAAATTAGTCAGGCATGGCGGTGCGTGCCCGTAGTCCCAGCTACTTGGGAGGTTGAGGCAGAAGAATGGCTTGAACCTGGGAGGCAGAGGTTGCAGTGAGCAGAGATCATGCCATTCGTACTCCAACCTGGGTGACAAAGTGAGACTCTGTCTCAGAGAGAGAGAGAGAGAGAGAGGGAGGGAGGGAGGGAGGTGGGGGGAGGGAGAGAGAGAGAGAGAGAGAGAGAGAGAGAGAGAGAGAGAGAGAGAGAGTCTCACTCTATCATCCAGGCTGGAGTGCAGTGGTACGATCATGGCTCACTGTAGCCTTGAACTCCTGGGCTCAAGAGATCCTCCCATCTCAACCTCCCAAGTAGTTAGAACTATAGGCATGAGCCACTTAGCCCAGCTAATTAATTTTTTTTGTAGAAACGGAGTCTTTCCCAGGCTGGTATTAAACTCCTGGCCTCAAGCAATCCTCTGGTTTTAGCCTCCCAAAGTGCTGGGAGCCTGGCCTCTAATTGTCTTTTTCAGGCAAATCTTGACTGGATGGCAGAAGCAGAAGCCCACTCAGAGCTAGATTTACTGTAAAGCTAATTAAACTTTAGCTTTAGAGACCTTTACTTGCTCAAGTTCCTGTACTTCATTTTGTATCTATAATTGTATATTCTCCTACTTAAAGAGGGCCTCCAAATTTGTACAAGCTTCAGGGTCCATAAGCTCTGGGCTCATCACAAGGTCTTGTACGAAGCTGGTACAGCAGAGATTGCTAATCATCCCTCACTATTCATTTTCATTGCTGGAATGCCTACCCCTCAGGTTGTTGCTTAAGGAAGAAATATACATGTCTTATTTAAGTCACTGGTTTTTTGGGTCTCTTTGTAATAGCAGCTTAGACCTTGCATCATACGCTGGCCACAGTATGATGCAAATATTAAGTGCTCGATAATATTTATTAAATATTATGTGGCCACTAACTGCTGGGCATAGTTGCACTTGTAGTCCTAGCTACTAGGGAAGCTGAGGCAGGAAGATTGCTTGAGCCCAGGAGTTTGAGACTAGCCGTCTCTAAAACTAAAAAAATTTTAAACAGTTTTAAATGTGGCCATTAATTAGTACTCAGAATCAAAGGCAGTGATCTGTCTAGAGAGTGTGGGCAGATGGTTTTTTTATAAAAGGGAAGGAAGAGCCATTAGGAGATATTTTAGGATATGTTTAGGAGGAAGAAAGGATATATTTTGTCCGGATTTTCAGCTCTGATTTGAAGTCTTCAGCAGATAGTCTTTAGAAGATCACAGTGCATTGTTTTGAGTATGCCATTAATTAGGAAATTGATGCAGACCTATATTCAGAATCATTCAGCTCCTCGCTTTCCCAAAGAATTTTTGCTACATTTGCATTTTATAGAATATAGAGAGAATAGGATATATTTATGCCATAAAAGAATGTATAGAATGCATAGTTATAACTACATTTTCTCTTTTCGAGAGGCAATTTACCTTTAAGGCAAATTGGAGTAGTAGATTGTATGGGTGACCTCATTAAAATGGACCACTTCCTTTGTTCACTTGGGCACAAGTTATCAATACTTTGCTTACCAACTCCCATCTAACTCAGCTCCCTGTTGCATGATGGGTGCGTTGTGCTTCATTGTACTATTCTTTCTACTTTTAAGACTAAAATTTTCCATAATAAAAAGCTTAAAAATTACTTAGAGCATTTGTAAAATATTTAGATTTCCAGGCTCCCCCACCACCCCACCCTGCCATTTGGAGATTCTAATTTAATAAATCTGACATGGGATTCAGGAAACTGTAATGTTAATAATCTCTACTTTTGTCCAGCCCCAACCCCTAGCCCTCACCCTCAACCCCATGATGTGTTCCTCAGACCACTCTGCGAAATACTCTTAATAATATATCTGTTTCATTTCAAGTAACACTTTGAAATGGAGATGTTCTTCATTACAGATACTTGTTATTCTATTAGACATTTTGCTTTGATTTTAAAATACTACCCCCACAGAGAGATCCCTTTAATCATCCAAAAATGACCGAATATGTTATCTATAGATCTTTCCCACTGTTCTGAAGGTAGTGAAATTGCCAAGAAATTTGTCAACTGACACATGAGAATACATCTGATTCCCTGTACTTGTCAGAAACCTCTAGGTTCGAACCAGATTTGGGGCTTTTTAATGATCTTCACCGTACTTCTAAAATGTGTATAACCTGCTCTTGAGCACTCTTCATATTTTGCTCTCTTCCTTTACTCTTGTTTTGCTACATTTTCCTGTTTCCCTCCTGAGACAACCCTGTACTCAGAATCAAAGGCAGTGATCTGTCTAGAGAGTGTGGGCAGATGGTTTTTTTAATAAAAGGGAAGGAAGAGCCATTAGGAGATATTTTAGGATATGTTTAGGAGGAAGAAAGGATATATTTTGTCCGGATTTTCAGCTCTGATTTGAAGTCTTCAGCAGATAGTCTTTAGAAGATCATAGTACATTGTTTTGAGTATGAGTGGTTATCCTGTATCACAGTCTTTCCCATTCTCCTCAAGACTTCTCTGCAGCACATGACCGTGTCTCCTATTTTAGGAAGGAAATGGAACCCCAGTAGTAAATTCCCTTCAGCTCTATCTCCTCCACTTCTTCTTTCTTTCAATCACTAAAAAAGGAGTCCCTCCTTTGTTCAAGGCCCACCCTTCTACTAGATCTCTTTGTTACACCTTTTTGCCCATCTTTTCTCTCTTCCATACTTACCTTCTTTGTGGAAATAGAACACTTTGGTTAAGCTCTTCAGTCTTGTTCTCTTGTTCTATTATTCTTTTCTCCCTTTCCTCCTCCTCCCTTCCACATGCCTTCTCAAATTCTACTGTATTTCCTTTTTCAGCCTAGCACTGCAGTGAAGAGAGACAGTCCCTGTCTTCCAGGAGCTTAGAGATTGGTGGGGGCCACAGATTAATAAAACAAGGAAGAGAATAACATTTCCGGAAAGACAATAGCACATGCAAAGGCACAGAGGCCAGAGCAGTACAGCTCTTTCCATGAATAGTTTCAAGTGGTTAGAAGGACTGGAAGCAGATGTGGAGGGTAGGGTGCTGAGATTGGAGAGAGAGAAAAGGGTCACATATGCCATGCTAACAAAGCCTTATTTGCAGTGCTAAGAGACTGGAATTTAGTCAGTGGGCAGTGAAGAGTTCTCTAACAGTGGTGAAGAGGAAAAGACTGATGGGGACTTAAATTAGAGGCAGGGCAATTAGTTGAAGATTATTGTATAAGTCCAGCTAAGAAGTAAAGAGGACCTAACCTAAGGCACTGGAGATGAAGAAGATTTTTTTCTTTAACATTAGCTTTAAGCAAATTGATTATAAAGTTCCTTGGTGTCATTTTCTTCATGCTTCCCGTGTTTAGGGTTTGTTGAACTTCTTGAGCCTATGGATTTATAGTTTTCATCAAATTTACAAAATTTTCGGTCATTATCTGCTCATTATTATGTGGTCATTATTTCTTTTTTTCTGGATACTCCCTTCTCCTTTGGAACTCTAATTACACATATATTAGGCCACCTGATGTTGTCTCAGGGCTCACTGGTATCTTCTTTTTTCAGTCTTTTTTCTCTATGTATTTCATTTCTTACTGTTTCTATAGCTATGTCTTCAAGTTATGTAGTCTTTCTTTGGCAATGTCTAATTTGCTGTTAATCTTATCCATTGTATTTTTCATATCAAATACTAAATTTTTCATCTCTAGGAGTTAGATTTAGATCTTTTAAAATACCTTCCGCTGAGCATGGTGGCTCATGTCTATAATCCCAGGACTTTCGGAGGCTGAGGAGGGTGGATCACATGAGATTGGGAGTTTGACACTAGCCTGACCAACACGGAGAAACCCTGTCTCTACTAAAAATACAAAATTACCCGGGCATGGTGGCGCACACCTATAATCCCAGCTACTTGGGAGGCTGAGGCAGGAGAATCGCTTGAACCTGGAAGGCAGAGGTTGCGGTGAGCTGAGATCATTCCATTGTACTCCAGCCTGGGCAAGAAGAGCAAAACTCCATCTCAAAATAAATAAAAAAATAAAGCACCTTCCATGTCTCTACTTATTATTTTCAATCTTTCCTCTAGCTTCTTGAACATATGGAATACAGGTATAAGAACTGTTCTAATGTCTCTGTCTACCAATACTATCTTCTCTATAATTCTTATCTGTTTTTATTGATTGAATTTTATCCTCGTTATAGATCATATTTTCCCGTTTCTTTGCAGGCCTGATGACTTTTTTTTTGAATGGCAGACATAGTGAATTTTATCTTGTTGGGGTAGTACTCTGAGGATTGTTCCTTCCGCTCTTTTCTGGTGCTACTTTCTCCAGCCTCAGGTAGTCTCTTCAAACTCCTGTTCTGTTCAGTACTAATTTCAGGAGGGGGACCAAAGTATAGGAAACAGGGTGTAAAAGTCCATGACATAAGTGGCTGGGCGTGGTGGCTCACACCTATAATCCCAGCTACTTTGGGAGGCTAAGGAGGGAGGATAATGAGGTCAACAGATCAAGAACAACCTGGCCAACATGGTGAAAACCTGTCTCTACTAAAAATACAA
This sequence comes from Callithrix jacchus, assembly GCF_049354715.1. NCBI lineage: Eukaryota > Metazoa > Chordata > Mammalia > Primates > Cebidae > Callithrix > Callithrix jacchus. The sequence goes on from NC_133506.1 coordinate 5,168,169, forward strand.
AAATTAGATGGGTGTGATGTCTGTAGTCCCAGCTACTCAGGAGGCTGAGGCAGGAGCATCGCTTAAACCTGGGAGGCGGAGGTTGCAGTGATCTGACATCACACCATTGTACTTCAGCCTGGTGACAGAGAGAGACTCTATCTCAAAAAAGAAAAAAAAGGTCCAGGAGGAAGTAAATATGCTTAACTTTCTAAATTCCTCATATTGTTAGGCTAACAAAATTAAGTCTAACTAGGATTATTGACAGATCTTAAGGAAATACAACCATGCTGTAAAAGAACTGAAAAAGGATGATCAAACTTTAAGGGAAGGTCAAAGCCGATGACAGGAAGGGTCAAAACCAATTCACAAGTAAATGACCCAGGAAGTCCCTGGATGATTGTTCTCTCTACTCTGGAGTCTCTGGAGTCCTTTCTTTATTTGCAGGACGAAATGCTAACTTTGTTCCAGGTCTAAAACAAAGTTTACCTCCTAAATTGTTTACCTTCTAAATCTAAAGGTGATGACCTTATCAACTCTAATCCTCTCTTAAGGGACCAATGTGATTTTTGTATCTCACTGTATAATTCAGAGAAGCCTGGAAAAACATTTTCTTTGTACACTTGAAAAGTTATTTGCAATTAAGACGTTACTGCTGAGCTCATACTTCTGGTAACTTGCCAGGGGTAGATTCCATTGACAATTATGAGTGTATGATTTCTTAATTTGGAACTTTTTATTTAAGGATGAAAGTATGGGAAAATGTAAGCTGTTCCTGGAATATGATGAATATACTTTACAAATCAACACACTCTTTCAGAGACATTTTTCTTTACATAAAAGAGCAACTAGTCAACCTTAGCACATTTTTAAAAAAGTGTTTAATAGCAGAAGCTCCAAGACTACCCCAAAGTAGTCACATTCCAGCAAGCTTAGGAGGGAAGACAAGCCAAGAGAGCTTTAAAAAACAAAAACTGTAAACCAAAAAGTGTCTAAGACAGGTCTCAATTGATTTAGAGGTTTACTGTGCCAAGGTTGAGGACATGTCCAGGAAAAAGAGAAACAACTTATGGCAGATTTGTGGCTTGTGTTGTTGTCCAAAGAGGATTTTGAGGACTTCAGTATTTAAAGGCGAAAGAGCAGGCAGGAGGGGAAAGAGCGACAGCCAATTATGCATTTATCTGGCACTCAGTAAATCTGGATTTTATGGAGGGGAAAGAGCGACAGCCAATTATCCATTTATCTGGCACTCAGTAAATCTGGATTTTATGTGAGATAACAAATATAGAGTAGAGGAAGAAGTCAAATATGCATTTGTCTCAGGGAGGGAAGAAGGATGATTTCTATTCTTGCCTTTGTCCTCTACCTGAGAAGCTGTTAATTTACATTATTAGGGTGAGGGATATCCCCACTTGGGGATAGTCATGGCCTTCTATATTGAAGTTATCTGTTTAGAAATAAAAGGAAGTCAGTTTTTTGCATGATCAAAACTTTTTCCTTTGGCATAGTGAGTTTGGGGTTCCAAGATTTTATTTTCCTTTCACAAACCCAAGCTTTCTGTTGAGCCTTCTTTTTAGAGACCTTAAGTGACTTTCTGACTTGGCCATAGAAGAAAGGAGGAAACTGTCAATAACTCAATGTTGCCTTGCAGGAGGCACAAGAACATTTGACAAATGCTGTTCCTACTTTGAAGACCAGCTGTTCTCTCCTCAGATATTTTTCAGTCAAAGTAAATTTCTACATCCCTTTAAAGAGCCACAGCTTTTCTATAATAGAGAAAACTGATACCAGCTTCCAGAGAGGAAAAAGCTTAAATCTTTTAAAATCTATTATCTGTCAGGAGAAAAGAATATGGCCTGCACTTTGAAGTATTCTGTTTCTAGGCCTTCTCTCACTTGCTTAGAAACTTTACTCCATCCCAATCTCCCCTCCAAAGCAGATGTCAGTGAGAAAGATGGGAGACAGCACAAAGACATTTTTCTGATGGTGATTCCCAGATGTGAGCTGACCAGAGTAATGAAGTGCAGCCGTACTATCAAATCCCAGGACTATTAGGCTCTGAGTTCTCTTGATACATGCTTTCAAGCAGTTTTAGCAAAAGAGGCCTAAACAGCCAGATGCAGTGGCTCATGCCTGTAATCCTAGCACTTTGGGAGGCTGAGGCAGGCAGATTGTCTGAGCCCAGGGGTTCAAGACCAGCCTGGGCAACACAATGAAGCCCCATCTCTACTAAAATACAAAAAAAATTAGCCAGGTGTGGCAGCATGCACCTGTAGTCCCAGCTACTCGGGAGACTGAGGCAGGAGAATCGCTTGAACCTGGGAGGTGGAGGTCGCAGTTAGCCAAGATCACGCCACTGCACTCTAGCCTGGGTGACAGAGCAAGACTCCATTTCTAAAAAAAGAAAAGAAAAAAGAAGCCTAAACTTATGAACAGGTGACCAAATTCCATCTTTTTGACCATTACCCTCTTGTGGTAAAATGTCCTTATCTCCCCAAATCAAACATGATTTGTGGATGGGTTGTGACTAATTCTCATCAGTCTCAGGCTAGGATAATTAAAATATAACTGGGTTTTAGGGTTTTGTCCTAATGTAGTCATCCTAATATTTTAATGAAGGTGATGATAAGAACAACACAATATATGCAGCTCTGTGCTTGTAAGTGATATGATGAGGGATTTTTAGAAACAAGCTGTAAGGAAGGCTTGACAAGAGGCTGAGTATGGTGTGAGCAGATAGACCAAGTTGTATGGCAGGGAAGGGAATGGGTAGTCTGAACATTTTTTGCAGGCAGATTTCAAAGCGGTACTTTAGTAGTTGGGGTCAAGAGGCTCTGAAGTGGGCATTTTAAACGCAGAAGTTGGGAATAGCTATGGAATGTAGCTTGGAAAATTACTACTTCTACCATGGCTAGAAAAGTTACAGGTGGAATTCTAGTATAGGCTGGGAGTAGAAAAGGAAGTTATCTGAAAATAACTGTAAAAGCACGATCCGTGTGTAAACCCATGCCAAGCTGAAGTAATATGATTGTGTTTGTAATTAATTGTACATTGGTTCATTAATATTGCTATAAAGTAAATGAATTCAGGCTCTTTAAAAAATCTCCTTACCATTGGTCTAAGTAATGTAGATGGCAAACGGATGTTATTACAGGGTGTCAGCTATGAAGGATTATGGTATTAATGGTCATTAAATGTTAACTAAAGTAGCAGCAAGTAGAACACGTGGGAAATGTGGGCAGAGGGAGAGAAAGAATTTGTAAAGGCAGAGGAAGGAAAACATTTTCTGGGCTATCCCCTCAGAGGAGTGGCTGACTACGATCTAGAGGTCAGTGCTCATGCCACAAAAAGAAAAGAAGCCAGCAGATATAGAGAAGACTGGAAAGACATCCACTCCTCTGACCCTACTGGTTTTAGGGAGCAAGTTTGGCAGGCTCCAGTTTGGTCTGCCCTGGAAAGAAGGAGAATATGGAACTTCATGGTTTGACTTTTTGATTTCTATTTTTTTAAAACCTCTGATTCCACTATCAGAAAAATATATAAAGTTACAAAAGATGGATGAAATGTAAATTTTTTTTTTTTTGAGATGGAGTTTCGCTCTTGTTACCCAGCCACTGCACCCGGCCTTATTATTATTATTATTTTGAGACAGATCTCCCTCTGTCACCCAGGCTGGAGTGCAATGGCATGATCTCGGCTCACCGCAACCTCCGCCTCCTGGGTTCAGGCAATTCTCCTGCCTCAGCCTCCTGAGTAGCTGGGATTACAGGCACGCGCCACCATGCCCAGCTTGAAATGTAAATATTAAAAGAAGCAGGCTGAGTGTGGTGGCTCATGCCTGTAATCCTACCAACTTGGGAGGCTGAGGCAGGTGGATCACCTGGGGTCAGGAGTTCAAGACCAGCTGGGCAACATGATGAACCCCTGTCTCTACTGAAAACACAAAAATTAGCTGGGTGTGGTGGCACATGCCTGTAATCCCAACTACTCAGGAGGCTGAGGCAGGAGATACGCTTGAACCTAGGAGGTAGAGGCTGCAATGAGCAGAGATCGTGCCACTGCACTCCAGCCTGGGTGACAGAGGGAGATCTGTCTCAAAATAATAATAATAATAAGGCCGGGTGCAGTGGCTCACGCCTATAATCTCAGTACTTTGGGAAGCTGGGAAGCTGAGGCAGGTGGATCACAGGGTCAGGCGATCAAGATCATTGTGGCTAACACAGTGAAACCCTGTCTCTACTAAAAATAAAAAATAAAAATATTAGCCAGGTATGGTGGCACATGCCTATACTCCCAGCTACTAGGGAGGCTGAGGCAGGAGAATCCATTTGGGAGGCTGAGGCAGAAGAATCGCTTGAACCCAGGAGGTGGAGGTTGCAGTGAGCTGAGACTGCACCACTGCACTCCAGCCTGAGCGACAGATCGAGAATCCATCTTAAAAAAAAAAAAAGCCGGGGGCAGTGGCTCACGCTCAACACTTTGGGAGGCCGAGGTGGGCAGATCACAAGGTCAATCAAGACCATCCTGGGCAACATGGCGAAACCTCGTCTAATTTAAAATACAAAAATTAGCTGGGTGTGGTGGTGAGTGCCTGTAGTCCCAGCTACTTGGGAGGCTGAGGCAGGAGAACTGCTTGAACCCAGAGGTGGAGGTCGCAGTGAGCCGAGATCACGCCACTGAACTCTAGCCTGGTGCCTAGCAACAGAGAAAGACTGTCTCAAAAAAAAAAAAAGAAAAGAAAAAGAAAAAAAAAGGCCAAGCACGGGGGCTCACGCCGTAATCCCAGCACTTTGGGAGGCCGAGGCGGGTGGATCACAAAGGGGGTTTGAGGCCAGCCTGGCCAACCCGGCAAAACTCCATCTCTACTGCAGATACAAAAATTGGCCAGGCGTGGTGGTGGGCACCTGTAATTCCAGCTACTTGGGAGGCTGAGGCAGGACAATTGCTTGAACCCAGGAGGTGAAGGTTGCAGTAAGCTAGGATTGTTCCATTGCACTCCAGCCTGGGTGACAAGAGCAAGACTCCATCTTAAAAAAATAAATAAATAAAAATGAATAAATAAATTTTTCCTTTTTTAAATTTTTTTCTTTTGTAATAAATAATTTTTAAAAACAAAAAATAAAACCAACCTCAAATGCAGATCATTAGTCAGTGACCGAGTGTAAAGATTTATTGACAATACCTACCTTTTCCACTTTTGTTGAAGAAGACTGGGATTGAAGAAAGCTAGTGGTTCTTTAGAATCTGAATTTTATTTTATTTTTTGAGACAAAGTCTTGCTTTGTTGCCATATTGGCCAGGCTGGTCTCAAACTCCTGATGTCAAGTCATCAGCCTCCCTTGGCCTCCCAGAATGCTGGGATTACAGGCATGTGAGCCGCTGTGCCTGGCCCAGAATGTATCATCCTTAAGATTATGTCAGCCTTTGCCCTTGTTCTGCCTTTCTAGCATATTTCTTCTCCTATGCCCTACTCACTCTCTGGCCATCCCAATTCTGTAGTCTTCCAGGGCTTTAGGGCATTCTTTTATCCATTCATTCAGTAAATGTTTATTGAGTATCTGCTATGCATCAGACACAGCATTAGGCATTGGAGATACACAGTGAGCCAGAGAGATATAGTTCCTGCCCTCGTGGAGCCTATGCTTTCACAAAAGGATGGTGAAGTTCCAACAAAAGAAATATATCAAGGCACAGTAAGGTAGGAAAAATTTCCCCACAGCAGATTAAATAAATTCCTAGGATTCTTCACATATGAAATTAGATTGGGAAGCTAGTGGGCTACAAGTTACTCATCACTGGTCTAGATTGGGTAGAGTCAAGGAAAATAAGGTTGGAGGGGCTAAGACCAATTTATGGAAGGCCTTGAAACACAGTTGTAGACAATGATGAAGCTTCCACTTTTTCTGATCCTTATTTAGAGACAGAGTCTTGTTTAGTCACCCAGACTGTTGTGCAACCATAGCTCACTGCAGCCTTGAACTCCTGGGCTCAAGCAATCCTCCTGTCTCAGACTCCCCATTAGCTGGAACCACAGGTGTGCGCCACCATGCCTAATTATTTGTTTTTGTAGAAACAGAGTCTCACTGTGTTGCCCAAGGTCTCAAACAATCCTTCCACCTTGGCCTCCCAAACTGCTAGGATTATAGGCGTGAGCCACCATGCCCTGCTGATTCTTTCTTAAAATTCAGATTCTAGGCTGGGCGTGGTGACTCACGCCTGTAATCCTAGCACTTTGGGAGGCCGAGGCAGGTGGATCACTTGAGATCTGGAGTTCATGACCAGCCTGGCCAATATGGTGAAACCTTGTCTCTACGAAAAATACAAAAAAATTAGCCGGACATGGTGGCTATAATCTTGGGAGGCCGAGGCAAGAGAATTGCTTGAATCTGGGAGGCGGAGGTTGCAGTGAGCTGAAATTGCACCACTGCACTCCAGCCTGGGCAACAGGGCAAGACCTGTCTCAAAAAAAAAAAAAAAAAAAAAGAATGAAGAATGATACATTCTGTTTGTTTTGTACTGTTCTTAAAAACAAGGTCTTACTCTGTTGCCTAGGCTGGAGTGCAATGTCATGATCGTGGCTCAAGGCAGCTTTGAACTCCCGGCCTGGAGGGATCCTCTTGCCCTGGTCTCCCAAAGTGCTGGAATTACAGGAGTCAACCACCACGCCTGGCACAAGGATGATACATTCTGAGCCTAAGGGTGAGACAGCTTTGTGGGAATTTGTGTACAGAGAAAATGATCACAGCTAAGAAAGGGGGAGAATTAGAATAGTATTCAAAGAAGACCAATATGGCAGGAACCTGAAGGACAGATTAAGTCGGATGAGGCTGGAGTCAGGAAACCAAGTAAGGAATCTGACATAGTTAGTGGCCATGATAATGGACCAGATGCAATTCATCAGAGGGACACCCAGAGGTGAAATCTACTGTTCTTACAAAGGACAAAAAGAGTCAAAAGTGGCTTTAAAGTGCCTGGCCAGGCGGGTGCGGTACCTCACACCTGTAATCCCAGCACTTAGGGAGGCCGAGGCGGGTAGATCACAAGGTCATTCGAGACCAGCCTGGACTACATGGTGAAACCCTGTCTCCACTAAAAATACAAAAATTAGCTGGGCATGGCGGTGCGTGCCTGGGAGACTGAGTTTGATTTTTTCTCTGTCCTCGAATTTCTTTGTCCTCACTAGGGGCAAAACAATATCTGGCCTCATGGGTAGCTGTTTCAACTGTTAACAGTTGTTTGAGCCTTGACCATACCCAAGACACTTAACAATTAGGATCAACTCTAAACACATGAGACACAAGAGAACACTTTTTTTTTTTAATTACCGTGTTTTGCTTTCATAGACTCCCGATCTGCCACATGAGCCTGCTTTGATGAACTCCACAATGAACTCTTTCCTGTCTCAGGGCTATAAACATGCCATTTCCTCTGCCTGGACTATTCTTCCCCCATTCTTCTCAGAACTAAGTCTTACTTATCCTTCCGTTTTCAGTTTAAAAGTCATTTCCTCAGCAATCCCACATCTGAAGGATTTGAGTGAGGTATGGAATTTATAGAAATGCTAATTATTATACATAATAATAGACTCTAGTTAAAATTTTCTGAAATAATTTCTTATAAACAACAGTATTACTTACAATGTGTTGATATTGACCAGTAATGATATTAAAAAGAACAGCTCCTCCTCAAGAGATACCAATGAGAAATGAGACATGAATACAAAGTCTGAAATAGGAGACATTGGGGAAAGTCTTTGTTTTTCCTTTTCTAGTCTCTTTTTTAATTTTGCCTTTTGTTTTCATATTCCTTCTGAGGCTCTCTTTCTCTTTTTTTCCCCTTCGTCAATTTGCTCTTTCCTTTGTCTTAGCAATATTAAATCTGCCCCCACAAATTCTAGCATTTATTGAAATCAAACCACATTTTTTTTTTCTTTCCTGGTAATCAGATCCAAATAGCCCAAAGAAGAGTTTTTCTCAGCTGTTGATACAACTACTACCCAACCAACTCCTGTAACCTGGGGTCCCTCCTAGAAGAAAGAGGTTCTCTAAGGCTCACATCCAGAACTTCTAGTAGGCAACTCAGTACATCATAGCCACTATTGTTCTCTGTAACAAATGCTTCCTACTACCACCTATAGACATAAAAGTATATTTTGGGGGCACCAAGTGCAATAAATAACATGTGTACAGATATTTAAAAATACTTTTCATGGGCTGGGTGAGTTGGCTCACACCTGTAATCCCAGTACTTTGGGAGGCCTAGATGGGAGGATCACTTGAGCCCTGGAGTTAGCAATCAGCTTGAGCAACATAGTGAGATTCCATCTCTACAAAAAATTAGCCAGTGGTAAGCACCTATCGTTCCAGCTACTCAGGAGGCTGAGGTGGAAGGATCACTTGAGCCTGGGAGATTGAGGCTACAGAGAGCCGTGATCACGCCACTGCACTCCAGCAAGATCCTGTCTCAAAAAAATAAAAACACTTTTCATTTATGATTTCATTTAATTCTTTTAACAAACTTGCAAGGTAGAAATTATCATCTCCATTTTACGTAACATAAAATGGAAGTTCAGAGAGAGAAAATGACTTTCCCAAGGTCATTCACCTAGTAATTCCAGGACTTAGACTCCAAGTAGGGACCAATTCCGTATTTTGTGGTCTTTTTGACGCAGGAGTTAAAAAGAAATTACTTAGGCAGATAGTAAGGGTAAGGAAGTCCTTGGTAACGTTTCCCTTTGTATAAAAAGCAGTCCCCAGATAATTTATTTTCCAATAAAACACAGCCTGTAAAATCAAGCTGCAGACATACATATGCAAGCTGGAAGCTGTGCCAACAGGAAAAGGCTACCTGGGGGCTAGGCATGCTCAACATGGCAGCTCCATCTTCCCTTTTCTTTGTCAACCACGTGTACAGTAAGGAGCAAACAACATGGGATGGGCCAGGCTTTATTATTTGCATAAGAAACGATTAGGGTGTCGTGGCCAGCTTCTTCCCACGAGATATAAACTTCATACCTGTCCAACCAATCTTTGGGCCTTATGTAAATCAGACACCACCTCCTCAAGTCCGTCTATAAAATCCCTGTGCACTTCACCATGGGAAGGAAGGCCCACTTAGGTGTCCCCCTCTCTGCAAAAAAGAGAGCTATTCTCTTTTCTCTTCCTTTTTCTATTAAACCTCAACTCTTAACTGCTCTCTACATGTATCTGTGTCCTTGATTTGCTTGACATGAAACAATGAACCTCGAGTATTACCCTAAATGAACAACGCTGCTTCATTTTTACTTCACATACACAAAAATAAAATCTCTATAAAAAGAATAGGGATAGGAACAGTGACAAGTAAAGGGACAGGATTTAAAACCAGGGAGCCTTATGAAGCCATGATGTAGTTGAAGAATCCTTCACGGAACTTCTTACTGCCTCATTCCACCTACCTTTCTCCCTCTTCAAGCAAATTTGCATAAACATCCTCTATCAAAGAATTCATTCTAGTGGGAAGTCATCAACTGCTCAGATGCCACTCTATTTATAGGTAATTTGTATTCTAATCAGGTATCAGTCTGAGAGTAGGCTCTCTAATTCAGGCCTTTATCATTCCTTTGCCTGGAAAATTCCAAAAGCCTCTAACAAGCCTTCATAATTTTACTCTTTTCTTCCTTCAGTCCATTTGTTCTTCCTTCTCCATATTGTAATGTTCTGAAGTATAGATCTGTTCTTGTCCTGCTCTATTTAAAGGTCTTCAGGCCGGGCATGGTGGCTCATGCCTGTAATCCCAGCACTTTGGGGGGCCGAGGCAGGTGGGTCACCAGAAGTCAGGAGTTTGAGACTAGCCTGACCAACATGGCAAAACCCTGTCTCTACTAAAAATACAAAAAAATTAGCCGGGCATGGTGGTGGGTGCCTGTAATCCCAGCTATTTGGAAGCCTGAGGCAGGAGAATCCCTTGAACCCAGGAGGCAGAGGTTTAGTGAGCCGAGACTGCGCTACTGTATTCCAGCCTGGGCGACAGAGCCAGACTCCATATCAAAAAAGGGCCAGACAAGGTGGCTCACGCCTGTAATCCCAGCACTGTGGGAGGCCGAGGTGGGTGGATCATGAGGTCAGGAGATGGAGACCATCCTGGCTAACACAGTGAAACCCTATCTCTACTAAAAATACAAAAAAATTAGCCAGGCATGGTGGCAAGTGCCTGTAGTCCCAGCTACTTAGGAGGCTGAGGCAGGAGAATAGCTTGAACCCAGCAGGTAGAGGTTGCAGTGAGCCAAGATTGTGCCATTGCACTCCAGCCTGAGTGACAGAACAAGACTCAGTCTCAAAAAAAAAAAAAAAGTCTTCAATGTGGACTGGACACAGTGGCTCATGCCTGTAATCCCAGCACTTTGGGAGGTCAAAGTGGGAGAACTGATTGAGCCCAGGAGTTCAAGATCAACCTGGGCAACATGGAGAGACTCCATCCCTATAAAAACTTTCTTTTAAAAAAAGTCTTCTATTCGGCTGGGTGCAGTGGCTCACACCTGTAATCCCAGCACTTGGGAGGCAAAGGAGAGTGGATCATGAGGTCAGAAGTTCAAGACCAGTCTGGCCAACATGGTGAAACCCTATCTCTATTAAAAATTCAAAAAATAGCTGGGCATGGTGGTGCACACCTGTAATCCCAGCTACTCAGGAAGCTGAGGCAGGATAATCACTTGAACTCAGGAGGTAGAGGTTGCAGTCAGCAAAGATTGTGCTACTGCACTCCAGCCTGGGTGACAGAGCAAGACTCCTTCTCAAATAAATAAATAAATAAATAAACAAACAAACAAGGTCTTCTTTCCAGGGAACATACTTGATTGGTCTTAAAAGACTAGAAGGTTATGTAAATGATGGCTGGAACATCTATTTTTCTACAAAATTGAAAAAATGAACCTGGTTCTAGAAGAATGTATAAAATAAAACATGTGAAGTAGTGAAAATAGAGTTTTTGATGGCTCCTCTTATGGGCTGAATTGTTTTCCCATAAAAATCCATATGCTAAGGCCTGGCATGGTTCATGCCTGTAATCTCAGCAATTCAGGAGGCCAAGGCAGGTGGATCACCTGAGATTAGGAGTTTAAGACCAGCCTGGCCTACACGGTGAAAACCTGTCTCTACTAAAAAGATAAAGAGATTAGCCATGTGTGGTGGCATACACCTGTAATCCCAGCTATTTGGGAGGCTGAGGCAGGAGAATTGCTTGAACTCAGGAGGCAGAGGTTGCAATGAGCCAAGATCATGCCACTGTACTCTAGCCTGGGTGACAGTGAAACTCTGTCTCAAAAAAAGAAATCCATATGTTGAAGTTTTATGCCCTAATACCTTAGAATGTGACTGTATTTGGAGACATGCCATTAACGAGGTAATTAAAAATGAGGCCACGGCCAGGTGCAGTGGCTTATGCCTATAATACCAGATCTTTGGAAGGCCAAGGCTGGAGGATTACTTGAAGCCAGGAATTTGAGACCAGCCTGGGCAACATATTGAGACCCCATCTCTAAAAAAATTGGAAAAATTAGCAGGGCATGGTGGCACACACCTGTAGTCCTAGCTACTTGGGAAGCTGAAGGAGGATCACTTAAGCCAGTAAGTTCAAGGCTATAGGGGGCTATGATTGCCGCACTGCACTTCAGCCTGGTAAAGAGAGAGACGTAGTCTCAAAAAAAGAAAAAGGCCCTAATCCAATATGACTTATGTCTTTGTAAGAAGAGAAAATTTGGACACAGACACATAAAGAAGGACGGCCACGTGAAAACACAGATACAGGGAGAACATGGCCATGGCAGGCCGAGGAGAGAGGCCTCAAAAGAAACCAAACCTGCCAACACCTTAATCTCAGACTTCTAGCTTTCAGAACTGTAAGAAAATAAATTTCTGTTGTGTAAGACACCTACTCTGCAGTACTTTGTTACAGTAGCCCTAGCAGACTGATACTACAACATAAAATGCAAACGTCTTTTTATTTTTTGAGACAGAGTCTTGCTTTGTCACCCAGGCCACTGTAACTTCAGCTTCCCAGGTTCAAGCGATTCTCATGCCTCAGCCTCCTGAGTAGCTGAGATTACAGGCGTGCACCATCACACCTGGCTAATTTTTACATTTTTAAATTTTGTATTTTAATTTCAGCCATATCTATTATGTCCATTCTCTTCTAACCTCTAGTTTCTTCTTTATTAGGTTTATTTCATATTCCCAATTCTGTCTAAATATGAGTGTTCTTATCTGGCATAAATCTAATTCATGAAGGAGGCAGGGATTCTCTCTCTTTCCCACCCCTTTTTCCCTTATGCATTGTTCTTATTTTCTCTTACTGTAGAAGGGCTTCCTCTATGCAACCAATGCAGAAAATTGTGGCCAGATTTCAAGACCAGCCTGTAAACCTCCAGATGTACATTGTCCTATTTTAGCAACCCAAGAATAAAAAATTTTTTTCTTTCTTCTAGGAAAAGACTCTAACCTTTCTGGGTCACATGCTTACTCCTTGGACCAATTACTGTTGCCAGGGAAATGAGGAACTATAATTGTCCTGGCCTGAGACAAATTCTTCATGCTGCCCTCCCCTCTACTCCCAGCCACACATATACATACTTTGGCTAGTGATGGTGGGGTGGTAGCATCTTCCCATACACATTTATTAGGTATACCATACATTAAAGTGAGTACTGACAAAGACTTGTACACAAATGTTCACAGCAGCTTTGTATAGCCAGAAACTGGAAATTACCCAAATGTCCATCAAAATTTGACTAGAGACCGGGCGCGGTGGCTCATGCCTGTAATCCCTGTACTTTGGGAAGCCGAGGCGGGCAGATCACCTGAGGTCAGGAGTCCAAGACCAGCCTAACCAACATGCAAAATCCCCATCTTTACTAAAAATACAAAATTAGCCGGGTGTGGTGGTGCATGCCTGTAATTCCAGGTACTCAGGAGGCTGAGACAGGAGAATCACTTAAAGCTGGGAGGCGGAGGTTGCAGTGAGCTGAGATCGCCCCATTGCACTCCAGTCTGGATAACAAGAGTGAAACGCCATCTCAAAAAAAAAATTGACTAGATAAAGTATGGTACACAAATATTTTTACATTGCTTTTTTCAATTTTTTTTTTAACTTTAAAATTTTTTTTAGAGATTTAGTCTTGCTCTGATACCCAGGCTGGAGTGCAGTGGCATGACCATAGCTTAGCACAGCCTCAAACTCCTGGGCTCAAGTGATCCTCCTGCCCCAGACTCCCGAGTAGCTGGGAATACAGGTAGATGCCACCATGCCTGACTAATTTTTTTTTTTTTTTTTGTATAGACAGGGTCACTCTATGTTGCCCAAAATTGTTTCAAACTCCTGTCCTCAATTGATCTTCCTGCTTTAGCCTCCTGGCATACTATAATGCCACCATGCCCAGTATGTGTTATATAAGTCTAAGAAAACCTTAGCAAAAAACAGAATGAACTAATATACAACAACATGAGTGAACCTCAAAAACATCATACTGAGGGAAAGAAGGCAGACACAAGAGTATATAGTGTAGTATTCCATTTAATTGAAACTTTAGAAAATACTAATTTATAGTGACAGAAATCTATAACAACTGCCTCAATATGTGTGTCTGTACTAGGGGGGTAGGACTGACTGAGAAGGGGCATAAGCGGAGTTTCTGAGGTAATATTAAAATTCTAGGCCACGCATGGTGGCTCATGCCTATAACTCCAGTGCTGTGGGAGGCCAAGAAGGGAGGATCACCTGAGCCCAGGAGATTGAGACTGAAGTGAGCTATCATTGCACCACTGTACTCTGGCCTAAGTGACAGAGCAAGACTCTGTCTCTAAAAAAAAGAACACTCCCCTTCCATGAACACACCCTTCATGGGAGGCTGTCTTCCCTCCTAAACTCCATCTCTCTATTCCCTTCCACTCAGTGTGGAAGCTGCTTTCCTCTTCTGGATTCCATTTTTCTGAATTTTCTCACTCAGTGTGAGAGCTGGCTGTTTATTTCTCTATCCTCCTGTTTCTCTCTTTCTCTCTAAATAAATCACTTTCTACGGAAAATAAAATTAAAAAAAGAAAAAATTCTAAAGACTGATCCCATAAACATATACAATTATTAGGTGTTAAAGAAAAAAGGAAAAAAAATTATACCTAGCTGTATAAATTTGTCAAAAGTCACCAAGACACAGTTGAAATTGGTACATTTTATCGTATATAAATTATCCTTGATAAAGGTAATTTTAAAACATATCTACATAAGTGAGTGCTGAGGCCAGGTACTGTGGCTCACACCTGTAATCTCAACACTTTGGGGAGGTTGAGGCAGGAGGATCACTTAAGGCCAGGAGTTTGAGACCAGCCTGGGCAACATGGTGAAACTTTGTCTCTATTAAAAGTACAAAAATTAACCGGGTGTGGTGGTGCACACCTGCAATCCCAGCTACTCAGGAGGCTGAGTTGGGAGGATGGCTTTAGCCCAGGAGGCAGAGGTTGTAGTAAGCTGAGACTGTACCACTACACTCCAGCCTGAGTGACAGAGCCAGACCCTGTCTCTAAATAAATAAATAATAAAGTGAGTGCTGAGATGTTGCAATAATAATCATAATACTGATCTTTCAGGATAAAGCCCAATCCCTCTTTAGTCGGACCTCTAACTGGTCCTGATGCCCCATCTCTCACTGTGCCACTCTCCTATACTATACTTTGGCATAGCATATTAATTGCAGTTACCTAAAAATTCCAAGCTGTTTTCCTAGCTCTCAGTCTTTACACATGCTGCTCTCTGCCCATCATAGTCCACCAGGCAAACAGCTCTAGCACCATCTAGGCTTCCTTCTTAGATTCCTTCAGGTAGAATATACTAACTCCTCCTTTTCTCTGCAGCATACCCTGAACATTCTATTGTAGGCAGGTAGGAAAAAAGTTTCTTCTACAGAAATAAGCTTAGGGTTGTTTGAAACATTTGAAAAATTGAGATTGTGCCAAAGTTCCTTAAGTGCATACTGTGTGCCTTAAGATGGAAACAGTACTACATCTTTCCATCTCCTGGTTGGGACTATTTGTTCTGATAGTACAATCCAGCAACACCGCATTCCTCAAGCATCTTGAACATTATCCCACAACGTTTTTTTAATTATGAAGAACTTTTCTGCTCTTCATAAACTCTTATGTATTTCAAGGGAAGTATGTATTTCATATATATTAAACCCATATGTATTTCAAGGGAAAATGAATCCCTATTTGATTAATTCACACTCAGTCTGTCATGTCTTTACTTTTAAAAGCTATTTGATGTTCAGGAAGCTATTAGAACTCCCATAATGCCCACTTCTGAGAAAACAGGTGTGAGTAAAATTAAGCAAAACAAAATGTTAACAAAATCCTTAAGTATTAAGCAGAATCTTAATGAGGAACACTACACTACCCTGTTTTTACTTTTCAGACTCCCAGTAAATCTGTGATGACTGGAGACACCCTCACATCTTTATTACATATTTTCTCCCAAGGGACTGAAAGGAGTTGAGGTCAGGAGATCGGGACCATCCTGACTAACAAGGTAAAACCTGTCTCTACTAAAAATACAAAAAAAAAAAATAAGCCAGGTATGGTGGCACATGCCTGTAGTTCCAGCTGCTCTGGAGACTGCGGCAGTAGAATTGCTTGAACCTGGGAGGCATAGGTTGCAGTGAGGTGAGACTGCACCAATCCACTCCAGCCTGGGCGACAGAGGGAGACTCCTTCTCAAAAAAAAAAAAAAAGTTTTCCTCAAGAATTTATAACCATAGGGCCACCCTCACATGGGTTTGAGGATCATATTTACACTAACCACGTTTTTAGAATCTTCAAGCTAAAAAATTAAGGTAAAAAATTAGTCCCGATTACTTGATTCGGAACAGCTCTGGAGTGCAGCTCCTAGCAAGAACAACACAGAGAGTGACTGAACACTGCATTTCCAAATGAGTTATTACTGTCCACAGACCAGGAGATTCCTGGGCTGAAAAGAACCATGAGTTTCCAGCACGGCTGTTTCAGCCAATGCAGTGGGTCTCTGCACAAAATTAAGCAAATCTGGGCAGCTGTTTCAACTGGCACCTGGAATGTCTGGGAGACAGAGCTGCCATTCAACTGAAAAAAACAGGGAGCCAGGTGATCTGGCTCGGTGGGTCACACCACACAAAGACCAGCTATCTGAAACGCTCTGGATTGAGAGATCTGCAGAAAGCACAGCTGGACCCAGGACAGTCCAGCTCTGCTGGGGGAAGGGTGTCCGCCACTACTGAGGCAGTCCACCACTACCAAGGCAGTCCACCATTACCGATGCAGTCCGTCATTACCAATGCAGTCCACTATTTCCGAGGCAGTTCTGACTGTACCTCTATAAACAAAATTGCAAGGAAGTTCACACAGCAGGTGGGCAGGGCCCACAGCAGCTCAGCAACCCCTTGGCTGGCAGACTATAACTAGGTTACCTCCTTGCTGGGCAGGTCAGCTTTAAAAAAAGACAGCAGCATGTCAGGAACTTATAAATAAAGCCCCACCTTCCCAGGACAGAGCACCTAGGAAAAAAGGTGGCTATGAGTTCTGCTGCAGCAGACTTACACATACCTGCCCAGCAGCTCTGAACAGAACAATGGAGCTCACAGCTCAGCACTTGAGCTCTTATAAGGGACAGACTGTCTCTTCAAGCAGCTCCCTGACCCCCATATATCCAAAGAGTCACCTCATAAAGGAGAGCTCAGGCTGACATCTGGCAGGTATCCTTCTGGGATGAAGATAACAGATGAAGAAACCAGCAGCAACCCTTACTGGTCTGCAGCCACTGCATGTGATCCCCAGGCAAGCAGGGTCTGGAGTGGACATCCAGCAGTCCTACAGCAGAGGGGCCTGACTGTTAGAAGGAAAACTAAAAAACAGAAAGAAATAACTTCATCATCAACAAAAATGACATCCACTCAGAGATCCCATCCGAAAGTCACCAACTACAAAGTCCACAGGTAAATAAATCCACAAAG
Source organism: Callithrix jacchus (assembly GCF_049354715.1). Classification (NCBI taxonomy): domain Eukaryota; kingdom Metazoa; phylum Chordata; class Mammalia; order Primates; family Cebidae; genus Callithrix; species Callithrix jacchus. The sequence continues at coordinate 5,185,153 of NC_133506.1, forward strand.
ATGGGAAGAAACCAGTGCAAAAAGGATGAAAACACCCAAAACCAGAACACCTCTCCTCCTCCAAGGGATCACAACTCATCACCAGCAAAGGAACAAAGCTGCGTGGAGAATGAGTCTGATGAATTGACAGAAACAGGCTTCAGAAGATGGATAATAACAAACTTCTCTGAGCTGAAAGAACACGTTCTAACCCAATGCAAAGAAACTAAGAACTTTTAAAAAAGGTTTGACGAAATGCTAACAAGAATAAACAGCTTAGAGAATAATACAAATGACTTAATGGAGCTGAAAAACACAACACGAGAACTTCACAAAGCATACACAAGTTTCAATAGCTGAACTGAACAAGCAGAAGAAAAGATATCAGAAATTGGTGATCAACTCAATGAAATAAAACAAGAAGGCAAGATTAGAGAAAAAAGAGTGAAAAGAAATAAACAAAGCCTCTAAGAAATATGGGATTATGTGAAAAGACCAAATCTACATTTGATAGGTGTACCTGAATGTGATGGAGAGAATGAATCCAAGCTGGAAAACCCTCTTTAGCATATTATCCAGGAGAACTTCCCCAACCTAGAAATGCAGGCCAATATTCAAGTCCAGGAAATATAGAGAACACCACAAAGATATTCCTCAAGAAGAGCAACCCCACGGCTCATAATCGTCAGATTGACCAGGGTTGAAATGAAGGAAAAAGTGCTAAGGGCAGCCAGAGAGAAAGGTCGGTTACCCACAAAGGAAGCCCATCAGACTCACAGTGGATCTCTCAGCAGAAACCCTATAAGCCAGAAGAAAGTGGGGACCAATATTTAACATCCTTAAAGAATAGAACTTTCAACCTAGAATTTCATATCCAGCCAAACTAAACTTCATAAGCAAAGGAGAAACAAAATCCTTTATGAACAAGCAATTGCTGAGAGTTTTCATCACCACCAGGCCTGCCTTACAAGTGATTCCTGAAAGAAGCACTAAACATACAAAGGAACAACCAGTACCAGCCACTCAAAAAATATATCAAATGGTAAATACCATCAATACAATGAAGAAACTGTGTCAACTAATGGGCAAAACAACCAGCTAGCATCAAAATGGCAGGATCAGATTCACACAAAACAATATTAACCTTAAATGTAAATGGGTTAAATGCCCCAATCAAAAGACACAGACTGGCAAATTGGATAAAAAATCAAACCCATCTCACATGCAAGGACACACATAGGCTCAAAATAAAGGGATGGAGGAAGACTTATCAAGCAAATGGAAAGCAAAAAAAAAAAAAAACAAGCAGGAGTTGCAATTCTAGTCTCTGATAAAATAGACTTTAAACCAACAAAGATCAAAAGAGACAAAGAAGGGCATTACATAATGGTAAAAGGATCAATGCAACAAGAAGAGCTAATGATCCTAAATATACACACACTCAATACAGGAGCATGCAGATACATAAAGCAAGTTCTTAAACAACTACAAAGAGACTTAGACTCCCACACAATAATAGTGGGAGACTTTAACACTCCACTGTCAATATTAGATCAACAAGACAAAAGTTAACAAGGATATCCAGGGCTTGAACTGAGATATGGGCCAAGCAAACCTAATAGACATATATAGAACTCTCCACCCCAAATCCACAGAATATACATTCTTCTCAGCACCACATCACACCTACTTTAAAACTGACCACATAATTGGAAGTAAATCACTCCTCAGCAAATGCAAAAGAATGGATATCATAACAAACAGTCTCTCAGACCACAATGCAATCAAATCAGACCTCAGGATTAAGAAACTAACTCAGAACTGCACAACTTCATGGAAACTGAACAACTGGCTCTTGAATGTTGACTGGATAAACAATGAAATGAAGACAGAAATAAAGATGTTCTTTGAAACCGAGTACAAAGACACAACGTATCAGAATCTCTCGGACACATTTAAAGCAGTTTCTAGAGGAAAATTTGTAGCAATAAATGCCCACATGAGAAGCAAGGAAAGATCTAAAATTGACACCCTATCATCAAAATTGAAAGAGCTAGAGGAGCAAGATCAAAACCAATCAAAAGCTAGTAGAAGACAAGAAATAACTAAGATCAGAGCAGAACTGAAGGAAATAGAGACACAAAAAACCCTTCAAAAAAAATAATAAACCCAGGAGCTGGTTTTTTGAAAAGATCAACAAAATAGACAGACCACTAGCCAGATTAATAAAAAAGAAAGGAGAGAAGAATCAAATAGATGCAATAAAAAACAATAAAGGGGATATCACCACAGATTCCACAGAAATACACATCACAATCAGAGATTACTACAAACAACTCTATGCACATAAACCAGTAAACCTGGAAAAAATGAATAAATTTCTGGACACTTGCACCCTCCCAAGCCTAAACCAGGAAGAAGTTGAAACCCTGAATAGACCAATAACAAGGGCTAAAGTTGAGGCAGCAATTAATAGCCTACCAACCAAAAAAAGCCCAGGTCCAGATGGGTTCACAGCTGAATTCTACCAGACATACAAAGAAGAGCTGGTACCATTCCTTCTGAAACAGTTCCAAACAATCCAAAAAGGGGGAATCCTTTCCAAATCATTTTATGAGACCAATATCATCCTGATACCAAAACCCGGTGGAGACTCAACAACAACAAAAAAACTTTAGGCCAATATCCATGATGAACATAGATGTAAAAATCTTCCATAAAATACGGGCAAACCGATTGCAACAGCACATCAAAAAGCTTATCCAGCATGATCAAGTAGGCTTCATCCTGGGGATGGTTCAACATACGCAAGTCTATAAACGTAATCCACCACATAAACAGAACCAAACACAAAAACCACATGATTATCTCAATAGATGAAGAGAAGGCCTTTAACAAAATTCAACAGCGCTTTATGCTAAAAATTCTCAATAAACTAGGTATGGATGGAATGTATCTCAAAATAATTAAAGCTATTTACGACAAACCCATAGCCAATATCATACTGAATGGACAAAAGCTGCGAGCATTCCCTGTGAAATCTGGCACTAGACAAGGATGCCCCCTCTCACCACTCCTATTCAATATAGTATTGGAAGTTCTAGTCAGAGCAATCAGGCAAGAAAAAGAAATAAAGGGTATTCCAATTAGGAAAGGAGGAAGTCAAATTGTCTCTATTTGCAGAGGACATGATTGTATATTTAGAAGACCCCATCGTCTCAGCCCAAAATCTCCTGAAACTGATAAGCAACTTCAGCAAAGTCTCAGGATACAAAATCAATGGGCAGAAATCACAAGCGTTCCTATACACCAATAACAGACTTAAAGAGAGCCAAATCAAGAAAGAACTGCCATTCACAATTGCTACAAAGAGAATAAAATACCTAGGAAGACAACTAACAAAGGATGTAAAGGACCTCTTCAAGAACTACAAACCACTGCTTAAGGAAAAAGAAGAGGACACAAACAGATGGAAAAACATTCCATGCTCATGGTTAGGAAGAATCAATATTGTGAAAATGGCTATACTGCCCAAAGTAATTTATAGATTCAACGCTATCCCCATCAAGCAACCTATGATCCTCGTCACAGAACTGGAAAAAAACCACCTTAAACTTCATATGGAACCAAAAGAGAGCCCACATAGCGAAGAGAGTTCCAAACAAAAAGAACAAAGCTGGAGGCATCACACAACCTGGCTTCAAACTATACTACAAGGCTACAGTAATCAAAACAGCATGGTACTGATACCAAAATAGAAATATAGACCAATGGAACAGAACAGAGGCCTCAGAGGCAACGCCACACATCTACAAGCCTCCGATCTTTGACAAACCTGACAAAGACAAGCAATGGGGAAAGGATTCGTTTAATAAATGGTGTTGGGAAAACTGGCTAGCCATGTGCAGAAAGCAGAAACTGGACCCCTTTCTGACACCTTACACTAAAATTAACTCCAGATGGATTAAAGACTTAAACATAAGACCTAACACCATAAAAACCCTAGAAGAAAACCTGGGCAAAACCATTCAGGAGATAGGCATAGGCACGGACTTCATGACTATAACACCAAAAGCATTGGCAACAAAAGCCAAAATAGACAAATGGGATATAATTAACTCCAGAGCTTCTGTACAGCAAAAGAAACAATCATTAGAGTGAACCGGCAACCAAGAGAATGGGAAAACATTTTTTTTTTTTTTTTTTTTTTTTTTTTTAATTTTTTATTGGATTATAGGTTTTGGGGTACATGAGCAGAGCATGCAAGACAGTTGCGTAGGTACACACATGGCAGTGTGCTTTGCTTTTCTTCTCCCCTTCACCCACATTTGGCATTTCTCCCCAGGCTATCCCTCCCCACCTCCCCCTCCCACTGGCCCTCCCCTTTTCCCCCCAATAGACCCCAGTGTTTAGTACTCCCCTTTCTGTGTCCATGTGTTCTCATTTTTCATCACCCACCTATGAGTGAGAATATGCGGTGTTTCATTTTTTGTTCTTGTGTCAGTTTGCTGAGGATGATGTTTTCCAGATTCATCCATGTCCCTACAAACGACACGAACTCATCATTTCTGATTGCTGCATAATATTCCATGGTGTATATGTGCCACATTTTTCCAATCCAGTCTATCATCAATGGGCATTTGGGTTGATTCCAGGTCTTTGCTATTGTAAACAGTGCTGCAATGAACATTCGTGTACATGTGTCTTTATAGTAGAACGATTTATAGTCTTTTGGATATATACCCAGTAATGGGATTGCTGGGTCAAATGGAATTTCTATTTCTAAGGCCTTGAGGAATCGCCACACTGTCTTCCACAATGGTTGAACTAACTTACACTCCCACCAACAGTGTAAAAGTGTTCCTTTTTCTCCACATCCTCTCCAGCATCTGTTGTCTCCAGATTTTTTAATGATCGCCATTCTAACTGGCGTGAGATGGTATCTCAATGTGGTTTTGATTTGCATCTCTCTGATGACCAGTGACGATGAGCATTTTTTCATATGATTGTTGGCCTCATATATGTCTTCTTTCGAAAAGTATCTGTTCATATCCTTTGCCCACTTTTGAATGGGCTTGTTTGTTTTTTTCCTGTAAATCTGCTTGAGTTGTTTGTAAATTCTGGATATCAGCCCTTTGTCAGATGGGTAGACTGCGAAAATTTTTTCCCATTCTGTTGGTTGCCGATCCACTCTAGTGACTGTTTCTTTTGCCGTGCAGAAGCTGTGGAGTTTGATTAGGTCCCATTTGTCTATTTTGGCTTTTGTTGCCAATGCTCTTGGTGTTTTGTTCATGAAGTCCTTGCCTACTCCTATGTCCTGGATAGTTTTGCCTAGATTTCCTTCTAGGGTTTTTATGGTGCCAGGTCTTATGTTTAAGTCTTTAATCCATCTGGAGTTAATTTTAGTGTAAGGTGTCAGGAAGGGGTCCAGTTTCTGCTTTCTGCACATGGCTAGCCAGTTTTCCCAACACCATTTGTTAAACATGGAATCCTTGCCCCATTGCTTGTTTTTGTCAGGTTTATCAAAGATTGTATAGTTGTATGTATGTTGTGTTGCCTCCGGTGCCTCTGTTTTGTTCCATTGGTCTATATCTCTGTTTTGGTACCAGTACCATGCTGTTTTGATTACTGTAGCCTTGTAGTATAGTTTGAAATCCGGTAGTGTGATGCCCCCCGCTGTGTTCTTTTTGCTTAGAATTGACTTGGCTATGCGGGCTCTCTTTTGGTTCCATATGAAGTTCATGGTGGTTTTTTCCAGTTCTGTGAAGAAAGTCAATGGTAGCTTGATGGGGATAGCATTGATTCTGTAAATTACTTTGGGCAGTATAGCCATTTTCACGATATTAATTCTTCCTAACCTTGAACATGGAATGTTTCTCCATCTGTTTGTGTCCTCTCTGATTTCGTTGAGCAGTGGTTTGTAGTTCTCCTTGAAGAGGTCCCTTACGTTCCTTGTGAGTTGTATTCCAAGGTATTTTATTCTTTTTGTAGCAATTGCGAATGGCAGTTCGCTCTTGATTTGGCTTTCTTTAAGTCTGTTATTGGTGTAGACGAATGCTTGTGATTTTTGCACATTGATTTTATATCCTGAGACTTTGCTGAAGTTGTTTATCAGTTTCAGGAGTTTTTGGGCTGAGGCGATGGGGTCTTCTAGGTATACTATCATGTCGTCTGCAAATAGAGACAATTTGGCTTCCACCTTTCCTATTTGAATACCCTTTATTTCTTTTTCTTGCCTGATTGCTCTGGCTAGAACTTCCAGTACTATATTGAATAGGAGTGGTGAGAGAGGGCATCCTTGTCTAGTACCAGATTTCAAAGGGAATGCTTCCAGTTTTTGCCCATTCAGTATGATATTGGCTGTTGGTTTGTCATAAATAGCTTTTATTACTTTGAGATACGTTCCATCGATACCGAGTTTATTGAGGGTTTTTAGCATAAAGGGCTGTTGAATTTTGTCAAATGCCTTCTCTGCGTCAATTGAGATAATCATGTGGTTTTTGTTTTTGGTTCTGTTTATGTGGTGAATTACGTTGATAGACTTGCGTATGTTGAACCAGCCTTGCATCCCTGGGATGAATCCTACTTGATCATGATGAATAAGTTTTTTGATTTGCTGTTGCAATCGGCTTGCCAATATTTTATTGAAGATTTTTGCATCTATGTTCATCATGGATATTGGCCTGAAGTTTTCTTTTCTCGTTGGGTCTCTGCCGGGTTTTGGTATCAGGATGATGTTGGTCTCATAAAATGATTTGGGAAGGATTCCCTCTTTTTGGATTGTTTGAAATAGTTTTAGAAGGAATGGTACCAGCTCCTCCTTGTGTGTCTGGTAGAATTCGGCTGTGAACCCGTCTGGACCTGGGCTTTTTTTGTGAGGTAGGCTCTTAATTGCTGCCTCAACTTCAGACCTTGTTATTGGTCTATTCATAGTTTCAGCTTCCTCCTGGTTTAGGCTTGGGAGGACACAGGAGTCCAGGAATTTATCCATTTCTTCCAGATTTACTAGTTTATGTGCATAGAGTTGTTTGTAATATTCTCTGATGATGGTTTGAATTTCTGTGGAATCTGTGGTGATTTCCCCTTTATCATTTTTTATTGCATCTATTTGGTTGTTCTCTCTTTTATTTTTAATCAATCTGGCTAGTGGTCTGTCTATTTTGTTGATCTTTTCAAAAAACCAGCTCTTGGATTTATTGATTTTTTGAAGGGTTTTTCGTGTCTCAATCTCCTTCAGCTCAGCTCTGATCTTAGTAATTTCTTGTCTTCTGCTGGGTTTTGAGTTTTTTTGATCTTGCTCCTCTAGCTCTTTCAATTTTGACGATAGGGTGTCAATTTTGGATCTCTCCATTCTCCTCATATGGGCACTTATTGCTATATACTTTCCTCTAGAGACTGCTTTAAATGTGTCCCAGAGGTTCTGGCACGTTGTGTCTTCATTCTCATTGGTTTCGAAGAACTTCTTTATTTCTGCCTTCATTTCGTTGTTTACCCAGTCAACATTCAAGAGCCAGTTGTTCAGTTTCCATGAAGCTGTGCGGTTCTGGGTCGGTTTCTGAATTCTGAGTTCTAACTTGATTGCACTATGGTCTGAGAGGCTGTTAGTTATGATTTCAGTTGTTTTGCATTTGTTGAGCAGTGCTTTACTTCCAATTATGTGGTCAATTTTAGAGTAGGTGTGATGTGGTGCTGAGAAGAATGTGTATTCTGTGGATTTGGGGTGGAGAGTTCTGTAAATGTCCACCAGGTTTGCTTGCTCCAGGTCTGAGTTCAAGCCCTGGGTATCCTTGTTGATTTTCTGTCTGGTTGATCTGTCTAGTATTGACAGTGGAGTGTTAAAGTCTCCCACTATTATTGTGTGGGAGTCTAAGTCCTTCTGTAAGTCATTAAGAACTTGCCTTACGTATCTAGGTGCTCCTGTGTTGGGTCCATATATGTTTAGGATCGTTAGCTCTTCTTGTTGTATCGATCCTTTTACCATTATGTAATGGCCTTCTTTGTCTCTTTTGATCTTTGTTGCTTTAAAGTCTATTTTATCAGAGATGAGAATTGCAACTCCTGCTTTTTTTTGCTTTCCATTAGCTTGGTAAATCTTCCTCCATCCCTTTATTTTGAGCCTTTGTGTATCCTTGCATGTGAGATGGGTTTCCTGGATACAGCACACTGATGGGTTTTGGATTTTTATCCAATTTGCCAGTCTGTGTCTTTTGATTGGTGCATTTAGTCCATTTACATTTAGGGTTAATATTGTTATGTGTGAATTTGATACTGCCATTTTGATGCTAAGTGGCTGTTTTGCCTGTTAGTTGTTGTAGATTCTTCATTATGTTGAAGCTCTTTAGCATTCAGTGTGATTTTGGAATGGCTGGTACTGATTGATCCTTTCTATGTGTAGTGCCTCTTTTAGGAGCTCTTGTAAAGCAGGCCTGGTGGTGACAAAATCTCTGAGTACTTGCTTGTTCGCAAAGGATTTTATTCTTCCTTCACTTCTGAAGCTCAGTTTGGGTGGATATGAAATTCTGGGTTGAAAGTTCTTTTCTTTAAGAATGTTGAATATTGGCCCCCACTCTCTTCTGGCTTGTAGTGTTTCTGCCGAGAGATCTGCTGTGAGTCTGATGGGCTTCCCTTTGTGGGTGACCCGACCTTTCTCTCTGGCTGCCCTTAGTATTCTCTCCTTTATTTCAACCCTGTTGAATCTGACGATTATGTGCCTTGGGGTTGCTCTTCTTGCGGAATATCTTTGTGGTGTTCTCTGTATTTCCTGCAATTGAGTGTTGGCTTGTCTTGCTAGGTGGGGGAAATTTTCCTGGATGATGTCCTGAAGAGTATTTTCCAGCTGGGATTCATTCTCTTCGTCCCCTTCTGGTACACCTATCAAACGTAGGTTAGGTCTTTTCACATAGTCCCACATTTCTTGGAGACTTTGTTCATTCCTTTTTGCACTTTTTTCTCTGATCTTGGTTTCTCGTTTTATTTCATTGAGTTGGTCTTCGACTTCAGATATTCTTTCTTCTGCTTGGTCAATTCGGCTATTGAAACTTGCGTTTGCTTCGCGAAGTTCTCGTATTGTGTTTTTCAGCTCCTTTAATTCATTCATATTCCTCTCTAAGGTATCCATTCTTGTTATCATTTCCTCGAATCTTTTTTCAAATCTTTTTTCAAGGTTCTTAGTTTCTTTGCATTGATTTAATACATGATCTTTTAGCTCACAAAAGTTTCTCATTATCCATCTTCTGAAGTCTAATTCCGTCATTTCATCACAGTCATTCTCCGTCCAGCTTTGTTCCCTTGCTGGTGAGGAGTTTTGGTCCTTTCTAGGAGGCGATGTGTTCTGGTTTCGGGTGTTTTCCTCCTTTTTGCGCTGGTTTCTTCCCATCTTTGTGGATTTGTCCGCTGGTCGTCTGCGTAGTTGCTGACTTTTCGTTTGGGTCTCTGAGTGGACACCCAGAATGTTGATGATGAAGTATTTCTGTTGCTTGGTTTTCCTTCTACCAGTCTAGCCCCTTCGCTGTATGACTGTTGAGGTCCGCTCCAGACCCTGCTTGTCTGGGGTGCACCTCTAGTAGCCGTGGCACAGCGAGGGATGCTACCAGTTTCTTTTTCTGCTCTCTTTGTCCCAGGATGATGCCTGCCTAATGACAGTCTTTTGGATATAGAGGGGTCAGGGAGCTGCTTGAGGAGACAGTTTGTACTTTATAGGGGTTTAACTGCTGAGCTGTGCACTCTGTTGTTTATTCAGGGCTGTTAGGCTGCTATGTTTGATTCTGCTGCAACACAGCTCATTAAACAACCCTTTTTTTTTTTTTCTCAAATGCTCTGTGTTGAGGGGTTTGGGCTTTATTTTTGGATGTCCGATCAGGTGTCCTGCCCAGCTCAAAGGCAGACTAGCCACTGTTTGGCTGCCGAGGCTCCGCCCTGCTGTTGTGTGATTCGCGCTGTTCCTGCTGGCTCTGCTGTGGTCTCCGCCACGCCCTGCGGCGGAGTCTCTTCGTTGTAGCGTGTTGCCTCAGCAACGGCAGGCTGCGTCAGCAGTGGGCGTGTATCTCAGTAGGGACGGGTTGCCTCGGCAACGGCTGGCTGCGTCAGCAGTGGGCGTGTATCTCAGTTGGGGCGGGTTGCCTCGGCAACGGCTGGCTGCCTCAGCAGTGGGCGTGTATATCAGTTGGGGCAGGTTGCCTCCGTAGTGGTGGACGCCCCTCCCCCACAGAGCGTCTCGGACCGTCTGCCCGGGATAGTTTGAAATCGCGGTTTTGTTCGTCCCACTGGGTATCCCAAGCGATCTGTCCCTGCAATCCCCTGGGCTGGGCTACTGTGCAAGTCTCGTTCAGTCTCAAGTCCAGCCCTCTCAAGTCTCAGGTTGCCGGTTCAACAAGGCACCCGGACAAGCGCGCCCTGTGGGGATTGCTGGGTAGGGCCGGCCGCCGCCGCCCCGGCTGCCGGCTTCGCCAGGCAGACCTACTGCCTGGCGTCCCGTGTCTTTTTATACTTGGGAGTTTCCCCGTTCTGTGGGCAACAAAGATCAGTCTGGAAATGCAGCACTGACTCACCGTTTGCGAATTCAACGTGGGCTCCAATCCTGGGTTGTTCTCACAGCGCCATCTTGAGTCCCCCTAAATGACCAGATATTGTGCTATTGTGAACACAGCACCTAGCCATGATTGATCCACTCCCATGACCCAAACACCTCCCACCAGGCCCCACCTCCAGCACTGGGGATTACAATTCAATGTAAGATTTGGCCAGGAACAAATATCCAAACTATATCAGTATCCAACAGGAAATATAATTCATACTTTATACTTTCCATCTTTCCCAATATTGTTATATTTTATTAAATCAAGTATTTCATGTTAACTTTATTATGGCTTTCTTATACTAGTGTGGTTTACTTCTTGATCAATTAGACATATTAAATCTAATTGTCCTTTCTCTCTTTCTCTCTCTCCCCTTTTTCTTTTCCTTCTCTCCCTTCTTTCTCTCTTTCTTTCGATAGGGTCTCTCTGTCACTCAGGCTGGTCTGGAACTCCTGGACTCAAGTGATGCTCCTACCTCAGGCTCCTGAGCAGCTGGGGTTACAGGTGCACGCCACCATGCCCAGCTACATTTCCTTTCTTATACAGTTTTTGTTTTTTCTTGGAATTAACAATTGCCTCAGTTTTTGTTTGCCAAATTTTCTGTCATCGTCACTGATTCTTCCAGACTTTCCAATGTAAGTGTAAAAATGCCTATATTATTTTCAACAGTCAAACATGTCAGATACTCTATCAGGTTCAATGGAAACAATTCCCTAGAGCACCTCTTTCTCCAGTTTCTGTAAGTCTGCATATAGCTGTCATCTCGGGACTTCCTTCTGCTTCCTTAACAGGTTGATGCCACTTTCTAAAATCTATTATCTTTGTCTTTTTTTTATTGATAAGTAATATTGGTACATATTCATGGGGTACATATGATACTTTGTTACATACATAGAGTGTGTAATGACCAATTCAGGGTATTTAGGATATCCATCATCTCCAGCATTTATCATTTCTGTGTGTTCAGAAAATTTCAAGTTGTTTCTTCTAGCTATTTTGAAATACATAATTACATTGTTGTTTTAACCCGAGTCACTCTACTCTGCTACTGAAAATCAGAATATATTCCTTCTATCTAACCGTATGTTTGTACCTATTAACCAACCTCTCTTCCTCCCCCACTCACACCCTTTTTAGCCTCTGTTAACTAACATTTTACTCTCTACTTTTATGAGATCAACTTTTTTTAGGCTCGCACGAGTGAGAATATGTCATATTTGCCTTTCTGTGTCTAGCTTATTTCACTTAACATAATGACCTCCAATTTCATCCATCCTGCTGCAAATTACATAATTTATTTATTTTTAAGACAGGGTCTCACTCTGTCACCCAGGCTGGAGTGCAGTGGCGTGATCATAGCTCACTCCAGTCTTGGCCTCCCAGGCTCAAGAGATCCTCCCACTTCAGCCTCCCAAGTATCTTGAACTACAGGAATGCTAACATGCCCAGCTAATTTTTTTTTTTTTTTTTTTTTTTTGTAGAGACAGGGTTTTGCCATGTTGCCCAGACAGGTCTTGAACGCCCAAGCTCAAGTGATATGCCCACTGTGGCCTTCCAAAGTTCTGGGATTACAGGCATGAGCCGCCATGTCCAGCCTAATTCATTCTTCCCCACCCCTCTTTTTTTTTTCAGGATGTTGTTCTGTTGCCCAGGAGTACAGTAGTGCAGTCATGGCACACTGCAGCCTTGAAACTCTAGGCTCCAGTGGTTCTCCTGACTTTGTCTCCTGAGTAGCTGGGACTACAGGCACATGCCACCATGCTCAGCTAATTTTTTATTTTTTGTAGAGATGGGTTCTCACTATTTCGCCCAGGCTGGTCTCGAACTCCTGGACTCAAGCAATCCTTCCACTTTGGTCTCCTAAAGTGCTGGGAGTATGGTCATGAGCCAACATGCCCAGCCTTCAGGCTTTTTTATTGCCAAATAATATTCCATAATGTATATATACCACATTTTCTTTATCAGTCATCCACTGATGGACACAAAGTTGATTCCATATCTTTGCTACTGTGAATAGTGCTGCAATAAGCATATGGGTGCAACTATCCCTTGATATACTAATTTCTTTTCCTTTGGATAAATACTCAGTAGTGAGATTACTACATAATATGGTTTTGTTTGTTTTATTTTGAGACGGAGTCTTGCTCTGTCACCAGGCTGGAGTGTAACAGCACGATCTCAGTTCATTGCAATCTCTGCCTCCCAGGTTCAAGTCATTCTCCTGCCTCAGTCTCCAGAGTAGCTGGGACTACAGGCAAGTGCCACCATGCCCAGCTAATTTTTGTATTTTTAGTAGAGATGGGCTAGCCAAGATGGTTTTGATCTCCTGACCTTATGATCCATCTGCCTCAGCATCCTGAAGTGCTGGGATTACACGTGTGAGCCACAGCACCTGGCCTACTTTTAGTTTTTTTTGAGAAATCTCTATACTGTTTTCCATAATGGCTGTACTAATTTACATTCCCACCAACAGTATATAAGTTTCCTCTTCTCTGCATCCTGACCAATAACTGTTTTTTTTAAATCTTTTTCATAATAGCCATTCCAACTGGGATGAGATGATATCTCATAGTGATTTTGATTTGCATTTTTTTTCTAAACAATTTTATTGCTTGAGTACATAGACAAACTTATGTGACCAGGACAGAGGCCATAGATGATTCATATTTCCAATTGGGACAGGGGACTTGCTTGGTCTTTTAAAATCAAGCCAAACAGTGAATCCAGCTCTCTATCAGAATCAGACAAAATTTAGCAAACTTATCCTTTCTGTTCCTCTCAAGATGTTTTTCAATAGCAACTGCTTTCTTAATTAAATGGTAGAGATCTTCAGGGAGGCCAGAAGCAAGTCCCTTAGACAAGAATTCTTAAGATTTTATTGCCTGTCACAAAACGTACTTGTGCAACACCATGTGAATCTCTCAGGATCACACTGATTTGTGGAGGAGTCGGGCCCTTCTTGGCCAGTTTGTAAATCTGCTCCTTCCTGTCATCAGATGTAAACTTCAGTCAAGTGGGGACACTGCAGTGATAGGACAAAGCCAACTGGGACAGGCCCTTCCTGGGAGCATGCATGCAATCCATGATGGCAGTGGTCAGGCAGCAAAAGTTAATTTGCATTTCTATGATGGTTAGTGATATTGAACATTTTTTCATACACCTGCTGGCCTTTGTATGTATTCTTTTGAGAAATGTCTGTTCAGATCCTTTGCCCACTTTTAAAAATGGAATTGTTATTGCTGGCAAGTTGTTTGAGTTCTATGTATATTCTGGATATTAATCCCTAGTTGGATGGTTTGCAAATATTTTCTATCATTTAACAAGTAGTCTCTTCATTCTGTTGTTTCCTTGCTGTGCAGAAACTTTTTAGTTTAATTTAGTCCCATTTGTCTATTTTTGGTTTTGTTGCCTGTGCTTTTGAGGTCTTAGTCATAAAGTGTTTGCTAGACCAATATCCTAGAGTGCTTTCCCTATGTTTTCTTCTAGTAGTTATGAGTTTGGGGTAAATTTAAAACTTTAATGTATTTTGAGTTGATTTTTTTGCATATGGTGAGAGATAGGAGTCTAGTTTCATTCTTCTGCATATGGATATCCAGTTTTCCCAACATTTTTAAAAGAGGGTTTCCTTTCCCAAATGTATGTGCGTGGTACATTTGTTGAATATCAATTGGCTATACATGAATTTACTTCTGGGTTCTCAATTTTGTTACCTTGGTCTGTGCGTGGTTTTATACAAATACCATGCTGTTTTGGTTATTACAGCCTTGCAATATATTTTACAGTCAGGCAGTGTGATGCTTCTAGCTTTGTTCTTTCTGCTTAGGATTGCTTTGACTATTTATTTAGACTTTTTGTTCCATACAAATTTTAGGATTGTTTTTTCTGTCTTTTTTGTTTTAGTAGCACATATCCTCCAGTGGTTTCCTGAGAAAAGTTATGTGGGGGTAAGAGGTACATTTTTTATCCTTGTATCTAAAAATATCTTTATCCCTCATATTTGACTGATAATATAGCTTAGTATGAGTTCTAGATTGAAAATGTATTTTCTCAGAATTTGAAAGCCTTACTTCTTTGTCTTCTAGTCACCAATGTTACTATTGACAAATATGCAATTCCTTCCTATCAGCTGCTCTTTCATAAGTAACCTGTTGCCTTTTCCCTGCCCCCTCCTCACCTCCTACCACCAAGATTTTTTATTTTCTCTTTATCTCCTGTGTTAAAAAATTTCATGATGATATGCCATAATGTTTTTGCTTTGTTTTCTTTCATTATGCTGGACACTCAGCAGGCTCTGTCACTCTTGAAACTCATAGTTTCTTTGATAATTTCCTTCCCTCTATTTCTTCTGTATTTCTAGAACTCCTGTTAATCTAATGATCGACCTTATGGATTCATTCTCTAATTATCTTTTCTCTGTTATTTTTCCATTTGTATTTCTCTTCTACTTTCTGGGAGATTTCTTGAACTTTATATATTAAGCCTTCTATAAATTATTTTTCTATTATTATTATTATTAAGAGCAGGTCTGGCTGTATTGCCCAGGCTGGAGTCCAATAGCATGATCATAGATCACTGCAGGCTCTATCTCCTTGAGCAACTCTCCTGCCTCAGCCTCCAGAGTAGCTGGGACCACAGGCACAAGTCACCACACCCGGCTAATTTTTCTTTTAAAAAATATTTTTAGTAGAGGAGAGGTCTAGATTTATTGCGTAGGTTTGTCCTGAACTCCTGGCTTTAAGCAATCCTCCTGCCTTGGCCTCTCAAAGTGCTGGGATTGCAGGCATCAGACACCATGTCCAGCCAATTTTTCTATTATATTTTAATTTCCCAGAGCTGTTACTTATTCTGCTTCTTTTTTCTTCCTTTTTTTTTTTTTTTTTTTCTGAGATGGAGTTTCACTCTTGTTGCCCAGGATGGAGTGCAATGGCATGATATCGGCTTCCTGCAACCTCTGCCTCCTGGGTTCAAGCAATTCTCCTGCCTCAGCCTCCCAAGTAGCTGGAATTACAGGCATGCACCACCACACCCAGATAATTTTTGTTTTAGTAGAGATGGGGTTTCTCCAGGTTGGTCAAGCTGGTCTTGAACTCTTGACCTCAGGTGATCTGCCTGCCTCAGCCTCCTAAAATGCTGGAATTATAGGTATCAACCACTGCACCCAGCCTTATTCTATTTCTTTTTGGAGCATTTTATCTTTGCTTTATGGATGCAATATTTTCTACTATCTCTCATAGACTGCTTATTGTTTTTTAAAACTATTCTTCTGTTCTCTTCAGTTTCTGTTCCCTTTGAGTTTCTTTTCTCTTTTCTATTTCTATTTGATGTTGTCCATTTCAATGAAGATTCATCTTAAATATCTGGTGACCCTTGTTGTCTCTTCATATTTAAGAGTGAGTCACTAACTAAGTATTTGGAAGCTCTGTGTTAACAGGAAGTTTATCAATTTGTGGGTTTCACTGTAGGATGATAAAGTGGGTACCTAGGTCTTTTGTTGGGGGACCTCAAACATCAGTATGTATAGATCTTTCCTCTGGGCTTAATTAATTAACATTAATTGTCTGCTATCTTGCCTGGAGAATACAAGCCTTGCTGTCAGCATTTTTGGAGCAAAATTCAGCAGGAGGACTGAGTGTGTCTCACCATTCAGCATGTAGACAATTCAATTAATCTCTGTTTTCAGTCTGATATCCTCCTTCCTTAGCCTCCCTGCTATTATCTTTAGCTGTACCTGGTATCTCAGTGTCTGGAGCTTCTCTACTTCAATTTTGTCCCAGGGGGTGCCAGGGAGATGAAAGGGTAGTGGTCTAAGTGAGTAGGAGGGAGAAAAAGACCTGGCAGTTTACCTTCCTATAAAGGCTTTCAGCAAAACCCTGTCTTTTCTGCCTCTCACATCACCTCTGCTTCTATAGCATCTGCTCTGTCCCAGTTCTGACATTCTAGTGTTCTGCAATATGAATCCGTTTGTCTCAGCAAACATTTAGAATTGTTTTCTGAGCTCAACCATGGCTTTCCAGCTTCCAAAAATGTGTTGATATCCTTAATTTGCTATTGTCTTTTTTTATTCTTTGTCTGTAGGCTGGTAACCCTAAAAATATTAACTCACTGTTACTTTAGTGATTTGAGGGAGTGAACAGGGATAAACATATGTTTAATCTGTCCTAGCATAAACAGAAGCGCAAGATGACTGTCAAGATGCCCAATCTTTGTTCCTATTAAAAAAAGTAAGAACTGGCCAGGCACAGTGGCTCAGGCCTGTAATCCGAGCACACTGGGAAGCTGAGGCAGGCGGATCATCTGAGGTTGGGAGTTTGAGACCAGCCTGACCAACATGGGAAAACCTCGTCTCTACTAGAAATACAAAATTAGCCAGACCTAATTTTGCAGGCGCATGCCTATAACCCCAGCTACTCAGGAGGCTGAGGCGCATGCCTCATGCCTCAGGTGGCACATGCCTATAATCCCAGCTACTCAGGAGGCTGAGGCATGCGAATCACTTGAACCCTGGAGGCAGAAGTTGTAATGAGCCGAGATTGCACCATTGCACTCCAGCCTGGGCAACAAGAGCAAAACTCCGACTAAAAAAAAAAAAGAACCAGAAAATTCATAGATATGATGCAGTGGCTCACGCCTGTAATCCCACCACTTTGGGAGGCTGAGGCAGGCGGATCACCTGAGGTCAAGAGTTTGAGACCAGCCTGGCCAAAATAGCGAAACTTCGTCTCTACTAAAAATACAAAAATTAGCTGGACACGGTGGCAGGCGCCTGTAATCCCAGCTACTCAGGAGGCTGAGGCACAAGAATTGCTTGAACCCAGGAGGTGGAGATTGTGGTCAGCCAAGATCACACCACTCCACTCCAGCCTGGGCAACAGAATGAGGCTCTTGTCTCAAAAAAAAAATTCATAGATAAAATTCTGCTCTCATAGGCCAATGTAGAAAAAGCAGGAGTCAGAGCTGTAGTCCATGTGTCCAAGCCTTATTATTATCATTCCCTGGTTGTCTGATGCTGGGTAAGTTAAATTTTCTGACCACCTGTTTCCTCATCTGTAAAATGGTGAGAATCATCTCTTTATAGTCTATCTTACTTGTAATGATGAAGTTAAATAATTGATGTAAATATATAAGCACCAAATGTATAGCATTTATCATAGACTCTATTACCGGTAGGCATAGTCAAATACACTTTGAGAGGCACTGTAACACAGTATAAAGAGTATGGGCTACAAAGTCACACAGGCCTGGGCTCGAATTCCATCTCTGTTACTCATTGTGTTATGTCAGGTAAGTGACTTATACTCTCTCAGCCTTAGCTAACCTATTTATAATATTATTCACCTGACAAGGCTGTTCTGAGTGTTACATAAGATAATGCATGTAATTTATCCGCTATAGAGCCTGACACTTAATAAGTACTTAACAGATCCTAATTCTTCTGTGTAGACCCCTAATTTGAGACCAGCTTTTTTATACTAACATGAAAACCCTAAGCTTTTATTTCCTTAGTTCAAGCTAAACTACGTTGATAATTAGCATCTTAGATCATCAATAGTCCTCATAAAAGCTTATTTATTTGCTGTTTTCCCAGGACCAAATTATAAGGTGAACAGCCCAAATTAAAAGGATTCCTCATTCAAGACCTCTGAAGTCAACTGGCTACTGCTGAGGCATCTTTAGCATTTCATTATGAAGTAAGATGTGAAACTTGTAGCAAATAAGAGATCAGAGACTCTGGAATACTAGGAATAACTACAACTCAAAAAATTATCTTAAAAGTTTGTTTTTTGGTTTTTATTTGATCCTCATACAAATCTAGATTCCACAGTCTTTTTTATCCTGTTTAAAGATGAATTAACGGAAGCATTGAGTGAAGAAGCAACTTCCTTGAGACTCATCTATCAGTGGAAAACAACCAAGAACTCCAACCTTGGTCTTTTGTCTCCCAGTTTAGTGTTCTCTTTTTAAAAAATATGGTAGGCCGGGCGCGGTGGCTCAAGCCTGTAATCCCAGCACTTTGGGAGGCCGAGGCGGGTGGATCACGAGGTCAAGAGATCGAGACCATCCTGGTCAACATGGTGAAACCCCGTCTCTACTAAAAATTACAAAAAAAAAAAATTAGCTGGGCATGGTGGCGCGTGCCTGTAATCCCAGCTACTCAGGAGGCTGAGGCAGGAGAATTGCCTGAACCCAGGGGGCGGAGGTTGCGGTGAGCCGAGATTGCGCCATTGCACTCCAGCCTGGGTAACAAGAGCGAAACTCCGTCTCAAAAAAAACAAAACAAAAAAAAAAAAAAAAAAAAAAATATGGTAAAATACAAATATCCTAAACTTTACCATTTTAACCACTTTTAAGTACATTCACACTGATGTACAACCAATTCCCAGAACTTTTTCCATCTTGCAAAACTGGAATGCTATACCCATTAGACAATACCTTCTTCCCCCATCTCTCTCTAGACCCTAGCAACCACCATTCTACATTCTGTTTCTATGAATTTGATTACTCTAGGTATCTCATATAAATGAGATAATAGAGTATTCATCTTTTTGTGGCTAGCTTATTTCACTAAGCATAATGTTCTTAAGGTTCATCCATATTGTAGCATGTATCAGAATTTCCTTCCTTTTTAAGGCTGAATGATATTCTATGGTATGTATACACCACATTTTGATTACCCATTCATCCACTGATAGACACCTGGGGTGCTTTCCAGGTGTGAATAATACTTCTGTGAACATTGGTGTAAATATCTCTTTGGGACACTGCTTTCAGGTTTTTTTTTTTTTTTTTAATATACCTAGTTGAAGTAGAGGCAGCAATTAATAGCCTACCAACCAAAAAAAAGCCCAGGTCCAGATGGGTTCATAGCTGAATTCTACCAAACATACAAAGAAGAGCTGGTACCACTCCTTCTGAAACTATTCCAAACAATCCGAAAAGGGGAAATCCTTCCCAAATCATTTTATGAGACCAGTGTCATCCTGATACCAAAACCCGGCAGAGACTCAACAAAAAAAGAAAACTTTAGGCCAATATCCATGATGAACATAGATGCAAAAATCTTCCATAAAATACTGGCAAACCGATTGCAACAGCACATCAAAAAGCTTATCCAGCATGATCAAGTAGGCTTTATTCAGGGGATGCAAGGCTTGTTCAACATACACAAGTCTATAAACGTAATTCACCACATAAACAGAACCAAACACAAAAACCACATGATTATATCAATAGATGAAGAGAAGGCCTTTAACAAAATTCAACAGCGCTTTATGCTAAAAACTCTCAATAAACTAGGTATTGACGGAATGTACCTCAAAATAATTAAAGCTATTTACGACAAACCCATGGCCAATATCATACTGAATGGACAAAAGCTGTAAGCATTCCCTTTGAAATCTGGCACTAGACAAGGATGCCCTCTCTCACTACTCCTATTCAATATAGTACTGGAAGTTCTAGTTAGAGTAATCAGGCAAGAAAAAGAAATAAAGGGTATTCAATTAGGAAAGGAGGAAGTCAAATTGTCTCTATTTGCAGAGGACATGATTGTATATTTAGAAGACCCCATCGTCTCAGCCCAAAATCTCCTGAAACTAATAAGCAACTTCAGCAAAGTCTCAGGATACAAAATCAATGGGCAGAAATCACAAGCGTTCCTATACACCAATAACAGACTTAAAGAGAGCCAAATCAAGAAAGAACTGCCATTCACAATTGCTACAAAGAGAATAAAATACCTAGGAAGACAACTAACAAAGGATGTAAAGGACCTCTTCAAGAACTACAAACCACTGCTTAAGGAAAAAGAAGAGGACACAAACAGATGGAAAAACATTCCATGCTCATGGTTAGGAAGAATCAATATTGTGAAAATGGCTATACTGCCCAAAGTAATTTATAGATTCAACGCTATCCCCATCAAGCAACCTATGATCTTTGTCACAGAACTGG
The DNA here is from genome assembly GCF_049354715.1 of Callithrix jacchus. Lineage (NCBI taxonomy): Eukaryota > Metazoa > Chordata > Mammalia > Primates > Cebidae > Callithrix > Callithrix jacchus. Next base: position 5,205,657 of record NC_133506.1, read on the forward strand.
AAAAAAACCACCTTAAACTTCATATGGAACCAAAAGAGATCCCACATAGCCAAGACAGTTCTAAACAAAAGAACAAAGCTGGAGGCATCACACAACCTGGCTTCAAACTATACTACAAGGCTACAGTAATCAAAACAGCATGGTACTGATACCAAAATAGAGATATAGACCAATGGAACAGAACAGAGGCCTCGGAGGCAACGCCACACATCTACAAGCCTCCGATCTTTGACAAACCTGACAAAGACAAGCAATGGGGAAAGGATTCCGTTTAATAAATGGTGTTGGGAAAACTGGCTAGCCATGTGCAGAAAGCAGAAACTGGACCCCTTTCTGACACCTTACACTAAAATTAACTCCAGATGGATTAAAGACTTAAACATAAGACCTAACACCATAAAAACCCTAGAAGAAAACCTGGGCAAAACCATTCAGGACATAGGCATAGGCAAGGACTTCATGACTATAACACCAAAAGCATTGGCAACAAAAGCTAAAATAGACAAATGGGACCTAATCAAACTCCACAGCTTCTGCACAGCAAAAGAAACAATCATTAGAGTGAACCGGCAACCAAGAAAATGGGAAAACATTTTTGCAATCTACCCATCTGACAAAGGGCTAATAGCCAGAATCTACAAAGAACTAAAACAGATTTACAAGAAAAAAAAACAAACAAACCCATTCAAAAGTGGGCAAAGGACATGAACAGACACTTTACAAAAGAAGACAGATATGAGGCCAAAAAGCAAAAAAATGCTAATCATCACTGGTCATTAGAGAAATGCAAATCAAAACCACACTGAGATACCATCTCATGCCAGTTACAATGGTGATCATTAAAAAATCTGGAAACAACAGATGCTAGAGAGGGTGTGGAGAAATAGGAACACTTTTACACTGTTGGTGGGAGTGTAAATTAGTTCAACCATTGTGGAAGACAGTGTGGCGATTCCTCAAGGACCTAGAAATATTTGATTTGACCCAGCAATCCCATTACTGGGTATATATTTATAAATCATTCTATCATAAAGACACATGCACACGTATGTTCATTGCAGCACTGTTTACAATAGCAAAGACATGGAACCAACCCAAATGCCCATCGATGATAGACTGCACAAGGAAAATGTGGCACATATACACCATGGAATACTATGCAGCCATAAAAAATGATGAGTTCATGTCCTTTGTAGGGACATAGATGAATCTGGAAACCATCATTCTCAACAAATTGACACAAGAACAGAAAAACAAACACCACATGTTCTCACTCATAGGCAGGTGTTGAACAATGAGAACACATGGACACAGGGAGGGGAGCATCACACACTGGGGTCTGTTTTGGAGGAATAGGGAAGGGACATTGAGGGGTAGGGAGGTTGGGGGGGATAACATGGGGAGAAATGCCAGACATAGGTGACAGGGGATGGAGATCAATTACCACATGATCTAACAATACAATTACTAGGTATATAAACATACATATATATATATATATATATATACACATACACACACCTAAAAAATTCCCAAAAAATCTTAAACAGAATTACCATATGATCTAACAATACAATTACTATATCTATATATACCTATTTATATCTATATCTATATATACCTAGTTATATATATATATATATATATATATATATATATATATATGTAGTGGGGTGTGTGCGTGTGTCTACATATATGTATATATGGACAGTGGTGGGTAGGAGGTTGCGGAGGGATAACATGGGGAGAAATGCCAGATACAGATGATGGGGGATGGAGATCAATTACCATATGATCTAACAATACAATTACCTAGTAATGAACAATTACAATTACCTAGGTAACAATACAATTCCCTAGGACATGAACTCATCATTTTTTATGGCTGCATAGTATTCCATGGTGTATATGTGCCACATTTTCCTTGTCCAGTCTATCATCGATAGGCATTTGGGTTGGTTCCATGTCTTTGCTATTGTAAACAGTGCTGCAATGAACATACGTGTGCATGTGTCTTTATAATACAATTATCTAGTAATTGTATTGTTAGATCATAGGGTAATTGTTTAAAATTTTTTAGGAAACATTATACTCTTTTCCATAGGGGCTGCATAATTTTATAGTCCTGCCAACAGTACACAAGGGTTCAAGTTTTTCCAAATCTTGATAATATGTGTCATTTTCTGGAGGTTTTTTTTTTAAGTAATAGCAATTCTAATGGGTGTAAAGTAGTAGCTCATTGTAGTTTTCTTAAGAGTTTTGAAGTTTTCTGTACAGATGCCAAAATACTAAGTAACCTTGGATAACATCATCAAAAAACACTCATATTCTTTTTTAATTGATTTTTTTTTAATTGATTTTTTTAAGAGACAGGGTCTTGTTCTGTCACCCAGGGTGGAGTGTAGTGGTGTGATCATAACTCACTGTAGCCTCAAACTCCTGAGCTCAAGGGATCCTCTTGCCTCAGCCTATCAAGTAGCTGGTATCAGAGGCACATGCCACCATGCCTGGCTAATTTTTTTAAAAATTATTTTTCATAGAGACAGGGCCTTACTATGCTGCCCAGGCTGGTCTCAAACTCCTGGCCTCAAGCAGTCCTCCCACTGTAGCCTCCCAAAGTGTTGGGATTACAAGCATGAGCCACTGCACTCAGCCTCAACAAATGTTAACTGAGCTCCTAATAGGCACTGTGCTGGGTATTGGGGTTACAAGTCTCTTAAGAGCAAGGGAGAAAGATGGGCAATGAATAGTGACCAAGGTTCTGAGTATATATAAGGTACACTGAATTACTCCTTATCGAGGACCTGCTAATTTTCAAGACTCTCAGGTCCTTTTATGGCTCACGCCTGCAATCCCAGCATGTTGGGAGGCCGAGGTGGGAGAGTCACTTCAGGCCAGGACTTTGAGACCAGCTGTGGCAACATAATGGTACCCCATCTCTACCAATTTTTTTTTAATTAGCTATGTGTGGAGGTGTGCACCTGTAGTTCTAGGTACTTGAGAGGCTGAGGCAGGAGGATTGCCTGAGCCCAGGAATTTGAGGCTGCAGTGAGCCATGATCGTGCCACTGTACTCCAGCCTAGGTGACAAAGTGAGACCCTGTCTCAAAAAAGCAAAAACAAAAACTGATCACCTCCTTTTATAGAGAATCATAAAAGCAGTATGTAAACATTTATTTCCTATGTTCACACCCAATTATTCCAGAGTACAGCTGGGAGGTTTCCCATCCTCTCTTGGGAAGGAGGCTACATTCAAGAAATGAAGACTGGTGCAAGTTAGTAATTAGCTCTTATACCTATCACCCCGTATGGGTGCCTGCATTCACAAATGTGCTAGGTTTTGGGAAAACAAAGAAATATGAGTAAGGCACAGATCCTGCACTCCACAATCTCAAAGACAGTTACAACATAGTATAATAAGGGCTGGGCTGGGCCGGGCACTGTGGCTCACACCTGTAATCCCAGCACTTTAGGAGGCCAAGGTGGGCAGATCAACTGAGGTCAGGAGTTTGATGTCAGCCTGACAAACATGGCAAAACCCTGTCTCTACTTAAAATACAAAAGTTAGCTGGGCGTGGTGGTCGGCACCTGTAATCTCAGATACCTGGGGTCGGGGGGTGGGGGCGAGGCAGGAGAATCACTTGAACCCAGGAGGCAGAGGTTGTGGTGAACTGAGATCATGCCATTGCACTCCAGCCGGGGCAACAGCATGAGAATTTGCCTCAAAAAATATATACATACATATAAAACAAGGGCTGTAATAGAAGGTAAGTAGAGAGAAAGAAATAATATTTTCTCTAGTAGAGAAATCAAAGCCTTCTTTAAAAAAGTAAAGTCTAGATCTGGATCTTAAAGGATGACAGGAGTTCATCAGGTGGGAGCAGGAGGAAGGGACATTCTAGAGAGGGAGAAGCATAGAAAAAATGAAAGGGCAGAGCATGTTTATGAAATATTAAATGATTTAGTATGACTGGAACTTAGCATACATGATGGAGAGTGGTAAGAGGGGTAGACAGTAGCATGGTAAGGAGAGCTGGAAGATAGACTGTGGAAATCTATTTTTCTGAAGGTAACAGAGAATTAACTGATTTTTAGGCAGGGGAGCAGCTTGATTAGTTGCTCCTCCCCACAACCCTAGGAAACTCAATGGGCTAGATGGAAGATGAACTGGAGTTATAGAGAACCAAGAAAAAGGTATGGGAGAAGGAGGTCAGGAACTAACCAAATAAGATCTCAAGGATCATGAAGATGACTTGCTGTGAATAATACCCAGAGCTTTTTATTTATCACAGAGACAGGGTCTCATTATACTGCCCAGGCTGCTCTCAAACTCCTGAATTCAAGTGACACTCCTGCCTCAGTCTCCCAAAGTGCTGGGATTATAGGCCTGAGCCCCCATGCCCAGCCATTCAAAGACCCTTGGAGTAGAGCACCAGAGATCAGGACCTCATGTATTTGACTTCTAAAACCAGAAATCTGATTTTCCTTAAGCAGGTATCATGGAACAGATACTTGAGGATTGATTCACAATACCAAATTCATAACAGATTGTGGTATAAAGGATAATTCTAATTAACTAACATATATTCATTCATTCATCAAATACTTATAAAGAATCTACTTTGTGCAAGCATTATTCTAAGGAACTAGGGACACAGCTGTGATTAACAATTTCCTGTCCCCACAGCTAGTCTCTGTGGAATATAACATAGAATATATGTTTCCAGTGAGTAAAATATTTGTTTGCTGTCCAGAGCATTCCCTTCCCAGCACAAAGGAACCAAGGATTTTGAGTCAGTAATCAAAATGTTATTTGGCGAATGATCAGAAAAAAAGAGATGGTATTAACATCCATTTCATTCAGTCCACAAGTAAAGCCCGAGCTTATCTTCACTCTAAAACAAGTACACGTCTCTAATGATTAGCTTTTAACCACGTTCTTTGGATTCATAATTTCTCTATCCTGAACACTGCTGAATGGAATAAGCCATCCTGACTTATTTTTCTCTTTCTGGGTTACAGGTAAACCATTTCAATTCTAACACATTCTTTCAGACAGATTACAATACAACTGAGTTTAATTATGTTAGCTTCAGTCATTTTTACTATCTATGATCAAATAAACGCTCCAACCTCACCTATTTCATTGTAAGCAATCATAATGTAATTCTGGGGACTAATGGGTTTTCAACCATTAATTCAACAAATATTTCCCAAATATTTACTTAATTAATTTATATAGTTTTTTTGAGACAGAGTCTCACTCTGTCACCCAGGCTGGAGTGCAGTGGCTTAAGGTCTGCTCACTGGAACCTCTGCCTCCTGGGCTCAAGCAATTCTCTTGCCTCATCTCTCCCGAGCAGCTGGGATTACAGGCGCCCACCATCTCGCCCAGCTAATTTTTGTATTTTTAGTAGTCACAGGGTTTCACCATGCTGGCCAGGCTGGCCTCGAATTTCTGACCTCAGGTGATCTGCCCACCTCGGCCTCCCAAAGTGCTGGGATTACAGGTGTGAGCTACCGTGCCTGGCCACCACATATTTATTAAGTGCCTATGATAAGCCAGGCACTCTGCTAGGTCCTGGGAACACCAGGGCTAACAGGACAGATTTCTGCACCTCTGTTAAAGAAATCTGCATACATTATAGTAGCCAAGTGAGATTAAGAAAATTTCAAGTCAGCTGGGCAAGGTGGCTCATGCCTGTAATCCTAGCACTTTGGGAGGCCAAGGTGGGCGGGATCACGAGGTTAGGAGATCAGGACCATCCTGGCTAACATTATGAAACCCCATCTCTACAAAAATACAAATAAAAAAAAAAAATTAGCCGGGCATCCCCATAGTCCCACTCATTCAGGAGGCTGAGGCTGGAAAATCGCTTAAAGCCGGGAGGTAGAGGCTGTGGTGAGGCGAGATCACACCACTGCACTCCAGCCTGGGCAACAGAGCAAGGCTCCATCTCAAAAAAAATAAAAAAAGAAAATTACAAGTATACGACAGAAAAATTAAACTGTGGCAAGTGTTACAAAGGGATAAGAGAAAATGTTGCAGTATCCCAGAGCTGATGACAATAACCTGGACCAGGCTAGTGACAGTGGCAAGAGAAGTTGTATTTGCAATCTATTTTGGACATTAACAAGACAACAGTGAATTGAATGAAGAAGGCGAGGGAAAGGAAGGAATCAAGGCTAACTCCTGGGTTTTGATTTAAGCAACTGGGTAAAGAGCAGTACTATTTCCACAGAAAATCTAGGCATAATACACATAGAAAATATCAGTTTCTATGCAGATTATAATCTCTATCTGAATCATGTTTTCTATAAGTCAAATATTACCCATGAGGATGTGTGACCTTGCTTACTAAATAAAAAGAGCACCAAGAATCATGAGATCTAGGTTCTAGTTCAAATCCTGTCACAATTTAAGTCACATTCTCTACAAGCCTGCTATTTTATGGGTCAAGTGAAGAGACTGAGGAATAGTTCAAAACCAATGAAAATCTATAATTAACCATACAATTAAAGGACTATCGTCATTAGCTTACTGTCTGACAGCTGGAGATCTGAGATGGTATTAAGCATGGCCCAGAGAGAAGACTCCTGTAGTCTGGTTCTAGATCTCTATTTGTGTGTGTGTGTGGATTCCATAACTTGGCTTCTATATTTGTAAAACAAAATTACAGTGATTTCTCCCACAGGCATAAGAAGAAAATCCATAAATGTCTATATGCATTGCAGACTGCTGGAGGAAAGAAGTTATAAGAACATAAATAATTATTTGTGTTAGGAATAAGTAGGGTCAATCTCTCAGAAAACCAGGAAAAGTTCAGCTATCACTGCTTTGTGACTTTTGCCAGGGAATCTTGGCTTTTCCTAGAAAATAAATTACTACCTTGGAGGATGCCTGAAATCTCCGAAGGAAGCCTTCTTGTACATAGCCAGTTCAGGAAGGTTATACCTGGTACCATGCTGTAAGGGAAAATAAATCTTTTCATAAAAGTGGTCAAGAGTATTTGCTAAACATAGCAGCATTTCCCAAAGAGGGAGTGAAGGTACAATAAGGTCTCATTAAAAAATTTTTTTTCTGGCCGGGCGCGGTGGCTCAAGCCTGTAATCCCAGCACTTTGGGAGGCCGAGGCGGGTGGATCGCGAGGTCAGGAGATCGAGACCACCCTGGTCAACATGGTGAAACCCCGTCTCCACTAAAGATACAAAAAATTAGCTGGGTATGGTGGCACGTGCCTGTAATCCCAGCTACTCGGGAGGCTGAGGCAGGAGAATTGCCTGAACCCAGGAGGAGAAGGTTGCGGTGAGCCGAGATTGCGCCATTGCACTCCAGCCTGGGAAACAAGAGCGAAACTCTGTCTCAAAAAAAAAAAAAAAAATTTTTTTCTTTAAGATTTTCTTAGTCTGTCTTTGTTTGTGTGAACTAACTTCCTTGGTATGATGTGAGTAACGTATTTCTTAATTAAAAAAAAACTTTTTTTATAGAGATGGGTCTGTGTTACCGAGGCCGGTCTCTAACTCCTGAGCTCAAGCAATCCTCCCACCTCAGCCTCCCAAAGTGCTGGGATTACAGAGGTGAGCCACCGTGTCTGGCCCACAGATGATTTCATAAGCTCTTCTTCTTCACCTATACCACTTGTCTTCTCCTTTTGTTTTTTTCCATTTCATTTATTTTTCCTTTCTCTGTCATTTTCGTAGTTGAACAGGCTTTTCCAAAAGCCTGTTTTCCACACTGTTTCCCTCTGTTCTCTTCAAGGCCAATGATTTGGGGACTGTCATGTACCAAATGTTTATCTCTCAAAGATCCAAAAAATGGTGTACATCAGTGGTTCTCAAACGGGTGGTTCTGTCCCTCCCAGGGGATTTTTGGTAGTGTCTGAACACATTTTTGCTTGTCACAACTAGGGGAAGGATGCAACTGGCTGGCATCTATTGTATAGAGGCTGGGATGCCGCTAAACATCTTACAATGCACAGAACAACATCCCACAACAAAGAATTATCTAGCCTGACAAAGAATTGTCTGCCAATGCCAATAATGCTACCATTGAGTAACTCTGATATGCACAAACATCAGTAGCTGAAAACGACTAAGGTTTGGTGGCACCAGTCCAGGCTCCTTAGGGATTCAGATTCTCAAGGTGGTAAACTAGCAGCCACTGGCATCAGATTGTCTGGACTTGGATTCCCAGGTTCCCTGTTTTGCTGGCTATATATGGCTTCTGACTAATTATTCAGTGCCACAAAAGCAGTTTCCTCACCTGGAAAAAAGGGCTAATAAAGCATCCATCTCATTAAGACATAAACTCCTTGAAAGCAAGGAACTGCCATGCTTAGATTAGAGACTGGTATCCAGTAGAGAGTACTAGGTGTCTGTGGGTTATTATACACAGTTGGTGTTAAGGCCTCAGCCTCCCTGAGTAGCTGGGATTACAGACGTGAGCCACCCAGCCTGTCCAATTATTCTTATATAATAAGAAAGTAGGGCATGGTGGCTCAGGCCTGTAATCCCAGCAGTTTGGGAGGTCAAGTTGGGCGGATCACCTGAGGTCAGGAGTTCAAGACCTGAAGAACTGAACATGCGCCGCCCTGTTGAACACTAACAATTTCACAGAACTCCAACATGGCAAAACCCCGTCTCTACCAAAAATACAAAAATTAGCCGGTGTGGTGGTGGGCACGTATAACTCTAGCTATTCTGGAGGCTGAGGCGGGAAAATCGCTTGAACTCGGGAGGCAGAGGTTGCAGTAAACCGATATTGTGTCACTGCATTCCAGCCTGGGCGACAGAGTGAGACTCCGTCTCAAAAGGAAAAACAAAACAAACAAAAATAAAGTAGAACGAAGCGAGGCTAAAGCTGCAATTGGTTAAAAAAAAAAAAAAAAAAAAGGATAGAGATGGCATATCTGGTCATTTTTTTCTGTGGCTGGCACAATGTTTCTTTTTGTTTATATTCAGACACCGTTGTGGAGTGATTTTGTTTTTACCCACCGTGGTCAGAATGGCCTTGTCTGTGAAAGTGTTAAGTGTTCAGCAACATCCTAGTTAATAGCGCCAGCTGGCTTCCCGCTATCATGGGCTGCATTTATTTTCACTGTGTCTCACCCTCCTTATACCCTCCCCCCACATTACCTAACGGATGCCCAAATCCTGTAAAGTATTTCCAAGACCCCCTTCCCAAGACGTCCTGCTGTTTCCCCTCAGTGTACCACCCTCCTTGCAAAACCACAGACCCAACTTTGTCCAACTGCAGTCCAGGAGTGTTCTCGACGGTCTTTGGCTCGAGGGCACTGCAGCAGTAGGAGCTCCCGACAGGGTCACTGCTTTGTTAGGTCTCAAGGGAAACTACATGCTGTACCCAGAGCGTTCAGACCTCATAAACAAGTATTTTGACGCTTCCCGACAGCTGCCTCTGGCTTAATTCTCCTCAGGAGACGCCTTCTCTCCCAAGAGAAGACAGGGAAGATACTTTGGTTTCTGACCTCCCAAGCAACAAACCAGCCGTCAAATTCCTTATGAAGCAAAAACTGACTTGCGCGCCTCGAGCTGCAACTCAGAATTTCTCAAACACCAGGACGCCCCGGGGGCACGCGGGAAACTAACGCTCCAGCGGGTTTACATGACTCGGTGTCTAACCCACTACCTTAACCCAGGAGGAATGGCCCCCAATTCACTCTACAAGCAGCGCAGAACATTCCTAAAGGATAAGGTAATGGTCACCACAAACAACCGAACCTTCTTCCGGCTGCCGCCCGCTCGCACATCGCGACCGGTCGCTGGTCAGCTGCCGCGCAAGCGACAGCGTCTTATAGACGGACTACAAGTCCCGGCATGCCTGGCGACGCGATGCCGCCTGATAACTCGCGCCACACGAAGCACGCTGGGGTGGTTCTTCTGCGCGCCTGCGCCTGGCGAGCTCTGCGCAGGCGCATTTCCATCGCTTGGAGGAGAGGGCGGGGTGTTGTTCCCTTTCGCTGATGCAAGAGCCTGGTGCGGTGGTGGGAGAGGTATCGGTAGGAGCAGCGCTGCCGCCGGAACCTGGGGCTGACCCGTCTGACTTCCCGTCCGAGCCGAGCCCACTCGAGCCGCAGCCATGTCTGGGGACGAGGTGAGGGCCTGAGCCCGGCGCTAGGGCTAAGGACTGAGGCGGGAAGCAGAACCCACTCCAGTGTGGGAGACCGGGCCTGCGGCCTAGCAGCCGGCCGCCGCCATGTGGGGCAGCCGGGCCTAGACGGTCCGGAGCTGCAGAGCCAGCGAGGACTCCGGAGCCGCAGGCTTGGTCGCAGCCCGCTTTCCTCAGGGCGATGGCGCCGAGGCGGACCTCCTGTCGTGGTTGGCGTTTCCGGAATGGAGAGCACACCACGTTGAGTCGCCCTCCCTGAAGGGGCTCGAGTGCCCAGTTCGTGCCCCGAATGAGTGGGGCTGGTGATCCCTGCATTCCTTTCAGCTGGGCACTGCCGTCCCAGTTCGCCTGGCTGGGTGCCGCGAGGAACCTCTCTTGGCTTGATAGAACGCCCTCGTTAAAACTTTCCAGGCTGTCTTGTCGGGGCTGGTATCCCTCCCTTGTTTGCCTTCCTAGCATTGTTTTTTAAAAAGACGACGGGAAGATGGGTTTAGAACGAGAGAAAAATACCCTGCCGCCCCAGGAAGTGACTCGCCTTCCCGGAAAGTTTCCGAGCGAGCCCCTGAGCTTCCCTTAATAGAGGGCTCCCAGCGACGTAAGCGGGAAGTCCGGGCTGTGAAGCTGGCTGGATTTTTCTACCGTCGTGCTTGGGTCTCACCGAATTTCCTCAAATCCTTTTCTCCCGGATTTATTCTAGTTGGTGTAACATCTAGAGACTTAAAATGAAGTTGATGTTAAGTACTCGCAGGTGTTGCTTAACATTGGGGGAGGCCCTTACCGGTACTGAGGATTTCTTAGGCAGTAGGAAGCCTTGATCACAAGGGCAAAGGAATGGTCGAGAAAGGCCAGTAAATGTGCCCACAGGAAGTGGAATATTCTCCAGTTTGGTTACAGTTAAGGGGTGAACACTTGACACACTATCATGGAGGGCTGTGAAGACGAAGTTTAGGAATTCAGAATGTATTCTGGAGGGGATTCCAGTCTCTTGGTTCTCACAACAGTCCTGTAAAATAGGTCTATTGTTATGCCCATTTTAGAGATGAAAAACTGAAGCTCTGAGTTGTATAATGCCCATTATCAAATACTAAGTGGCTGAGCCACTGGTAGGATTCCAGATCTGTGCAATATTGCTTCCATGTAGATGACTAGGAGGATCTCAGTAGCTTAGAGAACAAAGTTTGTAAATGGTCCTTAGCAGTTATGATAGACATTGCTCTAGGCTGCTGTATTTCAGAAGTTCTGAGAGTGGCAGTATTTCACACCTATTTTGTTTCTACTCATTTTTCAAACTTCTCATAACCTTTGGTAAATACTGTACGTAATGCAAGAGTCCATGGGGTGTTATTCTGTGTATGGTCAACTACTAGTTGACACACAAGGTAGAAATTGGGCCATCAACATAGTGACTTGGAGGGCTAGAGGGATCATTTCTATCAGTAGGATCAGGTTTTGAAAGAAGTGGAGTATGAATGTATTACTGAGGATGAGTTTCGTGAAGCAGAGATGGCAGAAGCAGCATTTCAGCATAGGGCTATGAAAGTCAATGAAGTATTAAAACAGTTTGGCACTCAAGTTGACAGTCCGACTTTGTTTTACAGGAAACCAGGGCCGAGGGAGATTAACTTGTCCAAGATCATGCAGAAAGTAGGACTAGAACCTTGGTGTTTGGCTTCCATTCTGCCAGGTAGAAGTTAGGAGTAGAGGGAGAATAGAATAGAATTTGAAGAATAGGGTGTAGGGTCTGGTTCTTCTAGTGCTGTTGACTAGGTAAGTGTTCTTAGGCCATTTCTTTTTTTTTTTTTTTTTTAAGATACGGGGTTTCACCATGTTGGCCAGTCTGGTCTCGAACTGATCTCAGGTGATCCACCCTGCTTGGCCTCCCAAAGTGCTGGGATTACAGGCATGAGCCACCGCACCCGGCCCTTAGGCCATTTCTTTAACTTCTGGCTACTGTACTGACATTGACATTTGAGGATCAGATGAAAATCTGTACTTGAAAATGATTTATTAACTGCCAGGGACTTCCCAGAATGCAAGTAATCTTGCCTGGTGGGTCAGTCTAGAGGATTAAAGAGGCTACTATTACAAAATAATTTTCTGTTTTCTTCATATTTCTTTTTTTTTCTTATAAACTGCACACATTTCTTTTTAAACCTGGTAATTAAGCCAAAAACTCACCAAAACATAACCCTTTTCAACCTAATGGAACTGTGATTTTATTTTTATTTTTTTTAGAGACAGGATCTCACTCTTGTTGCCCAGGCTGGAATGCGGTGGCACAATCATAGCTCACTGCAGCCTCTGTCACCTGGGCTCAAGGGATCCTCCTGCCTCAGCCTTGCAAGGAGCTGGGACTACAGGCGCATGTTCTTGCAGCTGCTAATTTTTAAGTTTTTTTGTAGAAATGAGGTCTTTGTTACCCAAGCTAGTCTTGAACTCCTGGCCTCAAGCAGTCTTCCTGCCTCAGCCTCTCAGCATGGAACCATGATCTTTAAAAAGCAGAATCCTAGAAATATGGCTGCTACCTGGTAAGGGAAAAGAAAAATCCCCTGTCTATAGGCATTCACTATTTTTCAGACCGTTTTTTAAAAGCAGCATTAATATTTAATGCTTGCTTGCTTACTACTAGGCCCCATTCATAAGGTGTCAGAACATTGATTTTTCATAAAATGTGGTAAGGTGTTTTGGCAAAAAGAAGCTTTAAATTTAAAAAAAAGTTTTTGGTTCAAAATGGGATGTGTGTTGTATAAAGTTTATGAAACACAAAAAAATACAAATAAAAAGCTCAGAATCTAAGTCTCAGCTACTCAGAAGGAGACTTAGGCCAGGAGTTTGAGGCTGCAGTGTGCTGTAATTATAATTGAGCGTAGCCACTACATTCCAGCCTGGGTAACATAGTGAGACCCCTGTCCCTAAAAAAAAGATCTCACAATCCTATCACACAGAGTTGGCAGCACTTAGCATTTGTTCTGGTCATCCTTGAAAGGAACTTTTAGATCAGTGCTTTGCTTCTTTGTGGGTTCTTTTGTGACTCACACCTACTTCCGGGTATGGTGATTTCTTGGGTAAGGTATGATCTATGAGAAGAGACTTCTAATTTGATGAAACATTTCAGGGTAATTTTAGCTGGTATGCCTTTTCTTTGCTTTCTCCAACCAAACGTGAGAAATTGAAAATAGAAATGCTTTTGAAGCTTTGTTGTGAACCTGAAATATAACTCAAGTGATTCTGTAGTTTTCCATAAGTGCACTGTCAACAGCTATTTACTTTTCAAATCTAAACTAGTCTCATAAAAGAAAACCCATTTGGAGTGTAGTCAGCTTATAATTTGGAAGTTAGAGATGAAAGTCTTAAAAAGCCATGATTTTAGTCACGACTGATATGGCCTTGTTCTTTGGGGAGTTCTACTTTGGGTACTGCTTTGGGATCCCCGCTCCTTATTTGTAAACTCTACTTTGCAGGATGGTATGAATAAAATGAGGCAATGAGTATGTATGTTACATATCCAGACTAATTGAGAGAGGTGTTATTTCAATGTATGATTCCTACATGTTTATTCTCCTTTACAAGGCTACAACCAAACTGTTTACCTGTAGACCAAAATAAGATTTTTCAGGGGATAAGAAGGCACTTATGAAGCTGTCCTCTGGTGATATCAGGATCCTTTCCATCTTTGATCTGTCTCGATGAATAATGGTTAAAAGGCAATTAATACTTTAGGGAACTTGATGCTTGAAAAAATGCAATAAATGGCTTGTAATCCCTTCCAGAACCAAATTTATAGTGTCTAGAGTTTTGTCTGTCCTTTTGCCAAGTCTCCCTGTGAAGAATTAGGATGAAATGTAGCTAACTTCCCTGAAATACTGCTGTACTCCTTGTAGGGTGACCCAGAGCTCAGTAGTGGGTCAGCAGTGGGGGACTCTTTCCTCTTTGCTCTTCTGTCTTGGTAGGGACACTTCTTTAAGTTAGCCAGATAATATTCTTCAGACTGACTGCATTTCAGATTTAATGATTTATAGAATTGGATCCTTGTTAAGGGGGAAAACACTAACTTTGAACATGCTTTGCAAATACCATACTTCTCTACTGGGCAAGGACAGTAAGTATATTACTTTATTACAGATTATAGGTTGGTTTCGGTCTAGTTTTCTTTATGATCTTGGAACATAAATAAGTTTATGTTAGAATCCATTTGGGGAAGTTTTCAAGAGTTTTATATGTTTGGAAAATTAGAGCACCTGAATTGATGAAATTTCAGTGATAGGAATCAAGAGAAAACCATGCTTTGTGAATGGTAAAGTATTATATAAATTACAGTTGCTAATATTTATTTGAGTACTTATGTGCCAGGCACTATGGCAAGGGTTTTACATTTACATACTTGTTTAAGCCTCCCAGTAATCTTGTATGGTTTGTTGTTCCTCTGCTTGTCTCCATTTTACATATGAGGTGTGGAATAACAAGTACAAGCCATAGTCAGAACTTGAATCCAGTCAGATGGGCTCCAGACTTGTGCTTTTATTTATTTATTTATTTATTTTTGTTGTTTTGTTTTGTTTTTCGATATTTTTATTTATTTATTTTCTGTTTGCTGGTTTATTTTTTAAAGATGGGGTTTCACCATGTTGGTCATTGTGGTCTTGAACTCCCGACCTCAGGTGATCCGCCCGTCTTGGCCTCCAAAGTGCTTAGATTACAGACGTGAGCCACCACACCCGCCCGGCTTTTAAACACTTTACTACTACACTGTTGACAGCAGATCATTGGGCAAAATACTGAATTTAAGCATGGTATTAAAAGAATGTAGACAGAGATTGGTAAGGGGCTCGGAAAAAAGTATTTGAGATTTGAATCCAGTTCTGTTTAACTTCAAAGACCCTGTGCTTTCTACTCTATCAGATGTCTGCCCTGTATGTTGTTTAAATTATTATGTCTAAAATAACTTTTCTTTAAGTGATCAGTGCAAGCAGATAGTCTACAAAGTATAACTTATTCTATAATGGACATTTAGGTAAAAATAAGATAATTTTGGGGTGAGGCATGGCCCTCACACCTGTAATCCTAACACTAGGAGGCTGAAGCTGGTGGATCATTTGAGCCTAGCAGTTTAAGACCAGCGGGGGCAACATGGTAAAACCCTGTCCGTACTAAAAATACAAAAGTTGGTTGTTGGTTGGGTGTGGTGGTGTGCATCTGTAATCCCAGCTACTCAGGAAGTTGAGGTAGGAGGATGGTATGAGTCTGGGAGGTCAAGGTTGAAGTGAGCTGAGATCATGCCACAGCACTCCAACCTGGGCAGCAGAGCCAGACCCTGTTTCATTAAAAAAAAAAAAAAAAAAAAATAGAACCTTTAACATTTCATAAACAAAAAGCAGAGTAAAATGTTTATAGCGGTTTCTCTTACTCAGAGATTTGCTATATGAAGAGTTGCTGGTGGATTTTATTTTATTTTTTTGAGACAGAGTCTCACTCTGTTCCCAGGCACCAGCCTGGAGTGCAGTGGCACGATCTCGGCTCACTGCAACCTCCGCCTCTCTGGTTCAAGCAGTTCTCTTGCCTCAGCCTCCCGAGTAGCTGGGACTACAGGCATGCGCCACCACGCCCAGCTAATTTTTGTATTTTTAGTAGAGATGGGGTTTCATCATGTTGGCCATGATGGTCTCGATCTCTTGACCTCATGATCCGCCCAACTCAGCCTCCCAAAGTGCTGGGATTACAGGCTCTAGCCATTATCCCGGCCTGAATTTTCTTGAAGATTGTCTGAACTTCAGGATAAAGTTAAAATTTGTTTGTTTTGTTTTTTCTTTGAGAGGTGTTTTGCTCTTGTTGCTTAGGCTGGGGTGCAATGGTGCGATCTTGCTCCTGACTGCAGGTGATCCGCCCACCTCAGCCTCCCAAATGCTGGGATAATGGGCATGAGCCACACACCTGGCCAAAAAAAAAATTTTTTTTTTTAAATCAGGTCAAAAGTCTCTCAAGTCTCTCTGTAGCAGCCCCAGGTTACCAACCTTGAATAAAACATTTGTACTCCTGGCCAGGTACAGTGGCTTACACCTATAATTCCATTGCATTGAGTTGCCAAGGTGAGAGGATTGTTTGCACCTGGCAGTTCGTTACCACCTGGGACAACAGGGGGAGACCCAGTATCTACAAAATAAAAAGGTTAGCTGGGCAAGGTGGCACATGCCTGTGGTCCCAGCTACTTGGGGGTTGGGGTTCTAAGATGGTAGGTTCACTTGAGCCCAGGAGGTTGAGGCTGCAGTGGGCCATGATCATGCCACTGTACTCCATCCTTGGTAACAGTGAGACCCTGTCTCAAGAAAGAAAAAAAAAATTTATACCCTAATTGGGTATTATTTTCCTATGTCTATAAAGTAAGAAGCATAGCATAGGTTTCTGCAAAAGTCCTTTCTCTAAATTCCATAGTTTATTCAAATGCCCAAATTTGCTCATGAAACTGAAAGTCAAGTCTCTTGTGATACTTTACAAATGGAAAGACATATACATGTTTCAATTCCCCCTTTCCCCCACCCCCGATGTTTAATAGTATCAAGAAGGTTGAGTAGACAGTTTATTTTTTGGTAAACTCCACTTTGATGTTTTAATGTATCATATACTCTTTTACTTGTAAGAGTATGCCTTTTGAGGATAAAGCATATTTGGAATGTCAGCATCATTAAAAACAATCACTTGATCCTTTTTTTTCTTTTTTTTTTTTTGTCTTCTGAACAGATGATTTTTGATCCTACCATGAGCAAGAAGAAGAAGAAGAAGAAGAAGCCTTTTATGTTAGATGAGGAAGGGGATACCCAAACAGAGGAAACCCAGCCTTCAGAAACAAAAGAAGTGGAGCCAGAGCCAACTGAGGACAAAGATTTGGAAGCTGATGAAGAGGACAGTAGGAAAAAAGGTGAGTGGTTGATGTGAGAGTGTTACTGTTGTCCTAGAAGCCCTGGTTCTATCAGTGTTTTGACTTTTGTATATGCAGTGACCTCTCAGCCTGCTAAGGCTGTTCCAGTGAAGTCAAGGCCATCAGTAGTCTCTGTGCAGTGGACCTTTTCAGATTTCTGATTGGCTTGTTGCAGGGAAGTTGCCATTTAATTCATGCATTGCAGAGATGATGAAACCTTGCCATTCCAGAACTGGTTTTCCAGTTTAACTGGTCAGGTCTCTTCACTAACTTGAATGGTAGTTGTATTTGAATGTAGGCAGAAAGAAATAGTACTAAGATAGGCAGTTTTGTGTCTTAGCAAGTCTGAAAATGTATATGAGAGATTAAAATTATAGCCTTGAGTATTTGGGGTTAGATACCAGCTTTAGTTACTTACCTCTGTGCTGTAACATAGACATAATTTGACTATTAGAGAGAAATGATTCTTTGAACATTATTTGTGTCTGTTGAATATAACACTGTGCTGGGATAGAGATAGCTGACATTCATTGAGCATCTACCCTGTGCTAAGTGTCTTCTACATGTTTAAAACAAACTTGGAAAGTAACTCATTCCTGTCGTCATAAGATAAAATGGATTTGTAAGTAGTTTCTTCAAAAACTTGGTAGCAGAGGGATCCTAAAATATTTCAGGTTTATAACATGGCAGATCAAATGGAAAACTTGAACAGAATCTATTATTACTCAATAACAGTAGGTAAAATTTCACTGATACTTGTATTTGCTGTGCAGCCTTATTTTAATGAATGTGAAATAATTTGTCAGGCCTTTTGATGATTAATTGATTAATAAAATGTCGACATAGGCAGTAGAATTTAGGTGAACAAGGCATAGCCTTCTAGTATCTAGTAGGGAGATAGATTAGATAAGCAAGCTGGTAATAAGTACCTCAGTTGGGGTAAGCAGAAGATACTATCCAAGCACTCTGGGAATACCTAACCCTGTTTTGGGGAAAGATGGATAAGCTTAGAGAAGGCTTTGGTGGAAGTAATTTAACTGAGATCCTATAAGATGGAGTTAAGAGGGCCCACGGGAAGGTTTGGAGGTTAGGACCCTCACATATATTGTACTAGGACCTGAAAGTAGTTCAGTATGGTTAGAACCAGGGATTGAAGTGTGGGAAGTGAGGAAGGCAAGAAGCAGAAGTAGGAGATAAAGCTGGAGAGTTGGAAATTATGTTAGAGCTCTGACTTTGTCTTGGGAACAATTAGGAGTGGTATGGTTAGATTGCTAAATAAATATTCTCAACATGGTCTCCTAACAAGATTGTTCCTATAGATATTTGAGATGACCTACCATTTTGTTTTTCAGAACCATAACTTTTGTGATTGTGGAGGGACTAATTATCTTTTCTGGTGACTTGATTAATTGCTGAAATATGTTTGTGTAACTCATAACTTGATGCTTTGCCTTTTAGTTGTTAACAATTATGCCTTGGTCTTTCTAGATGCTTCTGATGATCTAGATGACTTAAACTTCTTTAATCAAAAGAAAAAGAAGAAAAAAACTAAAAAGATATTTGATATTGATGAAGCTGAAGAAGGCGTAAAGGTAGTATTTCTTTCTGGTTGAAGGTAAAATTTGACCTTTTGCAAGGTTGCTAATGGCTGTTTCCCTCCCTTTGACTCATCTCTGACTAGCTTTGCTTTCATTATTAACACTTAGTTGCCACTGGTAGGGTCATTTTCTTAAGAGTATGTCTGACTAGGTATCTTAAAAGGACTGTGGCTCAAGGAATTTAAATTTAGGTCTTACATATTGTATTGTGTGCCATTAAAATGATAAAAAATATCCCTTGTGTTTAACCATGCTGAGATTTTTGGCTGCAGAGAGATATTTCTATGAGTGAGAAATCCTATTGAGCAAATATTCCTTTGGTTTCTTCTGTTCAACTTTTGGTAGCATATTGAATATACACAAAATTCATATGTGTACATCTAAGCCGCAAAGAATGAACGACAGTGGTGGTTGGTAGCTGATGACAGTGTGGCTTGTAGGCAAACCAGAGCACTCAGGCCAGTTTTATGGAGTTCTCTGATCTTGTGGGTACTTGAGACCCTGTGAATCTTATTACTGAATTGATTTCTAATGCAAGTATCTGAAAATTATTTTGGACAGGGAGTAACAGGTGGGTAGGCAGTTGAATATGAGGAAGGGTAGGTGGATGGGTGACAGGGGAAGGAGCTGAGGATCTGTTCTCCTCCCTAG
The DNA here is from genome assembly GCF_049354715.1 of Callithrix jacchus. Taxonomy (NCBI): domain Eukaryota; kingdom Metazoa; phylum Chordata; class Mammalia; order Primates; family Cebidae; genus Callithrix; species Callithrix jacchus. Next base: position 5,224,941 of record NC_133506.1, read on the forward strand.
AGTTACCATTTTAAAGACTCTGCCTAGGAATCACTTTAGCAGAATCCACACATCTATTTATAAAACCCGGAATAATAGCAGTACACATACACACAGAGAGAGAGAGCACACACAGCAGCAGACATACACCAAATGTCTCGTTTTGTGCCCTCTAAATATATTCTTTGGTAAGTAGTTTATTTGCTCAAACTCAAGTGATTAAGGTATATCCACATGTAGCAGGAAACGTATACAGTAATTCATTGAGTTTTAGAAATAATGTCATAATTTTATGACTTAGTTAATTCCGTAAATATGTATTAGTGATTACAGTGAGTCAAGCATCGTGTACTAATTGCTAGAGTAATGAAATGAGTAACATACTTTTCCTGTTTGCAGAGATATTTTAGTTCAAGGATAATTTAGAATCCTTGAGAACAAGCTGGTTTTATTTGGATTCATCTTGTTCTCTCCCTGTTTGAGGATATTCTTTTCCTTCTTCTATAGAGAAATTGAGAAAAATAATCAGATTATACTGAAAAATGGGATTTAAATATCCTGGACCACAGGGTGACACATAGAGATGTGCCACAGAAAATCTTGGTTAACAAGGCTTTGTTGGTTGATTCCTCCAGTAGCTTTTATCGGGAGATTTGCTCTAAATAAGTGCTTGCATACTGTTTTTGAAGTCAAAACATAAGAGGGCATTACAAGTATCCTGTCATCAGGCAAGGCATGGACATAATAATTTGTGTTTTTGAGATCTTGGGCTACTCTGTGACCTGAATTTTCAGACCATCACAGGCTTCCGAAAAGCCTTGAAAAATACTTCTTGCAGACTGGGTGTGCTGTCTCATGCCTATAGTCCCAGCACTTTGGGAGGCCGAGGCAGGCACATCACCTGAGGTCAGGAGTTCAAGACCAACCTGGCCAACATGGTGAAACCTTGTCTTTACTAAAAATCCAAAAATTAGTTGGGTGTGGTGGTGCGCACCTGTAGTCCCAGCTACTCAGGAGGCTAAGGCAGGAGAATTGCTTGGACCCAGCAGGCAGAGGTTGCAGTAAGCTGAGATTGCACCACTGCACTCTAGCCTGGGTGACAGAGCGAGACTTCATCTCAAAAAAAAAAAAAAAAAAAAAAAAGGAAAAATAGGCCAGGCACAGTGGCTCACCCCTGTAATTCCAGCACTTTGGGAGGCCAAGGTGGGTGGATCACCTGAGGTTGGGAGATCGAGACCAACCTGATCAACATGGAGAAAGCCCATCTTTACTAAAAATATAAAATTAGCCAAGTGTGGTGGCACATGCCTGTAATCCCAGGTACTTGGAAGACTGAGACACGAGAATCACTTGAACTCGGGAGGCAGAGGTTGCCATTGCACTCCAGCCTGGGCAACAAGAGTGAAACTCCATCTCAAAAAAAGAAAAGGAAGATACTTTTTGCCGTTCTCCGCCTTCTGCTGTGTCTTGGCATCAGTATGGAAGTAGATCTTACTGGGATAAAATAATAGTATAGTGCTAGAAGTTGGCTAGTGTGTGTCAATCTATATCCAGCATTTCTAAGTTCTTAATTATTGACTTAGAAATTAGGTCAGTATCTGGTTTCCTGTTTGTATAGTATATAGCTAATACCATGGGCAGATTGGTCTTGATAGCCACATATGGCACTAAAACTACAAAGCTGGATTTGGGATCCCAAATCTGAGCTTTATTTACTCCCAGCTATTCTGACTTTTCTGCTGGTAAGATTTCTGAAATTATTGTAGCTATTCCCCCAGTTCAGCACACACAAAATAGATATTAATTGATGAGTAAGTTTGACAGCACATTTCAGGATAGGGAGCTGGATAAGCTGGTGGAAGGAAGGAGAAATTAGAAAGCTGAAAACTGAGACTGGCCTTTTCTGCTCTTCTGGGATGTTTATGACTCATTTCTAGGTTTTAATATGCCCTGTTTACATCCATGCCTCTAGCAACTAATTTTGAGGTCAAGCTTCACTGTTTCCATTTATCACCTGATCCTAATTCCCCATGGCTTCTGCCTTTCCCTCTTTGATAATGTCATTTATTGGACCTGATGCCCAAAGACCATGACTGGTGCCAGGCTGACTGTGGTATAATAAAAATAAATATTTGGTCTTTGTGTTCTTGGCTCACAGCTCTTAAAATGCTTGGAATCTCCAAAGTGATAAGAGGGTGTTTGGTGTGATAAGAGGGTCTTTAGTATGCTAATGAGATGACTGGTAGCTGGGGATCCCTAGATAGCTTTAGGATGGGGCTAGTCACCAGAAAGACAAAGCTATGATTAGAGGGTTAGAACTTTTCAATGGACCCCCTGACACCTCCAGATAGGGAATGTCTAGAGATTGAGCTCACCCACTAGTGGTTAATAATGTAATCAGTGACTGGGCACTCACGCCTGTAATCACAGCACTTTGGGAGGCTGAGGTGGGCAGATCACAAGGTCAGGAGTTCCAGACCAGCTCGGCCAATATGGTGAAACCCGTCTCTATTAAAAATTCAAAAATTAGCCAGGCATGTTGTCACGTGCCTGTAGTCACACCTACTCGGGAGGCTGAGGCAGAAGAATTGCTTGAACCCGGGAGGCAGAAGTTGCAGTGAGCTGAGATTATGCTACTGCACTCCAGCCTGGGCAACACAGCGACATTCCGTCTCAAGAAAATAATAATAATGATAGTCATGCCTGTGTAATGAAACCCCTAGACATGGGTTCGGAGAGCTTCCATGCTTGTGAGCACACCAAGGTGCTAGAAAGGGGGTGTGCCTGGTGTGGCAGCCCCATGCCCGTCTTCCTTGCCCTACCTCAGCTCCTGCCCCCATACCATGTCTTATGCATTGCTTATGTTTAGCTGTTTCCTAGTTACATCCTTTATAATAAACTGGCAATAGTAAGTACTTTCCTGAGTTCTATGAGTCATTTTAGCAAATTATTGACTCTTGGTGGGGAATGTGGGAACCTCTGAGTTTATAGCCATGTTTGACAGAAGCAGGCAGCATGGGGACCCAATAAGTGGTGACTAGTTTGTGAAGTGAGGGCAGGTTTATGGAACTGAGCCCTTAAACCTATGAAATCTGATAATAACTCTGGATAGTGTGTGTCTGAATTGAACTGGAGGACACCTAATTGGTATTAGAGGGTTGGTGTGGAAAAACACCACATATTTGGTGTCACCTGGAAAAATCTTACCGAATAACTGTATCAAAATCACTTACAAATTTATTTAAAATACTCTTGAACCCTGCTCGTGCTGAAGATCATCAATCAGATTTAAACTTGAAGTTTCTCAAGTGATTTTTTTTTTTTTTTTTGAGACAAAGTCTCACTTTGTTGCCAGGCGCCAGGCTGGAGTGCAGTGGCACAATCTCGGCTCACCGCAACCTCTGCCTCCCGGGTTTAAGCAATTCTCCTGCCTCAGCCTCCCAAGTAGCTGGGACTACAGGCACAGGCCACCACGCCCAGCTAATTTCTGTATTTTTAGTAGAGATGGGGTTTCACCATGTTGGCCAGGATGGTCTCGATCTCTTGACCTTGTGATCCGCCTACCTCGGCCTCCCAAAGTGCTGGGATTACAGGCTTGAGCCACCGCGCCAGTGATTTTTTTTTTTTTCAGACAGTTTTGTTCTTGTTGCCCAGGCTGGAATGTAGTGGCGCGATCTTGGCTCACTGTAACCTCTGCCTCCTGGGTTCAGGTGATTCCTCCTGAGTAGTTGGGATTACAGGCACCGGCCACCACATCCAGCTAAGTTTTGTATTTTTAGTAGAGACAGGGTTTCACCATGTTGGCCAGGCTGGTCTTGAACTCCTGACCTCAAGTGATCCACCTACCTTGGCCTCCCAAAGTGCTGGGATTACAGGTGTGAGCCAAGGTGCCCAGCCTCTGACATGATTCTGACAGTAGCCTGGTTTGGAAACAAGGACAATAATTATAAGATCCTAAGTCTGAAGAATAAAGAAATGAAAGAGAAGTAAAGATCCCACAAATGTCTTGAAGAAGACACAGTGTAGCAGGGCACGGTGGCTCACGCCTGTAATTCCAGCACTTTGGGAGGCTGAGGTCAGGAGTTCAAGACCAACCCAAACAACATGAAGAAACTCCATCTCTACTAAAATGCTTTTAATCCCAGCTACTCTGGAGGCTGAGGCAGGAGAATCACTTGAACCCTGGAAACGGAGGTTTCAGTGAGCCCACGCCATTGCACTGCAGCCTGGGGAACAAGAGTGAACCTCTGTCTCAAAGAAAGAATTCAAAGTTTAAATGGCAGAGTCTCTGTGAGCCAGTTGGGTCCATCTCTGACAGGCCTTTCTTATCTGTAACTTCAGCTTAGAATATGTGATTTTTTTTTCCCCCTCCAAAATAATGTCAGCCCGTGTCATTTTTATAAAAGAACAGACTGGGTGTAGTGGCTCATGCCTGTAATCCCAGCACTTTGGGAGGCCAGGGCAGCAGGATCTCTTGAGGCCAAGAGTTTGAGACTAGCCTGAGCAATAAAGCAAGACCTCCTTGTCTCTGCAGAAAATGTAATAAAATAAATAGAAAAGAATAGTCCCAGTATCAATGTTCAGACTCATCTCAATTTCTTAGGACCTTAAGATTGAAAGTGATGTTCAAGAACCAGCTGAACCAGAGGATGACCTTGACATTATGCTTGGCAATAAAAAGAAGAAAAAGAAGAATGTCAAGTTCCCAGATGAGGATGAAATACTAGAGAAAGATGAAGGTAATGTTGAGGACTCAGCAGCCCATTTGTAGGTTACTCAAGCCTTCGGCCCTAGTCTCCTTGATGGGGGAGGGGAGTACTTTAAAAACTTTTTTTCTTGCCCCTTATTTCTACTACATGATAATGGAAGCTGAAAGGAAATAGCGTCTAGCTTGACAGTGGCAGTTAAAGAATTTGTCAATTGTGACTACATTAAAAACATACTGATTCAGGCTTGGAAAAATTACTGGTTTTTACATAATTAAAAATTTAAAAATGGTCCGGGCGCAGTGGCTCACACCTGTAATCCCAGCACTTTGGGAGGCCGAGGCAGGCGGATCATGATGTCAAGAGATCGAGACCATCCTGGCCAACATGGTGAAACCCTGTCTGTACTAAAAATAAAAAATTAGCTGGGCGTAGTGGCACGCATCTGTAGTCCCAGCTACTCGGGAGGCTGAGGCAGGAGAATTGCTTGAACCCAGGAGGCAGAGGTTGCAGTGAGCTGAGGTTGCGCCATTGCACTCCAGCCTGGCGCCTGGTGAGGGAGTGAGACTCTGTCTCAAAAAAAAAAAAAGAAGTAAAAATGTTTTGTTTACAGTTTTGTTAGTTTTTAAATGCTATAGGGTCTTTAGAGAACTTTAGTCAGTAGGTGAGTTTTTATGGATGTCGATGTTTCCTAAGTGCTTAAAACAGTTGGACTCTTTTTCCTCTAGCTATTCTAATGCATTATTTTATCTTTGGTTTGTTAAATTAAGAAACTTTTCAGTGTGTTATCAAAAACTCCTAATTAGAGAGGTCTCTATTAAGGGTCTTTTTTGAAAGTCATGACATCCCTATTTTTAAGGAAAAGGGTTATGAGCTTTGGTTTCTTTATGCTTAAGGCTGTTGTGAATGCAGCTGTGGAAGGGAAGACAAATGTCTTTGAAACTTCATTTTTCTAGACCCACTCCCACTTTTGTATTGTAGCAGGGCCCACCCCTCATTCTTAAATCTTTATTATTTGTAGCTCTAGAAGATGAAGACAGCAAAAAAGATGATGGCATCTCATTCAGTAATCAGACAGGCCCTGCTTGGGCAGGCTCAGAAAGAGATTACACATATGAGGAGGTAAGACAAAATCTGTTGTGAAAAGGGGCTAAGCTATTCACTAATGCTCAAGAAAGAGCAAGATAAATCTTCCTTGAATTGAAAGGGCCATTGAAGTAATGATTGATGGTGAAACAGATGCAGAGAGGTCACACAGCCAGTGCACAGCAATTCCTGGTGTGTACCTCAGCCTGCCCAGAGTGCAGCAGTCATTGTAGTACTACTCACTATCCCCACCTGAATTCATGGACTGCTGAGGGTATGCAGCCCTCTAGAAATCAGGAGGGCAGTAGTGACAGAGTAGCTAATTTGGGGCCAGGGTAGTCTGGAATTTACTTGTTTGGGCTTTCCTGAATCTTACTTTTCCATGTGTCATGTACTTTTCCCATAGAAACAACAGAATGAGTAGTCGTTCATTCGTTTCACTTTGGATAAGGAGTTGCTGAGTATCAATAATGAACCAAATGCTGGCTGGGGATGAATCTCTGCCCTCAAAGAACTGCCAGACTTGTAGTAATGCTGTGTATATTTAATAAGAAGTGACATATTTGCTGTTAAGCAGTGTGACTTAAAGGGGAACTTTATATTTCTACAGTTCCCAAGCATGTTCATGAATACCACTTTATTTTTATAGCTGCTGAATCGAGTGTTCAACATCATGAGGGAAAAGAATCCAGATATGGTTGCTGGGGAGAAAAGGAAATTTGTCATGAAACCTCCACAGGTCGTCCGAGTAGGAACCAAGAAAACTTCTTTTGTCAACTTTACAGATATCTGTAAACTGTGAGTTGGTTAATGGAGTACCTTCATCCCAAATACCAGATTCTCAATGCAGTTTTAAGAATGTTGTATGTCCTTATTGTGGACTTTATTAATAGATGGAAAGAATACACAGGTGTAGGGGTTGAGGGAGTTCACAGTTCAAATCTGTCAGTTGTTTCAATTCATAAGTCTCAGGGCTTTTTTTTTAAAAAAATTCTTAAATATAAGGTCTCACTTTGTACCCTAGGCTGGAGTGCAGTGGAGTGATCATGGCTCACTGCAGCCTCAGTCTCCTGGGCTTCAGCAATCCTCCTGCCTCAGCCTCTCAAGTAGCTGAGACTACAGGTGCACTCTACCATGCCCAAACTGTGTGTGTGTGTGTGTGTGTGTGTGTGTGTGTGTGTGTGTGTGTAAAAGTAAATGTAGGTCTTACTACGTTGCCCAGGAGGGCTCATTTTATTAGTGCATCTAGAGGTGAGAGAAATCAACTCATGCTGATCCATTGAGGATGGATCTTAACTAGATGTGGTGAAGAGTGAGGAGGCTGAATGTAGTCCTCAGACAGGAGCCGTGGGAGCCCAGGGAGTGGAAAGGCTCATCAGTCAGTCTAGGATAGGCCTGTAAAACAAGCAGTGAGCTCAGGGAAAGTGGCTGAATTCGGTGTGCCTCTTCCTTGGATGATCATTGCCAGGACACAGTTGATGAATTGCAGCTTTCTTAATTACCATCACATTCTATGCCAGTGTCAGCCCTAGCTTACTGTCTAGGAATGGCTTTTCTCTGAGCTTCTCATGTTTTCTGGCAGGTTCCTTAGGGCGACCAACCTTATCTCTTTGTTGCTCAGTTTCCTAAGTAATACATGCTTGTAGAAAAAATGGTAAACACAAAAGAGATAATACTCAAAATTCTACTATCCGGAGATAACCACTTTTTTTCCTTACTTACATATATTTAAATAGTTTAGATTTTTTTGCTAATGACAATAGTAGTATATGCTCATTGTAGAAAAATTAGAAGATAAAAAGACATGTTAAAGAAAATGAAAAATCATCTGCAAAGTCCACCATTAAGAGGTAGACGATTTATTGTAGATTAATATTTTGATGTTTAGTCAGTTTTATGTACTTTTTAAAATAAATTACTGTCATACTGGTTTTTAACCTATTTTCTCAATATATATTGTGAAAGTTTGACTCATGTCATTAGTGTGAATAAGTGTTTTGAATAGCTATACAACATATTCTAACAGTTCCTTAAGTTGGACATGGCTGTTCCCAGGTTTTTATTATCAGAGGCAAAACTTCACCGAACATCTTTATACATATATCTTTGCAGTAGCTCAGAATAGAGCCTTAAGACAAGATGAAATTGCTGAGTTAAAAGGACTGGATATTTTTATGGCAAATATTAGCAAATTGCTTTCCAGCAAGGTTATGCCAGTTCATACTCCTGCCAGCAATGTAGAAGCTTACCTACTTTATTATATTTTTATCAGTTTTCACCCATTGCATTTTGGGGAAAAATAGCTTAAAAATTGTTACAGTAGCATCCACTTGTTGGAATAAGTTCAAACAGTGCCACAGTGTCGATTTAAAAAATGAAAATATTGAATGACGTTGCTCTATATTTGTGTTTATTTTATTATATGTGTATGTACATTTTTCTTTCGGATATTGAGATCTTTCTAAAAGTAGTACACACCCTTGAATGGATTTATTTAACCGCTCCCCTAATTAGTGAATATTTAAGCTGTTTTCATTTTTCTGCTGTTAGGCTTCCATGGAATCCTTCTAGACATACTTTTAAGAAAATTTTAAACAGCAAATATATGTGGATTAACATATATATTTATTAGCTTCTTTGATAATATCCCAGTATCTATCACCTAGGTTTGGTATATGTTGAACTTTTGACACATTTGCTTCAGATCTTTTTACTTTGTTAAAAAGAGAGTTTTATGCTATTTTATGATAGTCTCAAAAACAAAAGAAAAAAGGTGGTTTAATAGTTATAATTAAGGCCACCTTTGTTTCTTTTCCTGGTCCCTTTTTCCTTCCTAGAGGAAGTTGTTATTCTCTAACGGTGTTTATGTTTTCCATCCTTGTTTCTAGGCACTCACTTATATGTATGTAGTCATGAAATGTAATATGGTGTTATGGGCATTGAAGTTTAAACAAATGGCTCAGCTCACACCTATAATCCTGGCACTTTGGGAGGCTGTGGCAGGAGGATCATTTGAGGTCAGGAGTTCCACCAGTCTAGGCAGCATAGTGAGAGCCCATCTCTACACAGAAACTAAATAATTAGCTGGGCATGGTGACACACACCTGTAGTCGTAGCTACTTGGGAGGCTGAGACAGAAGGATTGCTTGAGCTTAGGAGTTTGAGGTTACCATGAGCTGTGATCACTGAACTCCAGCCTGGGCCACACAGTGAGACCCTGTCTCTTAACAATAAAAAAAAGTGGTGTCATATACTGTATCTCTATTTCAAAGTTTAAATAAACTATGCAGTGAAATTCACCTAATAGCTAAGTAATCACAGATCAAAATAGTGAACAGAATGATTTTTTAGAAGTTTGGTGAGAGTTCCTTGAAAGATAAGGTTTACGTATTTGATTTTCTTTTTAGATTACATCGTCAGCCCAAACATCTCCTTGCATTTTTGTTGGCTGAATTGGGTACAAGGTAAGAAACTATATACGTTTACATACTGTACTACTGGACATTTCATAAGAACCTCTCTTGAAAAGGGTATGTAACATACTTAGAGAAAACATTCACCTGATTATTAGAGAAACTTTTAGGTCAGGGGAGGAATGAAATCACTTCATTTCTGTGGGAGAGCTTGGCTGTTTAGGAAGAGGGGACAGAGCTGACATCTGAACAGGCCTGCTGCTGTAGCAACAAGAGGACCACAGTACTGCCATGTTTAGACTTTCCTGTTACTAATTGAAACTCTGGAGTCTTTTTATGGAGTAAATATTAGATTTTTAGGGGAATCGATTTCCTTAAGTCAGACTTTTTTTTCTAAATTGATAGCAGGCTATTGAAGAAATACAGCTAGTAAGTTGATGAGTGGCACAGGAGAAAACATTGAAACAGGAATCTAGTTACCTGTCTTTAAGGCTCACCTTTTGAAGGCACTGAGCAAGTCCATTCCTATTCAGGAAGGCCAAGATCTCATGGAGCCCATGCCAATGAGTTTGACTACTATCTGGAAGCCTAATGTCCCTTTAAAAATAAGTAATGTAGAGTAGGTTATGATAATGATGACTAATGCAATTTGAGTACCTCTTGTGTGCCAAGTGCTTTTTTGAGTGCCATCTCAGTCTTCACAGCAGATCTATGAAGTAGAAAGTAATATTCCTGTCTTCATGTTTGGAAACAGGTTTAGTAAAGTGATGTTGTCGTTGGTCACATGGCTAGTTAGTGGAACAGTCAAGATAAGTACAGCTCAGGTCTGTCTGTCCCTGCAGTTTGATCACCTAACAGGCCTGATACCTGTGCCTCATTGGTAGTACAGAGATAATTAAGGTGTTCTATTCCTACTCTCTTAAAACTTGGAATTTGCTACACTTGATATGGGGTTAAGGAGTAATTTACTTGACCGTGGTGGATAGTAGGCTCTGTTGTAGAAGAATTGTGTTTTAAATATAAATTTGTTACCATCATTGTTTATTTATAATTTGCACAAACTAATGCACAAAAGCTAGTGTTGTTTTTTTCTACTTCTTAGAATAATCTACAGGTTTTGTAGAGGTAGGATAAACTATTGTAACAAGCTGTGGCCAGTAAACTTGTGGTCAATGGGTTAAATGGGTTGTTGAGAAAACTCCACAGAGAATGAAAAAAAATTTCTACATCAAGCATTGGAATCACTATAACCTGGAGATTAAGGGTTACAATCTATAGAGGATGAAATTTAACTGTACCTGAGTGAATTTTGTTGTTTCACTGTATGAGTTATACTTTTGAACGAATGATAATATCTAGCCCAAAGCTTTGCTTTCTCAAAAGTGCTTGTCAACAGTTTATCATTAAGTATCATTGACAGTTGAGGCTTGTGATTCAACTACAGTTTTTTTTTTTTTGAAATAGCTTTATTGACAGCTTACAAATTTAAAGTATACAGTCTAGGGGAGTCTCACTTGGATGTCCATCTCTCTCACAAGAGATAGCTGTTCTCTCTCTTTTGTCTCTTTAACCTCTACCCTTAAACTCCCCCCAAAAATAAAAATAAAATCTGCAATCCAGTGGGTTTTTTTGGGGGGGGTGGGGGGAGATAGAGTCTCACTTTGTTGCCCAGGCTGGAGTGCTGTGGTGTGATCTCAGCTCACTGCAACCTCTGCCTACCAGGTTCAAGCAATTCTCCTGTCTCAGCCTCCCCAGTAGCTGGGACTACAGGTGCATACCACCACGCTTGAACTCCTGACAGCAGATGATCCACCCGCCTCGGCCTTCCAAAGTGCTGGGATTACAGGCATAAGCCAATATGCCCGGCCCCAGTGGTTTTTAATATTATCACATATTAAAATTAATATGTTACTACCACAATCAATTTTAGCATATTTTTATCAACTATACATTTAATCATGACTGAATCAAAATATTTGGTGCTTAGAATTTTAAAAAACAATAGTAGGCCGGGTGCAGTTGCTCACGCCTATAATCCCAGCACTTTGGGAGGCAGGTGGATCATGAGGACAAGAGATCGAGACCAATCCTGGTCAACATGGTGAAATCCCGTCTCTACTGAAAATACAAAAAAAATTAGCAGGGCATGGTGGTGTGCACCTGTAGTCCCAGCTACTTGGGAGGCTGAGGCAGGAGAAATGCTTGAACCCAGGACGTGGAGGTTGCAGTGAGCTGAGATCGCGCCATTGCACGCCAGCCTGGGTAACAAGAGCGAAACTCCGTCTCAAAAACAAAAAACAAATGTAGCCCCTTTCATGTTTTTATATTTCTAGCTCTCTCCTCTCCCTTTGTACATGGTATGGATTCAGTAAAACTTTTTTTCCTTTGTTGGACTGTCACATACAAGGAATCAGCTTGTTTTAGACTTAAAATCAATTATAAGTCTGATTGTTATCACTAGAGGTTTAACTGGATTTGATATTAGTATGGGTACCTCATTAAACACCAACTATTTAATTAAAAATAAATTTAAGGTTGGGCATGGTGGCTTAGAACTGTAATCCCAGCACTTTGGGAGGCCAAGGTGGGAGAATCACTTGAGTCCAGTAGTTCAAGCCTAGCCTGGGCAACATAGGGAAACTCCTCCATCTCTACCAAAAAATAAAAATAGCAGGGCACAGTGGGGATTGCCTGTAGTCCTAGCTACTTGCTAGGCTTAGTGGGAGGATTGCTTGAGCCTGGGAGAGTGAAGGTGCAGTGAGCCATCATCGCGCCACTGCATTCCAGTCTGGGCGACAGAGTGAGACCCCCTGTCCCATAATTAATTAGATTTTGAGAGACCAGGTAGTATAGCACCGGTCCAAGAGTTTATCCTATGCTGCTGAACATATTTTAAGTTCATTAAGTATAAAGGTGCTGGAATTTGGTTCCTTTAGTTAAAAACAATAATGGAGATTTATTTGTTTTCTTTCATAGTGGTTCTATAGATGGTAATAACCAACTTGTAATCAAAGGAAGATTCCAACAGAAACAGATAGAAAATGTCTTAAGAAGATATATCAGTAAGTGTGTAATTAATTTCATTAGATCACCTGAAATGTTCTCATCAGGCTGCAGTGTTGTAGGGAAGAGCCATTTGATTACAGTGAGAGGGGAAAAGCTGACCATAAAAAGATCAGAAACAATGAAAGTGAAAGGGAGGTGGCTCTTAACTGCTAACTAGGGTTATAGGGAAGGATTTGGATTTTTAAAGAAAGCCCAGCTGATTGAAGCTGCTGGTTGATTGTAGGGCTAAAAGCCAAGTCAGAGAAACCTGCCAGTGATTCAGGCCTGGCCTTGGTCCCCTTTTGTTCCCAATTATTTATAATTGGCATATCTGTTAACACATTTGAGTGGCTTTCCTTTAGACAGAACCAAAAATAAGCAAGCTGGCCGGCTTCCCTACATCCTACGGCATTGAGTACTCAACCCATGTTTTAGTACCGGAAGCATCACAGCAGATAGCTTTGTGGTTTTTTTTACCCCTAGAATAGCTAAGCTTTCCTGGTCTGGGTACCCAGGTAAAGTCTCATCCTGGGCTTGTGGAGTTCATTGTAGATGTATTTAAGAAGGCAGAAACTTTTCTACCTCACTGCGGCCACCAGGTAATTCTGTATGTTGCTTTATTTGCAGAGGAATATGTCACTTGTCACACATGCCGATCACCAGACACAATCCTGCAGAAGGACACGCGACTCTATTTCCTACAGTGCGAAACTTGTCATTCTAGATGTTCTGTTGCCAGTATCAAAACCGGCTTCCAGGCTGTCACGGGCAAGCGAGCACAGCTCCGTGCCAAAGCTAACTAATTTGCTAATCACTGATTTTGCAAAGAGTGTTATGGAGATGTGGCTGGACAGGTTTGCCATCAGAGTGGATATACCGTTGTGTTAAAAACAAGATAAAAAAGCTGCCAAGTTCTTTGGCGAGTGGTTGGTCTGAAATCCTTGCAAGATGCTGACGCTCAAGCTGTTGACATACTCGTTGCCTACTTTAACAACTGTCAGAGAAACGTGATACGGGGTAAGGAGGTGCTTTTTTAAAATCGTTCATAGACTTCTGTAAAACGCAAGATAAATTAAAGTTATTATAACAGTGATTCTTTCAATTTGGTTTGTCCTTCAGTTTTCTTTTCTATAAAAATTGTCCTTGGTGAATTCAGCAAAAAACCAACCAAATAAAAAAGTTTGTGCGTAGGCTCTGACGAAGTCTCTGTATCCTTGTCCTGAGAAACTGGACAACGGCAGGCACTTCATCTGGGCAGCCATTTCCCTTCCCCACTTCTCGAGATACATAAAGTAGACACAGATTCCCACGCAAGTGTGGTGGGACCTTGAGACTTGGGAGGACTGCCATTTTCAGTGTCCAGGGAATGACTCCATAGATTGGAATTCTTTTCCATATGTTAGGATGTCCCATATGTGAGGATGGTTGCTACTACCTCACTGCCAAGCCCTCCTCCAGCTGTTACCACATGAGGGAATACAAGGTGCTAGGTACCCTCCTTCCTCATTGGCCACTAAGAGGTCTTAGAAACATAACCTGTAAATGTGTCCTGTAACTGGTACACTAAGATCCTAGTTGAGCATCTCTGTTGGTGAGGAATTTGAGGAAGCAATGTGTGTGCGATTCAGGGAACTACTCCAAGAGGAGGAGTCCAAACGGATGCTAGAGGAAGCTTTCCTTTTTCCTAGCCAACTTGTGTTCTGGGTTTGAAAAAAAACCCACCACAAATGCTTTTCTATTTTCTGATTTAAAATAGAAATCAGAATTTTGAATATAACCATGAGAAACCAAGAACTGCTGCTTGTGTGGTGCTCTGCTTCCTGCGGATTTGGCTGGAAGGGGATTCTCCACTGGCACACAGAGGAGAAGGCCACCTTACATGTCTGCCGTGATCTGCCTTGCTCTCACTTGCTGAGGATAATGGCATACACACTGCTTCTCGCTTTCTTGTTGCCAGACTTCTTACTGAGCAGCCCAGGAGCAGGCACTCAGACCGGAATGTCTTGACCATGTTGTTTTTAATCACTGTGACCTTTAAAGTACAGGCCAAGTGTTGTCAAATACCTTGGCTGAAACAGTGGAGGGTGGTGGGTAAAGCAATAGAGGGTGCTTTCTCCCTCAACCAGTAGTTCCCCCTGAGGGAACCACACACTGGCTGAGCTGCCACCAACTGCCACGATGAATCTAACTGTTGTTTATGCCCCTATTTTCCTTTTTTTGTATCTATACCCACACAATTCCCAATGTTGGATGTTTCTGCGTGAATAAAGCAAGGATTGGTGCCTCTTGTGTAATTAGCACTCCATTGCTTTTGTGTATGTATGTGTGTTTTGTTTCTTAGTGGGACCCCTTAGGGGAAGGAATGATATTTTTCAGTTTGGTAACAGGTTGACAAATAGATTGGTAAATTCAACCTGTTTTTAACTTCATTCTTGAAGCAGATTCTCAGTACTGATCCAGCCCCTTTAAGGTAGTCCAGTTGAGATAACTGACTAAATTGGATTGAAAACCCATGAAAAATGATGGGTTGCTCTATGTTACTCATACAAAGTAGCATCAACCTCTTTGGTCTGTACAATCTCTCACCAGCCAAAGGAACTTTGCAATGTGGTGATAAAGCAAAGGCAATCAAGTTTCTTATCAAGAGCCACTCTCTAGTTTTGGAAGAGAACCAGACCATCATTTCCAAATTGTCTTAGGAAACAATGTTGAGGACTGTTCTTATGCAAAGGAAAGGAAGGGGGTTTTCATGGTAAAGTCAAAGTAAGCAGGTTTCATAACTACCTGAGAAGTCTTTAATGTGGTGATGTGCATTTCTTTTTCCTGTTTTTTTGAGACAGAGTCTTGCTCTGTTGCCCAGGCTGGAGTGCAGTGGCAAGATCTGAGGTCACTGCAACCTCTGCCTCCCAGGTTCAGGTGATTCTCCTGCCTTAGCCTCCCGAGTAGCCGGGATTACAGGCACCTGCCACCACGCCCAGCTAATTTTTGTGTTTTTAGTAGAGGTGGGGTTTCACCATGTTGAGACTTGGGAGGGCTGACTCCATGTTGGCTGGGCTGCTCTCGAACTCCTGACCTCAAGTGATGCACCCGCCTTGGCCTCCCAACATGCTGGGATTACAGGCAAGAGCCGCTGCACCTGGCTAGTGATGCACATTTTCATCAGCACACAGAAAACATGCAGTTGTAGCTCTACTTTTTAGAAAATCTTGATTCCATGCCCCTCACCCTCACCTACAGAAAACTTTGTAAAGCTTTTCCTAAGGTGTCTTCCTGGCTCACTCCCACACTTCGTCAGGTCCCTGCCCAAAATAAGACAGTTTCTCCAGCACACCGTGATGTTCAGTGTTGAGAGCAGACACTTCTTTTGTTCACTCATGTATCCCCAATACTGGGAGCAGGCAATGCCTAGAGTTGTAGGTGATAGGTATTTGAATCAGTTTCTTTAAAGGGAGTATGAAATACACAGAATTTTGTGCTCCTCTCCCCTCACCTGACAAACGTGTTATAGGGTAAGTTCTGCAGAAAAAGTGCTATGTAATGTCAGGTCCCAGCTATGCACCTGGCCTTCCCCTTCCAGATATTTGGTCTGACAATGCTGAGGTTTTACAATTGAACAGAACATAACATTCACTTTTGCAATGTGTTCTTAGAAGGGCTTTGTAGCATGTGAGCTGGTCTTCGATTGGGAAGATGAAATTATAACTTAAAATATTAAGTTCCCATAATCTAACACCATATAACTTTTTAGTATCAAGATCATTTTTCCAAGTTATTACAGGCTTCGTTATTTTAAAAGACTATGTAAGACTCAATCCATATTATGCTATAGCTTGTTAAATCAGTAACCTAATGGCAAGTGCTTGCTAATTCTTGATGATGCCAAGCATGGGTTTTGAGCAGTCCGCAGTGGCAGTCCTCCAATGCTACTGATTATTATTATCCTGTTTCTCAGCTATAAAATGGGGAAGGTAACGGTAAGGTAGAATTTCTAACCCAGGCCTGCTTGTCACATAGAATTATTTTCCTTTTATTGGGCTGAATTTCCAGGGTGTTATTTCAGGGTCAGGATTGATTGCCTGAGCTCAGGCGTTCAAGACCAGCCTGGGCAACATGGTGAAACCCCATCTGTACCAAAATTACAAAAAAAACTAGCCAGGTGTGGTGGCAGATGCTTGTGGTCTCAGCTACTCAGGAGGCTGAGGTGGGAGGATTGCTTGAGCCTGGGGAGGCAGAGGTTGCAGTGAGCAGAGACTGTACCACTGCACTCCAACCTGAATGACTGAGACCTCCCATCTCAAAAAAAAATGTGTGTGTGTATGTGTGTGTGTAACACAGTAATTAGATGGTAAGATCTATAATGGAAGTAGCACATGGGAGGGCAGTTCTAATTCAGGCCAGGAAAGGTTCTTTGAGCAGGCAACTTCTGAGCTGTTACAAAAGATGATAAGGGTTAGCCAGTGGTGGGGAGGGGGAAGACAGATGAGATAGAGAGAACAGCCTGTGTAAAGGCACAAGCAGAGACAGCACAGGTCTTACCACAATTTATTCCATGTGGCTTGAGACTAGGAGGCAGATTGCGGGAGGGGAGGTATTGAGAAGGGGGATGGTGATAAAGAGGACAGCCGAGTTGGAAGAGCAGCAAGGAGACTAGTTAAGAGGTTATTGCAAAAGTCCAAGTAAGATGCAGAAAAGGCCTAAGGTACCAGGGAAAAATTAATACAGAGAGGGATGAGTGGAGGGGTTGACACAGTAAGTGGGGACTCAACAGGTCCTTGTGGACATCCAAGTACAGTTATGAAATGGGCATCTGTACCCACTCCCCGGTGTTCTTGAGGGGAGGAAATGAGTTAAGAGATGAAGATCATGGAGCTGTGAGTGGAGTCTGAAGCCATGGATGAGGTCATCCAGGGAGTGAGCACAGAGAAAGAAAAGAGGGTAGACAGATGGAGGCATACAGGAAGAGTTAGCAAGGGAAACGAGTGCTCAGAGGAGAGCCGGGAGAGACTTGTCACAAAAAAACAAGAGGAATTTCAGAGTTGTTTATTACAACAGGGTCAGGGAAGGTTTGTATCCTGCCTCTGCCTCCTTCAAGTGACATGATCTTGGGCGAATTAGTCAATCCCAAATTTCAGTTTCCCAATCGTGAGGAATAAATAATGTAATCTGTGTAAAGAACTTAGAAGGGAACCCAGTAAATGCTACATATATGCGTGCGCACGCGCGCTCTCTCTCTCTCTCTTTCTGTAGAGCCCAATTCTGCAGAGGTGGAATACAATTAAGAACACAAAGGTGGCTGAGCGCGGCAGCTCACATCTGTAATCCCAGCACCGTGGGAGGCTGAGGCAAGAGGATCGCTTGAGCCCAGGAGTTTGAACAGACTGGGCAACATAGGGAAACTCCCATCTCTACAAATAATTTAAAAATTAGCTGCAAAGTCTGAGCACTGTCCAAAGCCTCTACCCTCTGCCAAAGCCCAGGGGGAAGCTTCCTTGGAGGCTGTAGACCTGGTTGGTTTGAAACTGGGAGTTTTCAATAAGGATTCCAGTGGATCTGCAAACTTTGAGGAACATGTAAAGATGGAGGGAAAACCTAAAACCCTTTCTGATGATGGGGTTGAATTTCCTGACTTGTGGGAAGGCTTCCAGAGGAGAGAACAAGTGATTCAAGAGCAGTTGGAGGGTCTGGGATACTTCTCAGAGGTGGCAACACCACAGCAGCAGCTTTGTGCTGAGCAGCTATTTCCCAGGTAGAGAAAGTAGCCAGGCCTGCAACAAAGCCTGTTTCTGGGTGCTGCCCTCCCACAGCTCCATACCAACAAAACCAGCCTAAGTGGCCACATTTGAATCCTGCAGTTCATTGGACCAGGGTGGGTACTTGTAACGTATGGGTGATTAGGGGAAAAAAGTTGCAATGGCAGTTGATTCTCTCTTGGGAACTTGAACATGGGGACAATGGATCCATTCATTGTTGGGAATAAAGGGGGAAGGAGGTGACATTAGCAGTACACAATGTGCATGTATAAGCTGTGAAGCAGCAGAGGTTTGAATAAACCCAGCCAACTGTTAGAGAACGAATGTCTAAACGGGTGGCCTAAGACAGGGGCAGACAGGCTGTGTGTATCCTGATGCAAACTTCCTACTGCTTGCTATCACTGGAGTGAAGTTCTATTCCTTGCTACCAAACCTGCCCAGAGTGAAGAACTTGTGTGTTTTGTGAGGCTGAGATGTAGTTTGTGGTGGGAGGTGGGAGTGGGGGCAGAAGTGGTAAGAAGAAACAGCAGAGGCCAGAGTAAGCAGGATCTTATACCCCACATTCAGGAGGTGAGATTTTTGTCCTGATGATGAAGAGGGAGTAAAGGGATTTTAGGCAGAGAAGGATTGCATGGCTGCTAGGAGATGGTATAGGGCAGAAGCAGGAGATTGGGAGGCTGGTGGGAGGACAAAGCCCAAGTGAAAAAAAATTAGTGTCCTAAGCCAGAAGAGAGAAGGTAGAGTATGACAGATTCTAGAATCCTTTTAAGAGCTGGGAAAGACCAGACTTAGTGAGCAGCTGGGGAAAGAGATAAGATTTTAACCTATGGAGTAAACCAAGTGGGTCACAACTGCTTGACAATTGAGCAAGCTGCTCAAGGGCCAGCATATTCAACCCTTCCCAGTGGTCCCACTGGCCATTTTAATCACCACTAAGGACACTAAGGTCCAAATGGGTCAGTATTAGGAACCCAAGACCGGCTTTGGGTGGGCAGAAGGGCCAGGGTATCTTCCTGAGAAAACACAAACCATCCCATCTCAGAGCAGGTTGGGATCCAATCTCTTTATTGTCAGGGTCCCCTCCCTGTATTCCACCCCACCCCCACCCTACCCCCGCCAAACCTATAGAAAAACCCCAAGCCTGGGAGTGTCCTGGGGAGAGGAGGCAGAGTGTGGGGAAACCCCTGTGCTCTACCCTCTGGCCTGGGCAGGGCAGACAGGGAGGGTTCATGGGGAAGGAGTAGGCCAGTAACTCCACCTGCAGAGGACACAGCACTGGCTGGGATGCGTTGGGGGAGGAGGCGCCTGCTGCCAGCTTTCCTCTGGTACCCGCTGGGGGGTGGCATCCAGGGTTGGGTGCCCGACTTGAGGCCTAGAGCAGTGGTGCCCTTCTCCTGCTGGTGGCCATTGCTCCTGTCAGGCTGAGGAAGAGAGAGACAAAGAAGAGACTAAGGCTGAGAGAAAGAGACCCTGGTGCTCTTGATAACAGGGGTAGGGAAGAAAGAGTGGAATGATGTCTGCAGACAGAGATTCTTGCACTCTGGCTGTGGCCTCATCATTTCTGGCCACGTAACCTTGGGCAAGTCTCATCTATTCTCTGAACCTCCGGTTTCCTCACCTGAGCCCATGTAACACACCTGTGAATTATTTTAACAAGATTTAGTAAGCCCCAGGCACAAAGAGGTGTGGCAGGATGGCTGGATATGGAGGTTTGTTTGCCTCCCAGGGAAAACAAATCAAAAAGTTCCAAGAGGAAGATTACATAGGTGGGATTTTCTAAAGCTGTTCTGGAAGCCTTTGCTGGTGGGATCTTACTACAGCATAAATGTGTCATCTATCCAGACACCCCTTTCTCCACCCAAGCCACCCCAAGGGAAAGGGTCAGAGAGTAGGCAGAGCTAGGTTCCACCTGGCTTTCCTTTAAGGTAGAGCAGAGTAGGTGGTGAACAGTGGCCAGAGAGTGGGCTTTGAAGCCACACAACTGGGCTGAAATCCAGGCTCCATCAATTACTACCTTATCTCCCTGCACCCTTTAGTGTCTGTTTCCACATCTGTTATATTGGTACAATCATAAGCTTGTGGGATTGAAGATGAAATCAGATAAAGCAGGGGCGGCTCCTGTCACACAGGGCATTTCCTCCCTATGAAAAAATCAAGTCCCATCATACGGCCCTTCACAATCAACACCCTCTGCTAATAAGCAGAGTCCTTTACCAACTAGGAGGGCACTGGAGCCAAAGGAGGCTCTTGGCCTCACCATATACCAAAGACTGTCACAGCTCTGTAGGGCTAAGGCCATTCCTCTGTTGTGAAACTCTTCTCTCTCAATAACTAGCAGGCAGGCTCAGCTACACATCATCTCTTCCATGACCTGGCTTTACTCTATAGTTATCCTGCTCATACTAGGTGGTAACGGCTTATACCCTCCTCTACTAGACTACGAGCTCCTCAAGGGTAGAGACAGGCAACATGGCTGAGTGTGCTGAAAGAAGGAACCCTTGGTAGGTGGGACTGGCTGGCCCATCTATGGTACCTGTTTCCTCAGCCTGGGAAGCCCCAGGCATGAAGGGATGTGATGGGATGGCTAGATATGGAGGGGACTTCATTCTTGGGCACAGTCAGTGCTACCTGGCCAGCTATGCTTCATGACACTTCCTGCCCAACCCAGGGAAAAGGCACAACCTCCACTTCACTGCCTCCCCACCCCCTGCCCATCAGGACAGGATCCTTGTACCTGCTTACTGCAAGGCCCCATCATCCGCATCTGTGTCCTGGCTGTGTTCCTGATGAGGAGGTAAGAGAGATCACACATCACTCATTGCCAGCTCCAAGTCCTGCCCTGAGCCATTTGTCCAGAAAGATTTCAGGGCCCAGAGAGCATCTAGACGACATAGTCAGAAAGAGGCAGAAAGAGCCAAGGGGAATGACTATGGGACCAGCCAACAAAGCTGGCTTGGGAACTTGGGAGGGTGGTCTAAGGGCCCCACAGAAAAGAGACAGGCCAGTCAAGGGAGTTCTAGGAGTAGAGGAGGCCCATTTCTGTACATAGGAGAGCTTGCACTGGAGAAGGCTGAAAGCCTTATAGACTGGTGAGCTCCCCATCTTTGGGGGGACATCTAAACCTTTCTCTTTTTTTTGAGACAGAGTTTTGCTCTCGTTGCCCAGGCTGGAGTGCAATGGTGCGATCTTGGTTCACCACAACCTCTGTCTCTGGGGTTTAAGCGATTCTCCTGCCTCTGCCTCCTGAGTAGCTGGAATTATAGGCATGTGCCCCCAGGCCCAGCTAATTTTATATTTTTAGTAGAGACAGGGTTTCTCCATGTTGGGCAGGATGGTCTTGAACTCCTGACCTCAGGTGATCTGCCCACCTCAGCCTCCCAAAATGCTGGGATTATAGGCGTAAGCCACCGGGCCTGGCCCATCTAAGTCTTTGTTAGGGCCTTTATGGACACTGCTATGCCTGAGAAAGTAAAAAAAATATGGCTAGGCTCAAAAGAGAGATGAGCTAGGCATAAGGGAGACCTCTTAATTGTCATGGCCATGAGCCTATCTGTTCTCACGACAGAACCCAGTAGGGCTGAAAAGAGAAAGCTGCAGACCCAGTAAGTCAGTCTGGGCTCCAACCCTGGCTCAGTCCCTATAAGCTGAAGCCTGAGCACGTCACTGAGCCTCTCTGAGCCTTAGTTTCCTCACAGGGTAAAATGTGGGAATGGAATACTTGCATGGTACAAGGCTCCTGTTAAGATTATGTGAAGTTGAGAGTATGGTCTGGGTCTGGTGCTCAATGAGAGTTCGTTAAGTAAACAAGCAGCAAGTGTACAACCCGTATCCCACAAACTCAGTTTGGTCTACCCTCCCTTCAACATAAGCTGCTTGTCAAATGGCCTCCCAGCTTCAACCTGAATAGTTCTAGTAATAGGAGGGGAGCTAACCCCCTTATGAGACAGCTTGCTTCATGCTTGAGCAGCAATGGCTTTTAGAAAATCCTCATGTGGAGGTGATACCCACCTCCCTGCTGTGGCCTCCCCGAGCCTCCCCAGCCCTGTTCGGAAGCTCTGCAGGCTGTGTGTGCTCCCTTAAGTCCGAATCTCCCCTTCTCCAACTTGTGGAAAATGAAGGGCAGAATGCACCTAGGCTTGGGAGATGTCTGCCCTAGGCAATCAGTGGGACTTCTGATGGTGTCTGAGATGGCAAGTGCCCCCTGCTCATTCTTAGAACCCCTGGAAAGGAGAGAAGGGGGAGTTCACAGTGGAGGCAAGCAGCTAGTGTTGGAGTGCAGTCGAGTCCCAGTCGTGCTCCTATCCAGGCCCTCACCAGCTCTTCCTCACTATGTGTCAGCAGCCCCTCCTCATCGCCGTCGTCTCGAGTCCGTGCTTCTCCCTGGGGCAGGCCTGCCTCAGAAGTTGTGTTCTCTTGGGGGACTGGTGGCCGGCTGCTGCCACTGCCACCGCCACCGCCGCCGCCGCCGCCACCGCCGCCACCACCGCTACCGCCGCTGCCGCCACCGCCGCCGCCGCCACCATCACCCTTCTTCTTGCCATCTTAAAGGGAAGGGGTGGAGGAGAGGGGAATAAAACTCAGCCTGGGACAGCTGCCTAGGGCAGCACCTTAGCGGAAGCCAGCCTCAGCATGGATCTGCAGGGTCACTCTAGCTTCTCTCTCCCATGTACTATCCTCCCCATGCTCTGGCCTGTGCCCTGGTCATGGAGGTAGGCAAGAATCCTCAGAGGCTGACCTGGATTTGCCTTTTGCTCCGCAGCAATCTGCTCCAAGCGGCTCAGCAGGGCGTCGATATTGGACTTGATCTGTGTCAGCTCCGTCTTGATGGCCTGAAGCTCACTGCTCTTTACTGAAAGTTGGGGGGAGACAGGGCTGTTACCTAGGAGGCTGAAGGCCTGACACTAGCACAAAACCTCAGCCCTGTTCTTTCAACTAGGAAGGCAGTTGTTTTTTGTTTTTTTTTTCCCCTACTCACGAAAAAGGCCTCACACTTCTGAACCTGGCTATCTTGTCTCCCAATCTCTCAGCTCTGAAAGGAACAGAGGACAGATTGGAGCACAGGTGTGTATGTGTGGAGTGCTCTTCTGTGTGCACTTGAGCAAGAACATGTGTCTTTCGCAGTCTGAATTCCTGGGTGCTAAGTCAAGCAGTATGTGTACAATGGAGTGAATGTGGAGTAGTGGGCCTGTGTAGACCTGTCCTTATCCTTGCTAGAGGAAAGATGACACTATCTCCTCACTGGGCACCATATCCCAGCACTGGACTCTTTGTGCCCACCACCCCTTCCTCCTAAAACATCAGCTGTTTCCTCTTAGAAATGCATGAAAATACTCACTTGGCTGTGTTAGAGCAGCAGAACTGTGGAAGATTTGTTCTTTTATCTATTTTCCAATGTATAACAATGTGATTCTATTATATTGCTAATGATAAAAATGCAAATTACTTAGGAAGATGATAGAGTCACTCACACTTGATCTTGGCTGAGCTGGTGGTGATGGCTGTGGAGCGGGCAAAGAGCTTGACAGGTATGTTAGTTTTGACACGCCGGACCAAAGGAACTGTGACCCGGGGTCGCTTCACAGGGACTGCCCTGGGCACTGGCACGGGTGACAGACGGCCCCGGTAGTCGAAGAGCCTGTGAGGGCAGATGGGCCAGAGGCTGCAGCATGGCTTGTGGCCACCAGGGGGTATTGCAGCTCCAGCTCCAAATGTGTGCGGCAGCTGAGGGGCTGCGAGGCCTGCACTACACACCTCTGCCTGCTCCCTCCAAGCCCTGGAGTGAAGAGGGCTTTCTGGACCCTGATGGCTGCTGGGATTCTCACTACATCCACCTCTCAAACCAGCCCGGAGAAATAAGGGCAGGCAAGGCAGCAGGTAGTGGTTATACCCCATTCAAAAGAGGAGACATTCCTAGATCCCCCAATACCCAGGCCTGCTCTATTACATGACCCGGTTTGTGCTTGGTCAACTGTCACCCCAATCTCTGCTCAGAGTCTGCAGATCTCGAAACAGCACAAATCCCCAGCTAGGAATAAGAGCAGTATCGGAATGGGGTCAACTGAGCCTGCCTGAGCCTCAGTTTCCCCATATGCCAAATGAGGACGGCTACCCAAATTCACTGTCCACCCAAGGGCACAGCATAAAAGAATTCAGTTAAAAACACACTTTAAAAGGAGTAATAGATGAAAGGTTAGGGTACTGAGACACTCAACTCACGAGCCCATGACCTCAGAGGGGTAAGACTGAACTCTAAGCCCTTTCCTGACTCGACCTTCTTAATCACCACACCCTTCGTGCTCCATTCCAGAGACAAAGGGCAGAGGCCTGGTAGAATATCAAGGTTGGACAGCTCAATCAGAGCCCCCCAGGGCTCCCAGGCTGTGTGCTGCCCCCCAACCAAAGTCATCGCCCAGCCTTCTCCAGGAGGGCTTCTTTTCCAACTGACTAGGCAGAAACAGCAGGCTGAGAAGCAGTCTTTCTCACATCTGTTGCTATCACCTTTTTCAGGGCACTGCAGCCCTAGGGGGTATACTTTGGATCACCTTTCCTGACAACAGCCAGAAAATCTGCCATCACTGGGCAAAAACCCCATTCCTTGGTGTTCCTTTGTTCAGGGAGCCCTCTCTGGAGGTGGTGAGGGCTGCGGATGGAGAATCTCTGGGAATGAATCCAATCCCAGACCCTGCATTTCTGCCCCACCAAGGGGAGGGGACGGCTCTGGCCTTGGTCAGAATCACTGAACCACAGAATCCCAGAGTTGGAGGAAGCCAGAGAGATCACTTGGTGCAAGCCCATTTACAAACTGGGAAGGAAATTTGCCCAAGGTTACATAATCCATTCATCGGCAGAGCAGAGATTAGCACCTACATTTTCTGACTCCCAGTCTAAGGCACTTTTCACACTATAACCACTGTCTCCTGAAACCATTTGGGGGAGTAGGGGAACAACTGATGCTCAGAGGTACTATTCTTGGGCTGCCCGGGGTGGGTTAAGCTATAGGGAGGGAGAGAAGCAGAAGCAGAAGCAGGGAGGAGGAGAGATTTATGTTAGTCCCCACCATGATTTCTACTCAAGAATATGGCTAGTTCTGTCGTAGCTGGAGCCCATAGCCTCAGGGCTAGAGTCTGGGTAGGGCTTGGGAGTGGAGAGTAGGCCACAGCCTCTAAGGGACTAATTAGACTTACAAATGGCTGCTGACCTCTTGTCTCTAAATATAAACCCAAGAGGCTTAGAGCTCTGGGGTTCCTACCAGCTGCCTGGGTACCTCACAGAGGGAAAAACTCAAACTCCCTGCTGAACCGCAAGTTCAGCACTGTAATACACAACCAGTGCTGAACCCTGCTGTGTACTACAACTGGTCACATTTATATAGCTCTTGGCTGTACAATCTCCTTGAATCTCACCCGAGGACAAGGAGGAGAAAGCACAGTTAGCATGGTAGACAGTGCGGTATGGGGTAGGAGCTCTGGCCTGGGCACCTACAGAATAGGACCCCAGTCTCAGCTCTGCCACTGACTGGTGGAGCAACCCTGGGCAAATGCCTGGCCATACCTCTGGGCTTTGGTTCTCACTTGGAGAACTGAGTGGGCTGCATCAACAATCTCTCAGGACCCTTCCAGCTTGGCTGTTTCACGCCTGGGCACGCCCCTCCCCTGCTCACCTGTCGTAGAAGTCGTCCCGGTAGTAATCATAGTCAAAGATGTAGCCACTGGGGAAACAAAGGGGAGAGGGCTGGAGCTTAGGGACGGCCACTCAGCCCACTCTCCACAGGCCCTCATCTCCAAACACCTCCCCAAGTTCTAGACTCAGCACGCTGTCACACCAACATTTACTCCCTCAGTGGAAAGAGGGAGACATCCCACCCAGACAGACTGCCCCACCTGTATATGGCAGATGCCGCTCTCTTTAGTCCCTTGGGTCTGTCAGGCTTAGGCTCTCCAGCCATGTTGATGTCTGTGTAGAGAGAAAGGCAGAGTTGGAATGCTGGCATGACAGTAGTGTGCCCACACACACCACCCTATTGTACACACATAACAATTCATGTGTTTACATGATCTACACATAGATTCATGGATTTTGCTTATATTGCCAGCAAAGGTCTTCATACATCTAGTCTTCAAACATTAGACTCCTATCCAGTTATCACATGGATATGCCTGTTTACATGTCCACTTTCAGATACATCCATGCATGCTCACAAATGTGTCACACAGACACCCACACTATGTAGAGTATTCCTATATGCATTTTCAAATACACTCATGTAAATGCGTAATACATCAGGTACATGGGAACACACACATAGAGCCACCCTCACACACACGTTTACATATCCAGGTAAGAAAGTCACACACAAGTAACATGTACTCTCAAGTACACTCAGTATACACAACTGCCCACATGCAAGAGAGCGAATGCACATTCACACGGATGTTCTATCATACACCTTCATGCCTAGAATGGTGCTTAGTGCATGAAAAGGTCTCAATAAGTATTTTGTAAATGAATATATGCATATCTGCAATACATTCAAAGTATATTCTCTCAAACACACTACACCTGTACATACAAAGGTATGCATCCACATATCTCCACATGTTCAGTCACATCCATATACTTCTTATTCAGGAAAAAACACATACAGACATCCCTTTTCAAACATACACATATACACAGAAGTGCACACACACAAATGCTGGACATACTTCAAGACAGACCACTAGAATAGTCATATCACATGGACATGACACAAAAGCCAAGGGTATTTGCTTTGTCTTGTGCTCCCAGCCCCTCCTGCTCGCTCTCAGAAAGGGTTCTAACCTAAGTCATCTGTACCTGGTGTAACAGGCCACTCTATTTTCTTTCTCTGGAGAATCTGCATTTTAACTGGAGCTGTAAAGCCTGTCACTAAGAAGCTCTGAGAAAGCAAGGACAGGTCAGAAGTGTTTTCCAGAGGCTTCTAAAATTCTTCCATATAGGGATTAATTTTATAACTACTGAAAACTTAAACATAGTTTATAAATTGATAAAATCTCAGAGTAGTGGTAGCGGTGAGAGAAACTGAGAAGAGGGTTAAAGAGGAGAATTACATAGTGAGAGCAGCTACTCTAGAGAATACAGTGCAGAGAGGCTTACCCAGGGTCTGTCCGGCCAGCACTCGCCCATTCTCTCCCAGCACAGCTGCCCGGGCATGGCGCTCGTTGGAGTACTGAACAAAGGCATAGCCCTTGTGCACAGAACAGCCAGCCACACGGCCATACTTAGAGAAGATGGTCTCCACATCTGACTTCTTCACCAGAGCTGTGTTGAGGTTTCCAATGAAGACTCGAGAGTTGATAGACTTGGGGTCATTCTTGTTGGTTACATTGCTTGCCTGAATCTTCAAGGACATGGTGCCCACCTGAAGAAAGAGAGCCTCTGTGAAGGTGGGTCTCTGGGCTGGGCTCAAGGACTGCCCATGGCCCATATCCCGGCTAAATGAATTGCCTCTTACCTTCCTTAACCCTTACAGCATCCAGCCTACCTGTTTCTGCATCTTATTATGCTGACCTCATGCCAGGTGCTTTACATACATTCCCTCATTTGATACTCTTATGATATGCAGAACTACAACATTTTACAAGGGAGAAATCTCACATTCAGAGAGGCCACAGTGTTAGTGAATGGCAGGGCTGGGATCTGACCCCTGATGTGCTTGACTCTAATTCTTTGGAGTCTACTCCTTTAATGCTCATCTGAAATGTTATCCTATTGAGGATCTAAATTTGAAGATCTTCAATGTAGAACCATCGTGACATGGTAATTGCAAGTGATGTTTACTCTAGATCACCACCATATGTTGAAAATTGCAGGGTCCAGGCACCATGGCTCATGCCTGTAATCCCAGCACTTTGGGAGGCCGAGGCGGGTGCATCACCTGAGGTCAGGAATTCGAGACTAGCCTGGCCAACATGGTGAAACCCTGTCTCTACTAAAAATACAAAAAATTAGCCAGGTGTGATGGCAGGCACCTGTAGTCCCAGCTACTCAAGAGGCTGAGGCAGGAAAATTGCTTGAACCTAGGAGGCAGAGGTTGCAGTGATCTGAGATCGCAGCACTGCACGCCAGTCTGGGCGACAGAGCAAGACTCTGTCTCAAAAAAGAAAAAGAAAGAAAGAAAGAAAAAGAAAATCGCTTAGTCTGATCCAGACACAGACCTAGCTATAACTGTCTGAATTGGTACCAGCCATTTTGAAAAAGGTATGTTAGCTAAGCCTGATATGGTTTAAATTTGTGTCCATACCCAAATCTCACGTCTAGTTGTAATCCCCAGTGTCGGAGGTGGGGCCTGGTGGGAGGTGACTGGATCATGGTGACTGAAATCATGGATTTCCCCCTTGGTGCTGCTCTCGTTGATAGTGAGTGAGTGCTCGTGTGATCTGCTTATTTAGAAGTGAATAGCACCTCCCGCCATCTCTTTTCCTCCTGCTCTGGCCATGTGAAGATGTGCCTACATCCCCTTCACCCTCCACTATGATTCTAAGTTTCTCCCGAGAAGCAGAAGCCTGCAGAACTTAGTCAATCAGACCTCTTTTCATCATAAATTAACCAGTCTCAGTTATTTCTTTGTAACAGTGCAAGAATGGACTAATACAAAGCCTTACCAGGCACTCACTCATTGTGGGCTAAGGTGCCATACAATACTGAACAATCCCAAGATCCCACAAGTGAATGTTATTATTACTCATATTTTACTAGAAACTGTACAAGTTCATTAACTTACTAGTAATGAGCATCCAAACCCAGGTCAATCTGTCCCTAAAGTCTATTTCTTTCAACTTTATCGTTTTGCTTCCCAGCGCTAAAGCCAATTTAGATACTACAGAAAGTCAGCACATTCACCTAAGAACTGTTTTTAATGAATTTATTTTTTAGTTACCCATATTAATACTAACTCATTCAAATTTGGTTCTGCTTGGCTTAGAGATGAGACTGTACCTACCCTTTGCTCTCTATACTCTGGCCAGGTCTTTTACCCCAAGGGGCTATACAAATTTTTCCCGGTTTACAGCTGGGCATGAGCTCCAAGGGGAAAGGGGAAAACAGAGAAGCTCAATTTCAGTAGGAAAAGCCAAAAGTTAAGCCTTGGCATTCACATTCCCAGCCCAGTCTCTTGCTCATTGGTATGGGTTGATGCTGCTCCCTGTTGGAACTCTCCTATCTCAATACCCTAACCCTAAGGCCATTTCAGAAGGTGATAAAAGACTCCAAACAGCATATATTAAAAACTTTCATCAGTCTGCCAGCCTATTTACCTAATATTTTGGGGAGGGCGGGTTTCTCTTCAGTGAACTGGAGAAGATAAATCTGTATCTCCTAATTCCTCCTAGCCTGGAAGCTGGGATGTTCTCACCAGCAGGTGGTGCTGTTTACAAGGAAATCATAGGCTGGACCTGAACCCAACTTGGGAAGAAACTGCTCCCAGGGTGAACTTAATGGATACACTGGAGTCAGCAGTGCATTATCTTGGATTAAGGAAAAGGGCTGAGAGGGTGCCATCACTGCTACTGATGAAGGGGCTGCTGCCAGCTTTGGAACTGACTTGGAAAAAGACTTTTGTTACTCAGTTTACCTTTGGTTCCACTCATCTACATTTATTAAGCAGTGAGGGACACAAAGGTAGTAACACACTGTGCATACGAAGCAGGAAATACTCAATGCATGTTGTTCCCATGGGTTCGCCATTCCTCACAGTTCTGACAGTCCTTCTCCTATGTGGATGACAAGCCATTCAAGGGTTAATTCCTTGTCTATCCATGGGTATACAAGACGTTAACAGGGCTCCTGTGTGGGCATTAGACGATTCTCTCCTGGGTGGTTCAGCTCAAAGCGCTATAGTTTTGGCCCAGGGAGAAGCCACTTGCTTTGGCTAAAGGGAGCCAACCAATACTGGGAGCCTCAAACAACACCAAGCATGAAGCATCTGCTGAACCAGCTATTCCTCGTACTGTGATCAGTACTCACTCCTTGACTGGTGAGCCAAGTTTTTCAGGTTTGGCCCTGCCAGTCTTTTTTCTCATTCCCTAGGGTTTGGAATGATGCACATAAAAGGACTTTGCAAACCATAAAGCACTTTACAAAACCTTGTAATTACTCTGGCTGACACCTCTTTATTCTAATACTGCCATCTGCAGGCCCGACCTAGATGAGGGTAAAGGTCAGAGTGCAAAACATTCTGTATAATGCCAAGGAGGGGGAACCAGAGGCCATGGCACATGAAGATCAGTTTTCTGATCTACAGAGCAGAGACTGGGAAGTGTGTATATGTGGCTGCATGTGGCTGCTCTGGAGAAATCTGCAGTTAAAAGGAGAGCTGTCCACCTGTAGCACGCTCTAGGTATCATACCTCTGAGCTCCTCATCTACACAACCCCCCAGTCCACTTTCATGCCCTGCACACTCCTTTGGAAGGCAGGATGGGCAGGATGTGCCACTATTGTGTAGGACTCCCTCAGCCCAAGGAGACAGGTATCTGTGGGGGTGGGTACAGGCTGGAGTGACCACACTCTTGTTGATGAGACTCCTCTAAGTGAGGGATAGAGTTGAGAACGGAAATGAAAAGGAGATGGGGGCCAAACTAGGTCTCCCTGAACGGACAGGTTCAGGTACAGAATCCTAACGAGTCCAAGAATTCTAAATTCAGACACAGTATTCCAGGTTGTTAGGAACATCACAATTTATTAGCTTCACTCAGAACCTTCAAATGTTTAAACATATGATACATGGGTCTCTATTTGTACTCTTATTACTCTGCCCTGAAAATGTTATAGGTCAGGCCTGACAAAATCTGGGACACAGTCCCTCAGTCAATGTTAGGGAGGGAGTGGTTAAGGATATGTCACAGAAGATGGTGAGAAGGTCTAGCTGTGGGCTGCCTTAAATTGTCAGGACCACTGGGGCAGAGGTCCCACATACCTTTTTCTAATCTTTGACCCAAACATCCACCTCCACAGACCAACTCAAACCCTCCCACCCAACTCTTGCTATGCTTTTCAAGGTTTCCCCCTAGCTTAGAGTGGCAGCCCTAGAAAATATTGATATCCAATTCAGCAGAAGTTGCTTGACTGGGTAAGCTACTTCCTGCCCTGGGCCAAGCTCTGCCTCACAGATAAGCTGTGTAATTGAGAGCAAGGTGTCTGCAACCCACCCCCGGGGGGTCCTAAGTTTAGCAATGAGCTGAGGAAAAGTGGGTAGAAAGACTGTACTTGGTGGTTGGGGGAGGGGAGAGAACCACATTTCTTCCATAGAAACTTCTGCACTGTCAGATTAGCAGAGACCTGCGTGCACATGGAGCTTAGAAATGTTCTCACTCTGAGGAACAGAAGAGAAGGGACTTGGCTAGGATGCCACAGTTAGTGAGTAGCAGTCCTAAGATTACCCCATGGACCCTATGATGCTAAGTCTAGGGTCCTTATATTCCATTTTTCATTTTGGACCAGAGAGAGAGAGAGGTCCCCAGGACAGTGAGAAGTAGAGAGAGAGCATCTCAAAAAAAAAAAAAAGCCCTTTTGAGAAAACTGGGGACTAGCTCCCCAATTAAGTGTCTTCACCTTTACCTGCAGAGAGAAACAATTGCTGCATAAAAGCTGGGCCTTTAAGCTAATTAAAACCCACTAGGGACACAGGTTTTGAAATGCAATTTGCCAGCTCAAAAGGGATGGGCTTGCTTCTCCAGGCTAGTAAGAACAGAAGAGATGTGGCAAAAACAAATTCATTTTTTTCCCAGTTGAAACATTTCAGCTGGAAATTGTTTTTGAACACAGAACAGCCAAGCCTGAACATGGACAAAAGTGACAGGGCTTAGCAAAGGTAGAAAAGCTCTAAAAGTTACCTCTGAACTTCGGGTAAATAAGACACCCAGAGAGACATCACAGTAAGAACTGCAATTGGCTGGGCACAGTGGCTCATGCCTGTAATCCTAGCAGTTTGGGAGGCCAAGGCAGGTGGATCACTTGAGGTCAGGAGTTCAGGACCAGCCTGGCCAACATGGCAAAACCCTGTCTCTACGTAAAAAAAAAAAAAAAAAATTAGCCAGGCATGGTGGTGCACATCTGTAACCCAAGCTACTTGGGAGGCTCTGAGGCAGGAGAACTGCTTGAACCCAGAAGATGAAGGGTGCAGTGAGCCGAGATCATGCCGCTGCACTCCAGCCTAGGTGGCAGAGCAAGACTCTGTCTAAAAAAAAAAGCCGCTAATTACTGAATGCTGCACAGTATTTAATCCTTACCACAGCCCTGTGAGGTGTTTTACATAGGGAAACTGAGATAGGCTCAGAGAAGCAAGACAATTAGTTAACAGAGCAAGGCCGGAACTGGGATCAGGACCTCAAAAGCAGGCATCTGCAGGCGCAAGGGGCAAGACTGCATGCTGTATAGGGATGCCTTGGGTACGGACATCTCTGGCAAGATTATGTTACCTTGCATTAGCCACACATGTGCTTCTTGGTCTGCACCCTTCCACTTTTCTACTAGAATTCCTCATAGTTGCAAAGAATTTTAGTGAATAAAGCCAGTTTATATCTGTTATAGTATGAATGTGCCTCCACCTCTAAATCTGTATGTTGAAAACTAATCCCTAATGTGATAGTATTAGGAGTGAAACTTAGGGAGTGATTAGGTCCCAAAATGAAGGGAGAGCCCTCGGGAATTAGTTTAATGCCTTTAAAAGAAAAAAAAGAGTCCCAGGCCAGGAAGTGGCTCACCCAGGTAATCCTAGCACTTTGGGAAGCCAAGGTGGGAGAATCCTTTGAGGCTGGGAGTTGGAGACCAACCTAGGCTACATTGTGAGACCCCATCTCTACAAAATAA
The DNA here is from genome assembly GCF_049354715.1 of Callithrix jacchus. Lineage (NCBI taxonomy): Eukaryota > Metazoa > Chordata > Mammalia > Primates > Cebidae > Callithrix > Callithrix jacchus. Next base: position 5,257,765 of record NC_133506.1, read on the forward strand.
GTAAGAGGCCCAGAGAGCTACTTCGCCTTTTCCACCATGTGCGGACACAGTGAAAAAACGGTTGTCCAGGAACTAGTAAGAGGGCCCCTCACCAGACATCAAATTTGCTGGTTCCTTAATTTTAAACTTCTGAGCCTTCGTAACTGTGAGAAATAACTTTTTTTGTATAAACCACCGATCTTATGGTGTTTTGGTAGAACAGCCCCAGTAGACTAAAACAATATCCTTTATCCTGACACTGTCCCATTTTATAAGTGGAAAAAAAAAAGACATCAGCAAAGTGATTTACTTAAGGTCAACCAGCCGGTGAGCGGAGTACCTAGGGGTTCTGAATTCAGGCTTTTTATGACACTGTACATTCCACCGTCTCAATGGCTGTCCTAACACTTTTAACTCTGCCATGTCACCCCTCATGTGCTCCCAATTCTGCCTATCAGATCAAGTCTAGTCTTGGGCACTCAGAGAACACTGTAAATCCTCCCCAGCACTGAACCTCTTCCTCTTGAAATGCTCATTTCCCGAAAGGAGCTGCTACTTTAGGTCTTGATGTCCCATGCTTGGTTCAGTCCTGCTGGACACCTGTGCTTTTATTCACCTGCATGAGGATGAGGGTCGAGCAGCCTGTGGCCAGCTCTATGTCCCCTTAGATAACCCTGGGGACATCTGGGTGATTTAGAAGGAAAACAGCTACCAGTGATAGGAAGACTATTTCTGGAGAAAAAGCCAAGTAATTAGACTGATCAGTATCAGATCAGATCGACCTCCTCGATCCAGAGGCTCCTGCTTTTACCAGGCGGCCAGGGATGACAGAACATCTATTAATCTCATTAAACTGGCAAGGCCTTGGCTCATTAGCAGTGCCCAAATGATTATTACTAGCCAGACAGGACTAATTTCCCAAGGAATGCTCTTTAGTTCCTAACCGTTCCCATTCCCATGAGTCAGCTCCCAGCATGTCAAACAGCCGAAGTTCCTGGACAGGTGAAGTGTCAGCGGTGCAGGCTACCGGTACAGAAGGCTTGGCCTTGGCTCTGCTGTTCTTAGTCATGTGACCTAACTTCTCTAGGTCTTACCATCCTTAATCTGAAAAGGGAAGTAATCTCTTTCCTGACTGCCTTTCTGGTCTGATATAAGAATCAAATAGGCTAATTGATGTGAAAGTGCTCTGCTCCATCTTTAATATACTATCAAAGAATATGGATTCTACCAATTTATATTATTACCCAATTCCTACCTCCTTCACTCACTTAACAAACATTTCTTGGGTGTTCTCCTCTATGCTGGCACTGTGGAGATACTGGGAAACAGTGCTCACCAGTCTTGTGCTCTTCTTGCTTTTCAAGAAGCCCTTTCTCCGGGAACCTGTTTTTTAAAACTATTTCTTAATAACAAAGGATAAATGCACACAAAATATCAAAAACAGCTCAGGCTCTAGAGTCAGACAGGACTGAGTTCCAATCCCAGCCCTATCACTTAAGACTATAACTGTGGCCGTGTCCTTCCACCTCACTAGGCCTCAGAGTCCTCAACTGCAAAACAGAAATTATAACAACCTCCCAGAATTAGTATAAGGACAGGAGACAATATGAGTAAAGGGCCCAGTATAATGGGTGAGACCAGCAGGTATTAAGAAATTAGATAACCCAAATGCTTTATAAAAACAGATGAACTGGCCAGGCATGGTGGCTCACGCCTGTAATCCCAGCATTTTGGGAGGCCGAGGTGGGCGGATCACAAGGTCAGGAGTTCGAGACCAGCCTGGCCAATATGGTGAAACCCCGTCTCTACTAAAAAAAAAAAATACAAAAGTTAGCCGGGCATAGTGGTGGATGCCTGTAGTCCCAGCTACTCGGGAGGCTAAGGCGGGAGAATTGCTTGAACCTGGGAGGCAGAGGTTGCAGTAAGCTGAGATCGTGCCACTGCACTCCAGCCTGGGTGACAGAGCAAAACTTCGTCTCAAAAACAAACAAAAAAAAACCAGATAAACCTAGCCTGCTGGTACTCTAGCTCCTCCACATCCCAGCCCTAAGATGACATGTTCTCGACTATGTCATCTCCCTGTGCAACACACCTTGCCTGAGGCTAAGGAAGTTTAGGGTAGGGGGCCCATGTATGTTCTCCCTTATCCTAGTATCTGCAACCAAACCTAGAAACTTCATAAAGGCGTCTGCACCCCATACCTGTCAAACCACTACTGTATGGGGCTGGTAGAGGCCCCATACAGTATAATACTGGCCAGGAGGGGTTCTAGCCTTGCTGAGTCATTGTTACCCCTCAACTACACCATGAGATCCTATACTATGGACACTGGTATCCATATCTGATAGGCCCTGAAAGGATACCCTAAAGCAGAAACAGAAGGCAGGGCCTCAGTTATGTCCCCATAGCATGGTCTGAGTATATAATCCCACCCTTCCTGCATCTTGCACACTAACTCTACTCTTGTCTGTTGCCTTAGGCTGAGGCTTACCATCTGTGACAAGCTCCCCTTCATAGCTCTGGGGGTTGGGGGGACAAGAAGGGTTGGGTAGGCAACTTAGGCCTATAATCCCTGATACTGAATTAGAATTAAAGACCTACAAATGACTGTCAACCCCTTTAGTTTTTGCCAAAGAAGTCATCCAAACACCTACTTATTCATTTGATCGTAATTATAAATATCCAAACACTGAGCTAAATATGCGCTGGGTATTATCAAGTAACTAACAAATCAATTATTCATTTACTTATCCAGGAATTGGTCTGGGACCTGATCTAAAGCAACTCCTAGTACAGCAGGGGATGTCCACCATGGTCACAAGGCACACGTGCCCTGAGATGTCTACCTCCCAAGAAAAGCAGTCTGGAAGATCAGAGAACACGTAGGAGCAGTATGGAAAGCTCTACCAAAAGGGAGCGTCTTTAAGAGGAATTCCCATTGGGTAGTGACACCAAGAGAGGCCTGGCAGGAGGGACTCCAGAAACAAGGCACAAAACATGTCCCTTTCTCCTCTTTATCCCCTTATTCTCCTCTTCCTCCTGCACACAGAGCTGGAAATAGAAGTTTGAAATAGGAGAATGTCTTCACTGCTGTTTTCTGATTCCCTGGATAGATGCATACTTATTCTTGAGGAAGAACAAAAAGGGAGCATACAATTTAATATGTAGAACTTTATACCAGTCACTGCGTTGAAAGCTTTACAGGCATAATCTCTCGTAATCCTGATCACAGTCTAATGAGATATGTATATCATCTGCACTCTACAGATACAACTGAGACTCAGAAACAGCTTAATTTGTCCACAGTCACATCAAGTGACATGCTTTGGATGGAAAGACCCAAGGCTTGTCTGATTCTAAAGCCTGTGTTATTCCCATTCCACTAGATTGTTCCCACTGAGCCCCACTCACAGGAAGAATGGTCCTGGCTTTGCTGACAAGCCCCATGACCTAGGTTTTAAACCCTGTGACCACAAAAGGTACTCCAGGCCCAAACATGTGATCAGGATAATCATCATCAATATCTGTGGAGTACTTACATGCCAGATACTGCACTAAGCCTTCTGCTATGAGAGAGTGATGATATATGTTGTGACCATTTCACCTATGAGGAAACTAAGGCTTAGTGTTTGGTCTCACTCAAGCCAGGAAGTGGCAGAAATAGGGTGACTACGTGTGAGACCAGAGCTGGTCTCATAATCTTGGCCCAGAACAGCTTCAAAACTGGGCATGCCCTTTTATCTGTCTAGAGGTCAGTTTCTTCCTCTACCTCCTAACACTGTTCCTTTGAGCATAAACTCACAGGGCCTAGCTGAAAGCACACTCTCAAGTCCAAGAGCCAATCAGCACTTGCTGTGAGCTTTGGGGATAGCCCCCATCCCCGTCTCATGCCTTGAGGGCTGGCTCCTCACAGTGATAATGTGGCTATTGGTTGATTATAGCTATTCTTTTCTGTAAATGAAGTTTAAAAGTCACCAAAGGGTTTGTCAGTTGTGACTTATGAGCTTCTCTCCCACAGGGAAGTCGGGAAGTGACAAATGCCCCTCTTGTTTTGCCATCCATTACAAGTTGGAAGGTGCCATGTTCCAATTACTGGAAACCCCGATGGAGCTCAAGGAAAACCCTGCTCCAGGCTGTGGCCATTACTCAGGCCTGGCAGGGCTGCCGTAGGCCCAGGCCCAACTGGGTAGGCACAGAACAGGAGTTTTTTTTTTCTGATTTTGTGAGGAGGCACCTTCTACCCCTTAACTTGTGTTATCCTTGGTGATTTATCCTAGACACATTTCACAGACAAATAAAAACATGGGTACCACGTGGGCTGTCTAATAGTACGCAGCATCAAGACTGCTGACGACAGACAGACATAAGGAAGTAAGGTCATGCTGTCTTATGAACTAGGGAGAAAATATGACGTTGAGGAAGTGGGGCAGAGGATAAAGTACATAGGATGTTCAGAGAAAGTAGAGACTAAAAGGAGCCTTACACAGATCCTCTAGAGTAATCGATGGCCTCAGTACTGAATACTTATTATATGGCAGGCCTGTCTAGCTAGATGCTGCGGAACCAGAGATGAATAAAGTCTCTGGTTCCGAGAATATGCCATGTGACCTAGGGAATAAAAACCTAGGTCATGTGGCATATCCTTAAGATAGATAAGAAACTTAAGGTTCAGAGAAAGGGACTTGCCCAAGGTAACAAAGTTAGGGTCACTGATAGAAAAAGAAAGCAGGTCTCTACCATTAGTGATACAGAGGAAGCAGAGTGACAAGGGAGCTCTCATGTGGAACAGGCTCCTTACACAGAACATGCCATGTAACTTTCATTCATTCCAATCCCACCTACATACTTACCACACCTTCGATCTCTGGCAAGTCCTATAAACGATCCAAAGTTTCAGAAAAATGGAGATAAAACTTTCTACAGAATTGTGGAAAAGATTAAATAATACACATAGAGTGCACAGTGGTAGGCAAATAGTAAGTACTCAAAATATTATTTACCATTAAATAATCCCCAAAACAATATTTTGAGGCAGGTATTAATCTCATTTTATAAATAAAAGACTGAGGCTCTTTTCACATTGTCACACTAACTAAATAAGTCAGTACTTCTCAAAACTATTTGTGGTAAAGAACCAGTTTTTTTCTTTTCTTTTGCTTTTTAAACTTCACTTTGAGTAACATGACACTAAGCCACTCTTGCCCAACTGTCAACCTCTATGAAACCAAAGCAAAGAAAGCATGAAGTTTACTTCATTTCTTTCCAAGTCCTTGAGTCTGACTGTTTTCAGGCTTGATAGGCACAGGTGTCAGACTAATTTATAAAAATAATCCTTTTTTTTTTTTTTCCTTTTCTTTTCTCTCTAAGAGAGGGTGATAGGCAGACTAAAGACTTGCCACCGAGCACTTCCGGTGGTGATCTATCTTGGTCTCTGTTCTATGTCATGTTACATCCTGCAAGGGAAGATGATCTAGGCTTAATGGGGGACTGAGAACACTTTCCTGGAGCCTGGGGGTCTGACAGAGGGATATATTCCTGAAGAGGCTCGTATTCCACACCCTCTCTCCATACTTTGAAAGCACACGAGGAAACCAGCCAGGAAGGTGAAAGAGAGAAGAAAAGGTTTTCTAATTTTCTACCTTGTATCATGGCTGTTTACAACAAACCAGTCTTCTCTCTCCATCTAGGGAGTTCAGAGCAATGGATACCAAATATATTCCTGAATGCTACTACGACTGGGCAAATTGAGTAGCTCTTAACCAGTGTTCGAAGGCACCGGAGTGCATCTTCAATCTTCCAAGTGCATGGTCAAATTTTCATCAGTGTACAAAACTGCTTTTTGCTTTAATTGAGCATTTATGTAGTATTACCTTTCAGCATAACTCAGAGTCAGTGGGTCATATGACACAGTGTAGAAAGAGGTAAAACTTGCTGTGTGTAGGAGTTAAATACATGGCTTGCCATCAAGCAGGAGTCAAAGCCTGAATCTTTACTTCCATGTGAAAGGACATGGAGTGTAGTCAAGAGAGCACTGAAACGAAAATGCCTTCCTTCTGTTATTGAACTGGCTATGACATGACCTTTGGGAAGTGTCTATCTCACCTGTAAGATGCAAAGAGCAATACATACCTTTAGGGTTGTTAGAGGATAAAATAATACATGGAAACATTCAGAGTAGTGTCTAGCACATCAGAAAGCATGCAAATATATTAGCTCCTGCTGCTACAGGTTGACTATTCCTTATCCAAATGTTTGGGGCAAGAAGTGTTTCTGATTATGGATTTTGGAATATCTGCAGATACTTAACTGGTTGAACATCCCTAATCTGAAATGCTCCAAATAGCATTTTCTTTGGATGTGATGCTGGCACTCAAAAAATTTCTGATTTTAGAACATTTTGGATTTTCGAATTAGGAATGCTCTGCCTGGATTATTATTGTTGTTGGAACCTGCAAGAACTTTTCCCTGTGAGTATAAAAGAGAAGGTGGTAAGTTCTAATGGAATATTAACTAGAGCTGAACTGCAATCAAGGAAAAAAGACTATCGCTGTGGATGCAATAAAATCTCTTCAAGAGTGTCACCAAAACTCTAGTATTTGGAAATGTGCTTGAACATAAAAGGAAAGACAGAACTAGGTACTTATTAACTGCTGAATGAATACATAAATGAGCATCTGGAATAATGCAGCTGCCAGAGCTCGTAAGGAATGTAACTTGAGAAATTAGGTAGGAAGAGGACCCTAAACAAAGGTTCCCACAAAGTCCTCCTTGTGCCTTGAGGACCCTCTAGAGCAGCTTAGGTGCCCCTTCTGGGCAACAGGGTCCCAGGGGCTGATGTTGCAAGAAGCCCCCAACTGCTCACTATTCTGTGTCTCTTATGCAACATCTACATTCTGGGGCTGCTGTATTCTGAGTAAGAGTGCAGAAGGCTGTGCTGTGGTAGTGCATTCTGTTCTCATCTCCCAACCTGTATAAGAGGGAGGCTTAACTCCCCCGACAATAGCACCGCTCTAAGTTAAAATAGTAATAGGGGATTAGCTTTGGATTCCTCATTGCCTGCGGAGTGCTGGGGCCTGAACCCCATCTCTACTAGCTGTATGACCCTGGGAAGGCACTTGATTTCTCTGAGATTTACGGTTCCCTACCTGTAAAACGGGGATAAAAATCCCTATAACATAGGTTGTGAGGGTCAAAGGAGACAACATGCTCTATTACCTGAGATGTGCTACATGAGCATAGAAAGGAATATTCCCTGGATGGATAGCTGCTGCAGGTCTTCCTAGACAGAGGTACCCAGGCAGGAAGCCAGTAGGCTGGAAGCAAGGTCTGGATGGTACACAACTAAGCACTACAGCCAAGTGCTGTGTCCCTCAGGTATCAGGGCAGTTGATTAAAATCTTTTCGTGCAGAATCAATATTTTCCTCATTACAACAATCCTTCTCCTTGAACACACTGAGTGGCACCCCTCACAGTCCCAAAGGCTTGACCCTACAAGACAGCATGTGTATCAACATATATTTTAAATTCCCCACATTCGGACAGGGGAAGGAAGGAGGGGGTGACCTCTCTCCAGGGTACTGATCCAAACATAACTTAGGGCTGTAAGTATCATCTCCCAGTGTCACATGTTTGCTCTAAAAGGCACCACTGAGAATGATGCCACAGTCACAGTCACAGTCACTTTGCCTTTGTCTTTTTGGTAATAACATTAACTCTGCAAACACTACTAAGAATCTACCTCCTGTGTGATCAAACAAGTGTGCCCCTGTCACCTCCTGTTTAAGATCCTTCAGGGCTTCCCACCATAAAGAATTAAGTTCAAATCCTTTAACGTGGCTTACAAGCCTCTTCATGAATTAAGGCTACCAAATCTATACACAACAATCTTCTGAGTGGTTATATGTCATACACTTTATAAATGAGTAAGCCCTAGTGGATTTAAATCTAGAATCAGTCACTTACTAGCTATGTGACCTTGGACATCTCATTAAACTCCGTGAGCCAATATTCTCTATTAGGCATATACTTTTCTCCCACATACTGAGTTATTCGCCAGGCCCTGCTCATTTGGCATCTTCAATATTCTTAGAATGTAGCCCCTTCTCTCTATTTTTATAACTATTCTTCAAATTCTCTACTGTCACCAGAGTAATATTACCATATCACTTCTTGGCTTAAAATGGAAATTAAGATCAGAGGTTTGTTTTTATCATTTAAAAATTCTTAACCAATAATTTGGGTGATAATTTGTGCTATTATATTTAGTGTATTTATTACTTGAAATTGCCATACGAAATAATCTAAACCTCCACCCCTCTATAGGACATAACTGTTAGCATGTTAGTATGTTTCCTTCCAGTGTTTTTCTTGTGCATTAATGTTTGAATTATATGGTTAGATCACTCATTCAACTCTGTAGCCTAATTTTTTCAATTAGCATTATAACAGATTTATTATATATATTACAGCATATGTGTCCTTATTGCTGCATAATTTTCACTAAGCATAATTTTTATACTACCATTTTAAAAGCTCATAGTTTTCCCTGAGTAGATTTATCATAGTTTAGATTGGTGGTCTTTTAGGCTTTTTCCAATTTCTCACTATTATAAACAATAGCATCTGAAGGAAAGCTTATTATAAACTGGATTATTTCCTTAAGACAGACTCCCAGAAGTGGAATTACCGGTAAAATATATGAACATTTTAATGGCTCTGGCAAGACACTGCTTAACACTGCTTAATTGCTTTCCAAAAGAGTGATACCAATTTACACTGTTATCTCCAATGAATGCCATTTTCATAGCAACCTCACAGGATCATGTATTACCATATTGGGAAGGTGGTGGGTAGGGAGAGTAGAGTTAAATTAGTAGGAAAAAATCAAATCCCCATTACTGTTTTTATATACATGTGAAGATGTATAGTCTCCTATAGTTTTTTGTGTCTACAAAGTTTTGAGTGCCATGAAGTTACTCTAGGTTCCTAGGTAGAGGCATGACATGCTAAAAAGATTTATTTATTCATTTATCAAAAAATCATTTATTGTGCACCTATTACTGCTAGACACTGTATAAAGTACAGCGGTTAATAAAGTACAATCTCCCCCTGGAAGAATTTATTGTCCAGCCAGTGGTAGAGACCTCAAGAAAACCAGAACATATGTTTCATCTTGATGAGGGCTATGACAGGAGCAACTAGGAACTTGGAGGCATGTCAATTACTTAAGAGACAGAAAGAAAGGGAGAAGAGTCAGACAAAAGCAGTCATCAGGAAGTTCCAATTTTGTCCTGAAGGATGGGTTGAAGTTAACCCACACACAGGTAAGAACATTTAAGAGGGAACAGCATAAGCAAAGTCATAGAAGTTTGATGGAGATCCCGCATTTAGTGAATACTATGATGTACTGTGGTTTGCCCACAGTCTAGGATGTAAGAAGAAATGATGCCAATGATACCAGAGTGCCTAGTCTAGATCAGATAAGAAAGGGCTTTGTGGACACTGAAGAGTGAACCATCATCCATCTTAACGTCATATGCAGCCCAGTGCTCAGTAAGGAGGCACTTGTAAGACCCTATAGCTTTTGAGCATCTGAACCACCAATCCAACCCATGAGCAGAACATCTCATCTTGCGCCAAACCCTTTTTGTCTCATGTGTTAGTCTTCTCTCCTCAAGCAGCATAGAGCTTTTTGGGTATTTTCTACATCACCTAGCACATCGCTAGGCACGTGCTGGAAGCACCAACAGTGCGCACGGATCCATTAATTGGAGGTAATATATGCAATAAGCATATACTCCACAAAGCCCTAGCTGCCCTGGCATAGTCCCTGCCAATCTCAGCAGATGCTCAGTCACTGCCTCTCCTGGCAGATGTCTTGCCTCAGAGAGCCACCTCCCCCGTTCTTGCTCATTCTACCAAATTAAAAAACGTGCCTGGGTACAAGAAGCTATAAAGTATATGCTAACTATGGAGCACATCAGGTGTCCAGGAGGGAGGCTGGATAAACATAAATCCTTCCCCACAGTATAGTCCTTAAGTCAAGGACTCCCTCAGCCCTACGCGCAGTTCTGGAACACCCCCCACCCATAAAAACAAAATAGGTTTTTCCAATTGAGCATGTTAGAAGTCTCTTTTGAGTAGCTGCTGACCTTCTCTAAGATATTACTACTTTCTACATTAATAACAGCGACTTTAATGATGTCAAATATATTAACAGGATTATTATTTTAACAATCAATATAATAGCAAGGCATTCTTGCCCTGCTATAGTTGTGGTATGAGCCGTGGGCAGTGGGGTCTAATGTGCTGGCTAAAATCCATCTGAGGAGACTGTATTAAAGCAATCTGTTTCCATGTCATCTCTCCTTCTAGACAGACTGTGAACTCCTGGACAGCAGGGACCACAATCTATTTCATCTTGGCATTCCCACTGCCATCAGGACAGGCTCTAATCCAGAGTGGGTGCTCAGGGAGTATCTGCTGAATTGAACTCCAGCGGAGCCACATACCACAGCCCCCATGCCCTACCCCTGCCTATTTCCTTATCCATGCTGTTTAAGAAACAAAGAGGCAAGCTGCACAGATGCTAAAGCCAGGAAAAGCTGGAAAGAGACAGGAAAGCGTTATCTTTGCGACAACCCAATGCACCCCAGCATTTAGGCAAGAATGTTTTGTAATAAAAATGATCATTATTAATATAGTAATTGCTTATTACATGGAAGATACATTGCTAAGTATTTAAATACTCATCCTTACAACTCTTTGAGGTAAGAATTTTATCAAGGTCACAATGGCTCTTTTTGAGGCTGTTTTTGGAAAATGACTCTGGAATCAGACTACCAGCTCTACTATATATTGGCTATATGATCCTGGGTAAATGATTTAACCCCTCTGTGCCTAGTTTTCTCATTTGTAAATGAGAATAATATTACAGTACTTACTCCATGAGGCAGTTGTGAGAATTCAATGAGATAATGTACCAGCAAGTTAAGCGCTCAGGAATTTTCTAAATGAAAATGGTGTAACTATTGCCCCCATTTAACAGATAGCTCTAAATATCATACTCTTAACATCGAGTAAGGTTCAGAGAGACTCTTTATCAATAAAGCATGACTGGAACCAATTTCTTTCTTTTTTTTTTTTGAGACAGAGTCTCACTCTGTCACCCAGGCTGGAGTGCAGTGGCACAATCTTGGCTCACTGCAACCTCCACCTCCCAGATTCAAGCGATTCTTGTGCTTCAGTTCCCCCTACAAGTAGCTGGGACTACAGGAATGTGCCACCATGCCTGACTAATTTTTTATTTTTAGTACAGACAGGGTTTCACCATGTTGGCCAGGCTGGTCTCAAACTTCTGGCCTCAAGTGATCGGCCTCCCAAAGTGCTGGAATTACAGGCATGAGCCACTGCACCCAGCCTGGAACCAACTTCTGATCTGGTGGTGGTGGCTAGTGCCAGGAGTTTTCCAAGTACAAACCCATTCATGTGACATCCCTGTAGAAAACTCCAGGGAAGTTTTTGTTTCTCACCCCACAGGCAGATCCAGCCACTCCCTCCTCTGGACCCAGATATCCTCTGCCGACCTCTACTGCAACATCTGCTCTACTTTTGCATTCACATATCTGTCTCCCTCCATTAGATTCAACTCCTTGAAGGCAGAGACTGTTTTATTAATCTTTATAATCCCAGCCTCCAGAACTACCCCGGCAACTAGTGAAATTTCTGCTACCGAACGGGTAAAAGAATCCTAGGTGGGCATTTTCCAGTAAATGGTGTTCCAAGGTTTGTGACACAACAACTCCTTAACAGTGAACTGTGTAGCTGATGTTTGTGAGATGAGCTCAGGTTCCTCATCCATCAGCAGAACAGAGAGACAAGACATTGATGAGAGAGAAAATAAAGGAGAAGGCAGAGTGAGAAGCTCAGGGTTACTGGTATCTTTGTTCAGTTTACTACAGGGAGCACAAGCAACAAAAGCTTGAGTCTGTAGCCCAGAGACTACTGAATCTGGGCTTTCTGTAGTAAGAACTATTATGTACAAGGACTGCAGCAAAGGCCAGGAAATCCTTGTCAGCAAATCAACAATGAGAGACCTAGCCCTCTCTCTCTTAATTATCTCGTCACTCTGAGATGGAGCCCAACCACTGGCCATACCATGCTATCTTAATGGAAAGAATACTGGACAAAGAGTTCGGAGAAATTAAGGATGAACATTCTTAAGTTCATCCTTAAGAATGTGTTGAAATTTTCAATTAATAAATATTTCTTGGCCAGGCATGGTGGTTCATGCCTGTAATCCTAATATTTCGGGAGGCCAAGGTAGGAGGATTGCTTGAGCTCAGGAGTTCAAGAACAGCCCAGGCAATATAGTGAGACCCTGTCTCTAAAAACAGTATAAAAAATTACCCGCACAAGGGGTTACAGGTTGGTAGTCCCTGTTACTTGGGAGGCTAAGTTGGGAGGATCACTTGAGTCCAGAAGGTTGAGGCTACAGTGAGCCATGACTGTGCCACTGCATTACAGCCTGGGTGACATAGTGAGGCCTTGTCTCAAAAAAAAAAAAAAAAAAATTCTTGAACATCCTACTGTTAGCCTTACACTAGGCACCTATGAAAAGAGTCCATCACTAATTTGCTGTCAAACCCTGGACAAGGCCGGGAGCGGTGGCTCAAGCCTGTAATCCCAGCCCTTTGGGAGGCCAAGGTGGGTAGATCACGAGGTCAAGAGATCGAGACCATCCTGGTCAACATGGTGAAACCCCGTCTCTACTAAAAATACAAAAAATTAGCTGGGCATGGTGGTGCATGCCTGTAATCCCAGCTACTCAGGAGACTGAGGCAGGAGAATTGTCTGAACCCAGGAGGCGGAGGTTGCAGTGAGCCGAGATTGCACCATTGCACTCCAGCCTGGGTAACAAGAACAAAAACTCCGTCTCAAAAAAAAAAAAACCCTGGACAAGTCATTATCCCTTTTCTGAGCCTTAACGTCCTCATATGACACATGGAAAAGAACCTCTACATCACAGGATTGTTTTGAGATCAGATGTGCTTTGAAGAGTGTACTGTATAAACTTGCAAATTTAAAGGTGGTAATTTTAGGCTGGATGTGGTGGCTCACACCTGTAATCGTAGAACTTTGGGAGGCAAAGGCAGGCAGATCACCTGAGGTCAGGAGTTCAAGACCAGCCTGGCCAACATGATGAAACCCCATCTCTACTAAAAATACAAAAACATTAGCCAGGCGTGGTGGTGCATGCCTGTAGTCCCAGCTACTAGGGAGGCTGAGGCACAAGAATTGCTTGAAATGGGGAGGTGGAGGTTGTAGTGAGCCGAAATTGTGTCACTGCATTCCAGCCTGGGCAGCAGGGTGAGACTCTGTCTCAAAAAAAAAAAAAAAAAGTGTTTTTTTTTTGTTTTGTTTTTTTTAAAGATCTGAACTAGAGGGCTTAGTAAAATGCAAGGATAGCCCCACAAAATGCCAAAAGCCTACTCCTCTACCACTGTCTGGATAGAAATCCAACAGAACATTCCTACCCACTCAATTTTGTGATGGAGATGGTGATAGAGGAGCAGGTATTTGACACATTCTCTTCAAATTCCTCTCAGAATCTTTACTGTATTACTGGTGTCAGAGAAGTTCTCAGTAGGAGCTGGACTATGGGCCTACTGGATGAGTCCACAGATGTAACTCAAACGTCTTACAGCAAAAAGAACAGAGTTCAACTCTGCGGAATAAGGGCACCTTTCCAGTTACCAAGCTAATTGCCTGACCCCTGGTCCTTCAACTGTTTGGAAACATCTGATGGCCATTAAGCCTGTTTTTTCCTCATTTTCCTGCCTACTGGGATAAACATGTCAAAACAGAAAGCTTGACACTCTAACAATACTCTCTGATTAGTGGTCTGCAGAATCCCCTGTAATTTTTGGATGTGCTGGCTAGAAAAGGAAGAACAGTGGAGTACAAATAATAGTGTGGCCTAGGAAAGAGTTAGGCACCCTGAGATTTAGACTTGGTTCTGTCATGGCCTGTACCTATAAACCTGGTTATGGACCTACTTGCCTCATCTTAAAAATGAAAGAACTGGACCAAGTCAGTGTTACATGAAATCTTCCACGGAAAACCAGGTTTCCTCAAGATGTTAATGAGAGTTCCTGAAAAAAGGAGCTCCAAGGTCAAATAAGAGGAGGAAATTTGGCATATTCCACTCCCAGCTCCCTCCCACGAGACACACACAGTAAGGGTCTGAGAAGTCAGCAGTAAAGAAATGTACTTAGTATTATTCAATCTGACGTTTTCCAAATTATTAACGTCTCTTCTGAGGAAGACATAATTTGAGGAAGACACAATGGGACAGATCTCTAGGGTCCCTGTCAGCTCTAACCTACTGTGATTTGCATCAGAAGTCCTTAGCCAATGCCTGGAGCACCCTTCTTCCCTCCTTATCCAGTTGTCTTAACCTAGTGAGGCACTTAAATGATACTCTGGTTAATGACAATTTATTATATTTAGTCCATTTTACTGTAGTGAAAGCATCCATTTTCAAAGACTCAGAATACAATATACTGAAAACATTATTCTATGAGATAGCATACCTACAGTTACTGAGCTCCTAATACATGTTCTGTACTGTGCTAGCACTTTCCATTCATTATATCATTTAATCCATACACAACCTTAAGAGGTAGATATTGTTATCCTCCTGTTACAGAGAAGGAAACTGAGGCTCAGAGAGGCCAAGTAACTTGCCCAAGTTCACACAACTACAAAGTGGTAAGCACTAGCTTTCAAACCCAGGAGTATTCATTTTCCAAATCTTAGTTCTGTTTTGGGCTCTGCCACCATGACTGTCAGATGGTCCCTAACTCTCCTTAAAGCTCCCTGGGCCTTAGTCTCCTCAACTGTCAAGTCGGAGTTTGTCAAGCTGTCAAACCATGGACAAGTCACTATCCCTTTTCTGAGCCTAAGGTTCAAAAGAGTAACAAGTATGAAAGCAGTCTATAATATATAAAGACATGAGTATTAGGAGCATTTGAAACAGCATGAATAAACGGTGCTATTTCTGTTCATGAATTCTAAGCTATTTGTTCTTGCGAGGTTCCCAGTCATCCCTTCCCAAATTTTCCCCTGAAAATTTTGATTAGGATTTTGGATAAACAGGAAATATGTCCATTTCTCTCAATATTGATTACTCTCTAGGCTGTCTGACGGACTTACACAAAATTGCCAATCTGCCTCTTCTTAAGGAATCAGAAGTGAAAACAGAGTGGGCAAGAGCCTGGCAGGAAGCCTGTGAGCCAGGAGTTATCTGGATAGAAATGTCACACTGGATGTGGAGCTAGACTCCTTACCATCATCTTGGAACATGCCTGAGAAATAGGTCCAAAGGATCATTTGGACAGCAGATCCTAGCAGCCTCTGTATGAGATCATTCCAGGAGACTAACCCCAGCATATGGAATGCCAAGAGGGGGAGGTGACTGGAGATGAGAAATGGGACCAGGTTGACCAGTTTCACTTTCCTTTGGGCTAAAGACTACCCTGGCAAGGGCCAAGGCACAGACACAGCAGTAGTTGGGTGCAGGGATATCAATTCATCCTTTAGCCCGGCCTAAGATCACATCCTTATAATCCACATTGCTGTGGCCATTTGCTCCCTCTAGTTTCTGGCAGATAAAGGCCAAAAAACAACAGCAAAGCATATTTGGATCAAGGTCCTCCTGCCTGGGGACAGAGAAGTAAATAACACAAGTCCCTGTTCTTAAGTAAGGCACTGCACCAAGATGGTCTGAGCCTTACTAGAGGCTCTCTTGCATAGCAAAGTTTCTGGCACACAGGTTATACTCAAGAATTGTTTGAACTGAACTGAATCAAAGGAGCCTATATTCTGTAAGTTAAGGGCACCTGTTTGGTGTCAGGAGCCCAAGATTTCTAGATTCAGTCCTGGTTCTGGCATGTACAATGCAGGGACTCTGGACCTCAGATTACCCATCTGTAAAGCATATTCTGTCTACCCCATAAGTTCCTATGAGCAGCCAACGAAATAGTGACTCAGACAGCGCTCTGCAAATGGCATGAGATGGAACAGCAGGAGCTGATGGTAGTACAGGAGCACATGGTCTTAGATTAAAAGTTCAGAGTCCAGCCTGAAGAAGACCTGAAATAAGCTTCCTTCCTTTCTCCCCAGTCAGCTTAGATCTGCTTTTTATACACAGTAGACAATCTCTGCATTTCTAGTGACTGTGAAAAGGAGAGGAAGGGGACAATTTGCCACTCAAGAAGGGCACAGAAAGAAAGGTTGCCATCTTTCTGCTTTTCAAAACAGAGCACAGGATTTGGATTTATAATCCTAACTTTTATTAATCAAAAGCTTGTGAAACTATGACCAACCCTCCACCTCTCTTAGTTTCCTCATCTGTACATTGTGGGGAAATTTCCTGTGTCATAAGATTGCAGTTAAGGTTCAATAAATTAATGATGTGAAAGTGTTTTTGAAATCCACAAAACGCCAAACAAATGTCAATCATTACAAAGTTGTCTGTCTTCCCATTGGTTTACGAGCTACACAGGATGATGGTTACACCATTTGACAGGTGAGATCATCAAAGCCCAGAGAAAGTGCTGGAAGTAACACATGGCTCAATTCTGACTTTCTACAGCAGAAGTAACTGTTTCTTTGATTTATGATAGGGGTTCTTAATTAGCCTGCTTGCCTCATTAAACTAACAAATCTCTGAGGGAGGGAACTACATACATCTTATACATTTTTGTACCCCAGTGCCCATCATGGCACACCTAAAAGATGTGAAGTGTTACTAAAACAATGACTAACATATTGGTAGCAGAAACACATCAAGAACCCAGGACTCCTAATCCCAGGTCCAGGGTTCTATACAAATATACAGTGGCCCAACCTCATACTCAACTCACCTTAACATCTCATCTCTTCCTCAGTTCCTCCACTCCAGCAAAAATCAACTTCCCCTTCAGAGCCTGGCTTTGATAGATGCTAGTTCCTCAGCCTTAACCTTCCTCATCTACTTCTCTTTGCTGAACTAATTCCTATCTATCTCTCAGAATTGGAGGCCCTTCTAATCTCCCGGAATATTGGATCAGGTAGGTATTTACTCTCCTCCATGACTGTTTTGTTTATCACAGAATCCTGGCACACAGAATGTGTTAAAAGTACCTGTTGAAGGCTGAATGAATGAAACGCTGGGTCTAGAAACCCAAAAGTGATACAGAGAAAATATTCTTGACCTGGAAGTTATGCAGCCTGACTGATTCTAACTCTACTACTAATGTGCTTCATGATCTTGAGCAAGTCCCAGTTCTTCTTTGGACCATCTATAAATAAGGTACATTGTATGATCTCAGAAGGTCCCTCCATTATACATGAAACTAAAATTCACATGAAATCCTAGGAGTGAGGAGACTCCAAAGCCAGTTATGTGCTCCATGGTTTAGGAGGCCCAACACTCTCATCCCCCCAGCACGAGAGACACAGAAGTCTGCTGTCAGCAGCCTCCCAAACCGTTGGTTTACTTAATTTCTCTTGATGAAGTGCCAAGAATAAATCGTAGGTGAGCAGCAGAGCATCTTAATGAGTCCAAAGCCTAATGAATCTTTTCCTTCCTGTGTCAATTAGAATTTCAAAGAGAGGATCCCCAAGGACCAATTTATTGGGAGCAGAGAGAAGAAGCCTTTTGTTCATCATCAGCTGCTGCCTGAGCTACCTGCTCTCTCCTGTATCTCTGCTGTGTAACAATCCTGCTTACTCAGATATAACATCTGGTAGGATAGAGCCTGGCCTGGGAGCTCCTTCTTGCCCAATATTTCTGGGGTCTGAAATTAAGGAAGGAAACAAAGGCTCCAGGGTATTTCTGAGGGCAAAGGTTTGTAAGGGAATCAGAGCAGTGCTGATGTTACTGCTATCTCCTAGGGATACTGGTCTTCAAAGAGCCAATAGCAACAAATCACTAGGCCATTCACCCAGCTAAGTATCTGGTATTGTATGGCACCTATTTACCTAAGGTATTTTAAATCTTTACAACCTCAAAAGTAGGTACCAACGACATCATTTTACACAAAAGGAAAAGAGGATCTGAGAGATAAATAATCAGCCTAAGGAACACAATTAATACAGTAATTGGCAGAGAGGGATTTGAACTCAGGTCTGTGCAACTCCGAAGACTAAAGCTCTATCAAACCAATATAACCCTGCCAGCAGCTGATGTCTTGAATGGCAGAGATGGCCCATGGTCAGCCATAGCCACACTAGGCATTTGCTACCAACACACTGTCTTTTGCCCAGGCACATGCAAAAGTGGATGTGCATCACCAGTCTTTCCACTCAGGATAGCAATCCTCCATCCCTAGAAGATAATCCAAGCAGAGTCACCATCAACACTGCCCCCTGCTCCTACTGCAGAAATCTTTTTATTTATTTGATTTGTGAGGAATTGCCAATTCTTGATCTAATGGCTCCCACATACCCAGTTCTCCACCTCCCATGCTGTCCTCTCTAAGTTACGTAGGGCCAACCCAGGTGCTACTGCTCTGTATTCAACAAAGACATTTTCCAAGGTGAGCAGATAAGCAAGTCAGGTTTCCAAATGTAACTAGTGTTGAATTTTAGGGCTCTGGGGGGAAAAACACATTAAGAGTGCAGGTCAAGTGGCTTGTCCAAGTTCACATAGCTAGAAAATCACAGAGCAACAACTAGAACACAGGTATATACTGAACCCTAACCTGGCCCCTATCTACATACAACAAGAATAACACAAATATATAAAAAGTGAGATCAGTGCTTTTAAAAAATTAACTTTTTATTTTGAGACAACTATGAATTCACTTGCAATGTTAAGTGCCTTTTGAAAGCACTGGACACTTAGCACAGTGCCTGTCACACAGAAACCCTCCCCAAAAATGTTACCTATTAGGTATTAGGCAAAAGGGAAAGGGCGTTCAGAAAAGGCACCTTGGAGGAGTTAGAGTTTCTCTTTACCCAATGCTGAAAGTGTGTACTCATACAATACTTTAAATAATCCTTCCAATGACCCCACGAAGCAGGTATTAATACTCTCATTTACAAACAGCAAAGGTACTCTCAGAAGTCAAGTTACTTGTCTAAGATTTCTTTGGTCCGAGCATGTGTCAAAGCTGGGATTCAAACCCAACTACAGCCAACTCCAAACTTTATCCTCTTCCCACATTGCTTCTTCGGAGGTAAGACTTGGGCTGGGCTTCAAAGACAAGCCTCCTGGATATAGACCAGTGGTTAAGAACAGGCTGTCAGTTCAGGTGTAGGAATAGCATGAGCAAAGATGAGGAGTTAGCAACATGTCTTTGCAGAGGGTAGCAGTTTAAAGACACTGGCCTGAATCAAACAGCAGATTCACACAGCAAAGACCAAATAAAAAGCTAAAGTGAGGGCAGCTGGCACAGGGTCCTGGAATGCTACTAGCAGCTACTGTCAATTATGTGGTTCACAACTTGATTCCCTTCTGCTGGAAACTCTAAGAAAAGGGGAAAGTCATACAGAAAATGAAGAGCCAGAAACCAGACAGCAAGAGAACTGCAGAAAGGAAATCAAGTTCTACTCCTAACTAGGTAAGTAGCCTTAGGGAAGTCAATTTCCCTCTCTGGGTTTCTAATACCAGGGACTGAACTAAAAGATGTCCAAGGACCACTCTAGCTATGACCTTCCAGAAGTCATTCTATTACCAAGTCATGTGAGCAAATGTAGGTCTGAGAAATGGGAGACAGCTGCACAAGGGAGATGAAAATGAAGGTATTAAATGGGATTCAAGTTAATCTTGGGCAAAAGACAGAAGATGACAGGGAGCAAAGAAAGGGAGGCTAAACCAGAACGGTACCAATCCTGGCCTGGCTCTTAACTTGCTGTGTGATCCTGTCTACATGCCAGCCTCATTTTCTCATCAGCCCAATGGACCTGGGGGCCCTATGTTCTGGCCTCAGCTGCCCACTCTCCAACCTTATCTCCTGCCTCTTTCCTCTTCACTGCTGCTGCTCCAGCCACAATGGCTGCCTTCTAATTATTCTACAAACATGCTCTTGCATCAGGGCCTTTTCACCTGCTCCTCTCTCAGGTGGTAATGATCTTCGAGGCCTCCCCTAGCCACTTTTTAACACTTTACCCCTGCTTATCTTTCTTCAGAATGCATACAGAATTACATTAATTGATTTACTCATTTTTTTGGGGGGGTCTCCCCCATTAAAACAAGTCCATAGCTGGGCACGGTGGCTCACACCAACAATCCCAACACTTTGGGAGGCCTCGGGGGCAGGAGGATCGCTTAAGCCCAAGAGACCATCCTAGACAATGTAGGGAGATCCTGTCTCTGCAAAAAAAAATTTTTTTAATTAGCCAGGTATGATGGTGCATGCCTGTAGTCCCAACTACTCGGGAGGCTGAGGTGGGAGGATCGCTTAAGCTCAGAAGGTCAAGGCTGCAGTGAGCCACGATCATGCGAGACCATTCCAAACAGATAGATTACAGAAAGACAGACAGACAGACAGACAGACAGACAGACAGGTAAGATAGTTCCATGAAGGCAGTCCTTGTTTTGTTCACTACTGTATCCCAGCTCTATGAGCAATATCAGGCATCTATTAAATGTATAACTGAATGTTTGTAAGTATAAACTCTGTCCCTAAGGTCCCTTCCAATGCTGGCATTCTATGACTACCTTACGGCCTTGTGGGACTGGGGAACATCTCAGGAGTTCCAAGCCTAGGTAAGCTTAGGTACAATCTGTCTTTCTCGCTCCAATTTTTGATATTTGCTTGGCCTCAATGGTTCTTCAAATGTAACACACATACTAACACAGTTACATACTTGCACAAACAGACAAATACATATCATCTAATTCATGAATTATTATTGTATGCTATGTGTGAAACATAGTACATACACAATAGCCTCCAATATTAGGCTCCAACTTACTTTGGTAACTTTATAACCCTAACCACAGTCCTATTCCTGAACTCTTATACTCTGGCTACCCTAGACTCTTTTCCCTTCTCTGAAACACATACGTAAGCTTCTGTGCCTTTGTCCTCACTGGTCTCTCTGCTTGGAAGTAAGTTACACCTCCCCTTCACAATTACCAAATGCCTCATCTTTGAAGTCCAACTCAAATATTATCTCTTCTGGGAGGTATTCCTTCATCTCTCAGATAGTGGTCCCCTCCAAGCTCCTAAAGCACTCTACATGTTTCCATTCAGAGTGATTATCACTATAGCCTACTTATCTTCCTGTCCTTCTTAATCAACTATAGGCTCCAAAAGCCTTAACCATGTGTTTGGCTCCTCCTTATTCCTAAGACCTATTCTGTGCCTGGCACAAATGTTTAGCAAATTGAGTCTTAATATGGCCCCACAACGAAGAATGTTTCCTAACCTTCATACTGTCCCAAAGATGGTTTCTCTAATATTCCTGCCCACTAGTATGAAACCCCATGGAACAGAGTATGAGGAGGGGGTTGGAGAAAGGACTGGCAAGAAAAGGGAGAGCGGTCTCTGCAAATATGCTAAGAAGATTAGATTTGATGTTTACTAATCCTAGATTTTAGAGGTTTCATGACAAAGGAAGTCATAGGAATAAGATCTGCATTTTAAACCTATGGAGAGAGAAAAGGTTATATCTCAGGGTAAAGACTGGACACGGAGAAGCAAGTGAGTTGATAATTAAAACATTGTCAATGACAGATTATTAAGATCTGGCCTTGGGTGGCAGCAGTGGGGATAGAAAGATGGACAAAATACATTCGGAGACAAAACCACATAATGAAAGCAGCTGCCTACTCTGAGTAGAACTGGCTCTGTACATAAACCTCCTCCAAGTGGAACTCTGTAACCTCTTTGCATCCAAAATGGTCCTGAGGGTGACTGCAAGCAGAAAAGGGCCTTCTTGACCACAGGAAGAAAAAGAAGCAAGTCTAGGATTAGTAAACATCAAATCCCAGCCCTCTGAGCAGGGCTGCAAGGAGAGCGAGCTTGAGATCTTGCTGATGGCTGCTGACTGCAGAAACCTTAGTAAAGAGGTCAGGTCTGTTCCCTGAGCAGAAAGCTGCCTTCCTGGGTTGGGATGGCTCTAGCTGGCTTTAACACAGGAGGTTCTCGTCACTTTTAGTGGCTGTATATTAAGGAAAATAATCCGAAATTTGGAAGGCAAAAAGATGATTGTGTGACCACTTAAAGTCATGTTAGACACATTGTTTATCATGCATTGAGTCATCTGACACTCTTAGGAAATGGAATTTTGTTATTCTTCACAAATGATTAGGGCCAAAATGTTTTAAAACTCTGCAGTTACAAGTTAGTGTGTAAAAAACTAAGGCAGAACACCTTTTATATAAAGACAAAACAATTCTAAAGTTTATATTTTCGTTAGGAGACTAATCGAAACAATCTTATTTCAGCAATCCTTCTTTCATTAATAACCTAAATCCAGTTTCTCAGTTATTCTCTTTTTGCTGGTTTCCACATTAATCAGTTAAACAAAACTTGACACATGCTTGCTCTATGTATGAGAATTATGCCCTGACAGAGGCACATACATTCACAAGCCTGCCTACCTCACAGGAACCAGATGTCATGAGGCAAGAGAAGCTTGACACCCAGGAACAGGATGCCAGTGAAGTGTTAGAAGTGATCACTTAACAAAATGACATAATAACATAAAGCTCAGGGTACTAAAAGGCACACCAGGCAGAGAATCAGGGTACCTGCCACTAATTCACTCTATGACCTTGGCACATTACTCTCCTTTGCTGGGCTTCAACTTAACAATGACAAAATGGGAAAGTTGGTTCAGGTCAGTGTCCTTTTACAAATGGTGATCCTGGAAACCTTGGAGGTTTAAGGCAGGTGCCTCAGGGATTGTCTTTGTTTGATAAGGGTAGTGAGGAGGCTGAGCTATTAGGCCTCTTACTGCTGCTTCAACCAAAACAGCACTGTTTGGTTGGTTGTTTTTTTTTTTTTTTTTTGAGATGTGTGTCTCGCTCTGTTGCCCAGGCTGGATTGCAGTGGCTTGATCTTGCCTCACTGCAACCTCTGCCCCTCTGGGCTCAAGCGATCCTCCCACTTCAGCTTCCTGAATAGCTGGGATTACAGGCGTGTGCCACCATGCCCAGCTAATTTTTGTATTTTAGGTGAAACAGGGTTTCGCCATGTTGGCCAGGCTGGTCTGGAACTCCTTACCTCAAATGATCCACCTGCCTCGGCCTCCCAAAGTGCCAGGATTACAGACATGAGCCACTGCACCGGGCCAGCAGCTCAGTTTTGGATGTTATGTTTAAAAAAGGGGTTACTATGTAAACTTGATGATTGTCAAAGTCCCTTCCCACTCTGATATCCTAAAGTTCCACAGTTTTATGGCAATTGATCCTGGGGAAAATACAGAAACAAAAATATCTTCTATCACCCTGTGCCTAAAAATAACACCCTAGAAGGGGTGGAAACAAGTCCCTAGCAACTGAGTATGAATGAGTGAGGAGGGGAACTAGAGGGCAGAGGAAGGCTCAGAAAGGGACAGAGACTGAAGACCTGCTCCTTTTGCAACTGGAGACTAGGTAGGCCCAAGGCCAGGGAGCAAACCATCTCAGAAGACTTAAACTCACTGAGATTAAGACTAAAGATTTGAACGCTAGCCCCTGGCTCTGCCACATAAAGGCAGATTCCTTCAGTTTCTTCACAGTACAGTTTCTGAAGGTAAACTGCTTTGCAAACTGTTGAGTACAGATTTGAGAACCTATCAGAACAATCTTATTCCTAAAATCTTATGTGTGTACATGTCTCCTCTCCTGCCAAGTCCCTGGAGGAGACTCAACATGGTTGAGGAGTACAGATCCTTTCTCTTTCCTTCCCTGTACTTCAGAGTTGGGCATACAAATAGGGGTTATTGCTTGAAATACTCTCTCCATTTAACTTTGAAAAGGACAAGTATACTTGTTACTAGGGACTCTGTTCCATGATCATGAAGGAAACATGGCCTCTTATTTAGTGCATAGAACTCTGGGCTCTATACCTGAGTTCTGGAGAAGTTGGTCTGAGGAACAGCAGAGCAGAAGGCACAGAAGACACTCCTATTATGCTCAGGCCACCAAATGCCTCTTCTTGGGTTCTCCCAAACACTCTACCCTCCTGGAAGGGCCGTGGCCAGAGGCCACAGAGGCAGTACAATACTCAGGAAAGAGCTTAGTTACAGCTTAGTCGATGGGGTTAGGACTCAGTTCAAACTCTAGCTCTTTCAGAGACTAGATATGTGGCTTCAGTAAATTCATTCACTTCACTGAGCCTCAGCTTTCCCCTTTGGAGCTATTAATAGCTTAATGAGCTATAAAGATTAAGGGAGATAATCTATTTAAAGTACCTGTCACAATACCTGGCACACAGTATGCGCACAATAAATGTTACTTCTTCTCAAGAGGGAAAGGGCAAACTAGCAAAAAAACTGAATGTGATTCACATGATAGGTAGGGAAGACTTGGGGATGAACCCCAGCCAGCAGCAGATCAGAGCTGTGAGTGGCTCAGAATGGGAATGGGCTGATTTGGAGAGTCTGTTGTGCTATTCTAAGAGCATCTGGATCCTGTACCAGCCAAAGCAAATCAAACAGGAGAGCTTATGGAGCGCTTGTTTCTAAAACAAGTACGGGCTATGTTATTGACATACACCACCGGGAATTGAGAGGGCTGTTGGTGGAGACATTAAGAAAGCTGACATGCTTTCAATTCCATTCTTTGCTACCATATCCATATGGGCACAACTGACCTTGGCTCTAGAGGAGAAAAAAAAACTCTGGAATGAGACACAAGAGATCTGGGTTCTGGTGTGAACCTAAACAGGTGACTTCACCTCTTGGGCCTCAGTTTTTTCTTTCCTCTTCTAAATAATTCTGTGTGCTGAATCTATTATCATTATTGCACTTTTAAATGATGATGATATGGTTCAGAAAGATTAAGCTAGTACTGGCAGGAACTGGAATTAGGGTCGGGTGTAGTCTTTCTTCTCTGTCGCATTATATCTCAATGTTAAATGAGGGAGTAGGCTAAGGTGAACCAAGGCATTTCTAGACAAAAACTGAATAGCCTGAAATTGTAGTTTCAAGAGCATTCTAAATACTCTAGGGCTAGACTAAGCCTGGCTGTTTAAAAAGCCTTCTCATAAATGAAATCCTCAGTACCAAAGGCAAAACTAGAGTAAAAACACAAGAGCCATAAAAAAAGGGGCCAAGGAAATTTTAGGAAGTTAGCCCTGAAGAGGCCCTTGGAGAATACACTGCCTCATTTCTACACATGGAGATATGGAGGATACAAAGAGAAATAGCTTGACTGGGAACACCCAGTGAGTGGGTGATGGAGCACAATCTGGGTCCTATGCCTCCTGGTCCCTCTCTCACACTTGGTTACTCAGTTTCCAACCTTCTAGGCCATTACGATCTTCTTTTTGACATTTATTTTCCAAATGCTGGGTGACAGGCAGGTCACTGCCCCTGCAGCAGACTCCCAGCCACTTCTAATACCTCACTGTAGATAATGGCTCTTTGTTTTCAACTGTTCCTGCTGCAGCCTTAAACAGGACTGAAGTTGAGACTTCTTTTAAGTCCTTGTTGAGTCTTTGATCCCTTCGGACCACAGACCAATGTGCCTTGGGAGACAGAACAGGAAGAAACATCAGCAATTATGGATCAACTTTCTACCTCATTCCCTTGTTGTAGAATTGGGGAAAAGGGGCCCAGGGATAAAATGTTTTCCGAGGTTTGAGTCAGTAGAACAGGGTTAAGAGCCTGGGTTGCCACATTCTCCTACTTCAAGCTTACACTCAACGCAAGGTATCAGAATTTACTCCAATCACTAGTGGTTGAATACCAAGCCAGGCCATGTATTTTCTTCATCATCTCCTACTAGTAACACAATCACCATATAAAGTGGGCATTATTCCCATTTTGTAGATGAGGAAACTATTGTTCAGATAAGTTAGTCACACAGAAAATAAATGCCAGATCAAGGACCCAAACCTTGGTATTAAAGAATACACACAACAGTGGGAAAGATGCAACTAATTAATATTCCGAAAGACCAGTTATAACACCACAGATATCTTTTACCTCTTGCCCTGTGTACTCAGAAATGTTGACTCTTGACAGTTTATCTTAATTGGGGTTATGGGAGGTGGCAATGAGGGGAGGATGGACAGTGGTGACTCAAATAATACAATGGCAGATAATTCCAAAGAAGCAATTTCTGCTTTGTGTTAATAGGGTATTTTGTAAAGTAGGTTGTGAGCACCTCCCCCAACTGTCCCATTAAGTAAGTTCCCTTTATTCATCTCTTACTTATCTCAAGGTTCTAGCACCACTATTGCTCACAGACCTTGGTTTCCTCAGCTGTTGTTTTCCAGCTTAGATTTTGTTCTCTTGGCTATGTTCTTGGGCTCAGGACCCTGTCTTACTGACACAGACAAAATTCCTAGAACCGCGCTCTAACCTATAGGTCCCTCTCCTATTTGGCTGTTCTTTTTGCTCTGGCCTGCTGCTCCAAAGGGACAAAACATTCTCTTTAATTTTAATGAAAACTGGGGAAGGAAGCAGAGGAACCCAGGACCATGTAGAGCCCAAAGCCCTTTGCATGCTATTCCTTTTCCCCCAAGCAAGCTGGACATTATTGCTTTGCTATGACAGCAATCCTTAAGCAAGTCAGCTGTTTCTGGAAACCAAAGTAATAAAATATGGCCAAAATCCTTGGGTGGAGAGTGAATAGGAACAGCTGCTTCTTACATGAATTTCTCTGGCAGCCTCCCCCTCAGATCCCTGCTCCACTATAGCATTCTCTAGGAGCCATCTGATTACACTGGCAGACAATAAGTATCCTGCCCTTTCTAAGATACCAGGTCCACCTTGGTCAAACATTCATCCCCATACCTTGAAGGATGATGATGCACTGCTACTGCTCCTAGACCTTCTCAGACTCTGTCCCAGGTACCTATCACTATAATTACTAACATTAATAGTCTTATACATTTGTACACTATCTAATGGTTTTATATAGCACTTATCTGAAATGTGCTTTACACAGTAAGCTGGGTAGAAACTATTATTTCTTGTTTAGAAATGAGAAAACTAAAGACCACCAAGTCCCCAGCAAGCCCAGGCATTGCTCAGAGGCCCTCCCACTTCAATGTTACCTATGGCAGCTGCACTGTAAGCCTTATTTACTGCAATCAAATCTCTGTTTAGAATTTCAGTTGTAACAGGCAAAAGAGGTATTCAGAAAGATCCCCCAAAAGCCACTGTGAAGCCTCTGAAGTCCACAAGGTGGGCAGCTTTCTTTTCTAGTTCTGTATCAGGCAACCTTCCTCAAAGCCTGGGGGACCCTGGATTGCCATGTGTCACCTCACTTCCTGCCACCCCCCACCCCCCCCCACCCCCCCACCCCCCGCCATTATGACTTACTCGAAGCTCAGCTGCCTCACTCACTGCCTGCCCAGTGCTGATTTGAGCCAGGCTGCGCAGTGCTATGGGTCTAGCCCTAGCACTTTCTCTGCTGGTAACACATAATATACTGTAGGTTGCTGCCTTTCCTATTGTTTCTGAATCAGGCCCCCTCTAAAGTTTGATACTTCTCCAGAGGCTACTATATCAGAAGGAGCAAACTGATAGTCCACTGGTATAGTCAAGCCTGAAGAAATGTTTGGTTTGGGGTGTACTGTGCCTCAAAAATCAATAAACTAAGCCTTAAGAAACTAGAAAAGGAAGAGAAAACTATACCCAAAGCACCAGAAATTAGAAAATAATAAAAACACATGTAAAAAAAAAATCAATGGAAAAGAATAACAATAAAATCAAAAGTGGTTCTTTGAAAACAGCAAAATGAACAAACCTTTATCTAGACTGACCAAGAAAAAAGATACAAATTACCAACAAATTAAGACAACTTGGGTGAAATGGAAACATTCCTAAAAAGGCACAAATTATCAAAAGTGACTCAAAATGAAATAGAAAGTCTAAGTAGACTTAACAAGTAAGACATCTGAATTACTGCTTTTTTTTTTTTTTTTTTTTTGGAGACAGAGTCTCGCTTTTGTCACTCAGGCTAGTGCAGCGGCACAATCTCGGCTCATGGCTCATTGCAACCTCTTCCTCCCAGGGTGAAGTGATTCTCCTGCCTCAGCCTCCCAAGTAGTTGTGACTATAGGCACCTGCCACCAAGCCCAGCTAATTTTTTTTTTTTTTTTAGGTAGAGACGGGGTTTCACCATATTGGCCAGGCTGGTCTGGAACTCCTGACCTCAGGTGATCCACCCTCCTCAGCCTCCCAAAGTGCTGGGATTACTGGCATGAGCCACCATGCTCAGCCAAATTAGTAATTTTAAACTCTTCCAACAAAGACAAGCCCAGGCCCATGTGGCTTCTTCACTGATGAGTTCTATCAAAGAAGAAATAATGCCAATCCTTTAATAACTATTTCAGAAAACAGAGGAGGAGGGAACACATCAATTCATTCCATGAGGCCACCCTAATGCCAAAAGCAGATAAAGACACAAGAAAACTACAGAACAATATTCCCCAGCAAATCAAATCTAACTCCCTATAAAATGGATTATACACTATAACCATGTGGGATTTATTCTAGGAATGCAAAGTTGATTTTATATCTGAAAACCAATTAATGTAATATCATTACAGAATAAAGAACAAAAACCATAAAATCAACAAAATCAAACACCCATCCGTAATGAAACCTCTCAATAAACTAGGAATAAAAGGGAACTTCCTTAGCCCGAACACACAATGGTGAAAGACAGAATACTTTCCTCCTAAAATTGTGAACAAGGTAAGGAAGGCTGTCTGCTCTTAACAATTCTATTCAACATTGTACTAGAGGTCCCAGCTGGTGCAATTAAATGAGGAATTTTTTTTTTTAATGGGTGTCAGATTATGTCATTCCTCTATTCAGAACTCTCCAATGTCTTCCTGTTTCACTCAGAATAAAGATCTACGTGATCTGGTTTCTGTCTATCCTTGTGACTTCTTTATATTCCAATCTCCCCCTTGCTTACTTCATCTGTAGCCACCCTGGCCTCCTTTTGTTCCTCAAACACAGTAAGAACACTCTTTTTTCAGAACCTCTGAACTTACTGAACTCTATGCCTAGAATGTTATTCCCCAAAAGATATATATAACTCACTACTTCAGTTCTTGCGTATTTCTGCACACATTTAATTTTCTGAGAGGCCTTGTTTAATAATCCAGTGTCTCCCTACTCCCTTAACCTGCTTTATTTTTCTTCAGATTTATTCGTTTATCTGCTTTCCTCTACTAGAATGTAAACTACAGAAAGAAAACTATTTTATTCACTGCTATACCTCAAACACCTGAAACTGTGCCTAGTATATGATACTCCAATACTTACTGAAAAAATAAATGTATATTTTCAAAAAGAAAAATGTATTTAGAAGAATGAATCAAAACGAAGAGTGGGGGACTACTAGCTCAAGAGGCTGTGAAGGACCAGAGTTTTAGGTGCTTGGGAAAGAACCAATGTAGGAATAATAGAAAATCTTGGTTTTCTGGAGCCAGAGTTTTCTGAATTCTAAGCTTAGCTCTTCTGATCACTGCCTACATGTCCAACTCTAAGTTTCAAGTAATTTATAAAATAAGAACATCACCACCTACTTCCCAAGTTGCTATGAAAATGAAATATATTTATGTAGAACACTCAGCATAGTGCCTGATAATATATAATAGACACTATAAATAATTAATTTAACATTTTCTGATAACTCTGGCCTTCAAGAGAACTCAGAACCACCATAGAAATAACCTAACCACACCCTCACCTTACTGAGGAACATAGATGTTTGTAGAGGTGTTGCTCCTAAATTAAGTGGCCTCCAGACTGTTTTAACATTTCTTATCATTCTTCCTTCACTCCTCCCCTTACAGTCAGCTTTAAGCTCTTGCCCCTAACTGCTATTAATAAAGCAGCTCTTCCCCTTTTTGATATGCTGATTTTAATCTTGGGGGGGTGGGGGCGGGGGGGGTTAGAAACCAAATGCTGAACTTGTTATGACATGTAAAAATAATAAATTAGCACTGTGCAAATACTTCGGGATGACAATGCTTTACTTCCCCCTTGTTTTTCAGTTGGACTCTGGAAAAATGAGGCTGTTAGGTAAATAAGCTATTATATGTGCAGCTTATCATATATAAATGTATATACAATACACTTATTTACATGGAATCATTCATATTTGTTGTGTTTTTTTTTGGTTGGTTTTTTTTTTTTTTTGATACAGAGTCTTAGTCTGTCGCCCAGGCTGGAGTGCAACAGTACAATCTTGGCTCACTGCAAGCTCTGCCTCCCAAGCAATTCTCCTGCCTCAGCCTCGGAGTAGCTGGGACTACAGGTGTGTGCCACCACACCCGGCTAACTATTTTTGTATTTTTAGTAGAGATGCAGTTTCACCATGTTAGCCAGTATGGTCTTGATCTCCTGACCTCATGATCCGCCTGCCTCACCCTCCCAAAGTGCTGAGATTACAGGCATGAGCCACCACGTCCAGCCATATTTTAAGTTTAGTGGAGCTTTTTCACAGGGCAGTTGTTATAGGAAGTGTAAGATCCAAGCTTGGCACCCAGGCCAAGGAAAGGCCAGAAGCTGTAGAAATTTAGATTAACAAGGCAAAAAGAAGTGGCAGCAAGAGCCTGGAAATTCAGACTAGAAGGGAGGTAGGAGCCAAAACCCTCTTTGCAATCAGGCAGAGAGAAGAACAGAATGTCCATTGTTAAAACACAGTACAAAGAGAATGGTCTCCATCGTTGGTGAAGCGGGAGAGCAAGATGGCAAAAAAACTGGAGTGACCATGGCCTCCATAAAATATAAGGCTACAGCACAAGAGCCTTTTTCACTAGCAGTAAGCAGGGGCAGGCAGGGGACCTAGGGCCAAAAGAAGAATAGCCTTCAAGAGATGACAGCAGGGAACAAGGTGCCGACTCCTGTTGGGATGGGTTCTTGCAAACTACTGTAGTACACTATGCCAGTAGTGCCTTGCAGCCAGGGTTCATGAGTGCAGTTAAACTTACCCTCTGCAGCCCACACACTGCAAATCATGGCTGGCTGTGCTACCTGGCTTTGTCATCTATGCCCTGGAATCCTTTTCCTTATGGAAAGACTGAGCTATGGGTAAGGCCCACAAAAGAAAGAAGGAGAGGAGGACATAGATTTACAATGAAAATTTGCAAATGAAAACCCTCCCTTTTACTTTTGGGAAACAGGGTGGCAAACAGGTCGGGGCCTGAGATGCCACAGATACTATTAGACTTTGAATGCTGGACTCCTCCAAACCGCTTGCTGAAATTAGGTCCCCAATGTTCAAGGTGGGACCTAATGGGAGGTGTTTGGATCTTTGGGGGCAGATCCCTCATGAATAGATTAATGCTGTCCCTGAAGCAAGGGTAGGGGAAGTGAGTGAATTCTCACTCATTTTGTTCCTGCAAGAGATGGTTGTTAAGAGCTTGGTATCTCCCCTCTCTTACCAACTGATTTCTACTCACCTCAGTTCCCTTTCCACCAGAATAGAAGCAGCCTCACTGGATGCAGACACCCAATCTTGAACTTTTCCAGACATCTAATTGTGAGACAAACCTGTTTTCTTTATAAATTACCCAACCTCAGGTACTCCTTTATAACAACATGAGACAAGCTAAGATAGACACTTAAAATGCTTTCTCCTTGCTTTCTTGTCTCATTCATGCTGCTTTTACAATTCACAACGCTTTCCAACTTGCAATTCTCTTCTGATTCTCTATACATACCTGCATGGTTGGCATATACATATGAGACATGAGGAGACAGGGAGGCACTCCAACTTTACAAATAGGGAAATGAAGACTGTTCAGGGCACATGTTGAGAGAGAGATAAAAACCCATGTTTCTTAACTTCAAGCCAGCACTCAAGTCCTTATCCTGTGACGGCCCAAGTGTTTAAGAGATCCCACGTGTTACAGATGTATTCTTCTTCTGGTCACTTTTAGCCCGGGCCTAGGCCTGCTTGAAGGTTCTTCCTATCTTTCAGTCTGGTAGCCCCCTCACTATAAATACCTTTGCTCAGAGGGACCCCCAACTCCTACCTGCCCTGCTGAGCCCCTCAACTGAATCTCCTTTCTGAATCCCTAAGTCTGCCTTCTTGAACTTTATAAGAAAAATCAGAATTAGAAAAAAAAAAAAAAAGAAAGAAAAGAAAAATCAGAATTAGAGAGATTAGCTGCCCAAGGAAAGCCTGCCAAGTCAGGAAGAACAATGGTATTTATGGTCAGACTGACCTGGGTTCTAATATCAGCTTTATGGATTCCCAGGTGTGAACCCTGGGCAAATTATTTCAGTTCCTGAGTCTCAATTTCCTCATCTATAAAAAGAGGTTTTAGAGCAGGTTATGGTGGTACACCTGTAATCCCAGCTACTTGGGAGGCTGAGGCAGGAGGATCACTTGAGTAACATGAGCCTAGGAGTTTGAGGCCAGCCCAGGCAACATAGTAAGACCCTGTCTATCAAAAATAAAAACCAAACCCCCACAAACACAAAAAGTGATTTTGTCTAGATTGAGATCTATAACATACTAAGTGCTATTGTGTTGATCTTCCTTCCTTCTCACCATCTGTAAGCTTCCCCTGACATCCCCTTCATACAGCCCTACTCTTATCGCTCCACTCTCACCATTATTTATACGACATTTTGCAGAATTGAGGAAACTACAGGATTTCCTGGAGCTGACCTATGAACTTGGCAGATAACAGTAAAAACTAAAGCTAAGAAAGTCTCTAAGGGCTGTGAGGTCATGTTAAAGAGCTTGTGGGAGAACAGGTATAGCTGCCAGGTCCCAGGATACCCCTCAGCAGAAAGAAGCTAGCAGAAGCTAGAAGGAAGCAAGCCTGCTCTGCCTTATTTACAGCAAATGATCCCAGACATTCCTCTGGCAGCTCTAGGAGAGCAGTCTCAACCTGCCTCCCAGTTCAGAAGGTTACCTTTGCAACATCCATTATTGGAGTAGGAGAGTAATCATCTGTAAATTATCTGTACTGAAGGTAAAAACAATTGCCAAACTAGTTACCCTGTATCTTGGCCCAAGCTTGCCCAGAGCTTTCCCAGGCACCCTAACTCACCAGTAACAATGCTGAGCTTAGCCAGTTGTTTCCTCCTTTGAGTTACAGGGTCAACACCAGCTGCGTCTGGGAATAGGGCTGACCTATAACAGAGAGAGAAGTCCATTAGGGATGCTGCTCAGAACAGGCAGTAGGCATTCAAAGTTCCTGCTCTCACACATTTGGCATCCTAGCAAAAGACAGGTCGATTATTTACGGTATGTGATTTCAAGTAGTGCTAAATGCCATAAAGAAAAATAAAGCAGGCCAGGTCCAGTGACTCATGAGGTCAGGAGTTGGAGACCAGCCTGGCCAACGTGGTAAAATCCCATCTCTACTAAAACAAAAAATTAGCCGGTTTGGTAGCAGGCACCTGTAATTCCAGCTACTCAGGAGGCTAAGGCAGAAGAATCGCTTGAACCCAGGAGGCAGAGGTTACAGTGAGCTGAAATGGCGCCACTGCACTCTAGCCTGGGAGATAAGAACACAACTCCATCTCAAAAAAAAAAAAAAAAGGTAAAGAAAAGAAAAATAAACAAGGTGAAGTCTGTTTTAGACAAAATGGTCAGGAAGAGGCCTCTTCAAAGGGTGACATCCACAGAGATTTGAATGACATGAGGCGGTAAGACATGAAAATATCCGAGGGAAGAGTGTTCTAGGGAGAGAATAGCAAGTACAAAGGTCCTGTAGTCTTGGTATGTTTAAGGAACAAGAAGGCTAGTAATATAGCTAGAATATAGTCATAAGGAGAATGAGGTACATACTAGAGACACAAGAAGGAATTTGTTCTGTATTTTACATTTGAGAAAACTAAGGCTCAGAGACTAGGTTACTTGCCCAAGATCAAAATAAGTCACATGGTAGAACTACGAGTGAATCAGGTCTTCTGGACAACTCTAAGTCTGTCTCACTTGTGGCCCAGGCTCCTCCAGGTTTAGATAACCTGGATTCTAGCTGAGAAAAACTTTCAAGCACTCTGAAATTTATTTCAGGTTTCTGTGCTCAGCTCCCTCCTCTGTTGGGTGAGGATGGTAGAGAAATCCCTATCTATTCATTCCCAGGAATGTGAAACAGAGCAGACTCTGGAATAAAAATAGTAGCATATACCAGCACTGATGTAAACCTTCTATTTGTATTAACTCATTTCATCTTTACAACAATCTTGTAAGGTTGGTGTGTTATTTTACTAATGGGGAAACTGAGGCATAGAGCAATTAAGTAAATTTGTTCGTTGCACAGCTAACAGAAAATGGAACTGGGATTTGAACCCAGAAGTCCAACTCCAGGGCTTGCCCTCTTAGCCTCACATTACATGTTAACAATTTTCAAAAGCAGAAGAAAGCAGAAAACATGTTCTCTTGTTCTAGTTTATATGGCTTAGAGTCCCCCATCCATCCATACCCAAGCCTGACATCCTCTCCATATACTTGCAGTCCAGGCTTTTTACTCAATACAAGTTGAATGACTCCTGAGTCCTTCAACCAGGTGGTTCCAGAGGCTTCTCTAATCTCTTAACTACTGTAATCTCAAAGCTCTGATAATAACGACGGCTATTTAATAGGCATTTACTGCACAGTTGGAAACAGACTAGGTACTGGCCTAAGCACTATTTTATTTCAGAGGGAGTGAAAGTTGCTCCAAGTCATGAGTGAAGGGATTGTGGGGGGCAGGCTCCAGGCCTAGAACAAAGCAGCAAACACAAGGAACCAAAGGATCTCTGCAGCTCTGGATCAAAGGACAAAGGCAAAGGCACCAGGGAGTCAGGTGGTAAGCAGACACCTCCAAACAACAAGTCAACAAACTCAATTCATCTTCTATTTCCCTGCCTCCATGATTCAGAGAACAGCATAAACATCCTCCCAGGGACTCCAAATATTCATGCTCTCAACTCCTCTTTCTCTCACTTCCCCATTCCCACAATTGCCAAATCCTTGTGGGTTGTTTTCTTCCCCCCTCTGAAAGCTCTACATCCAAACCGTTCTTCTTTTTTTTTTTTGAGACAGAGTCTTGCTCTGTCGCCCAGGCGAGTGCAGTGACATGATCTCGGCTCATCACAACCTCTGCCCACCCGCAACCCTGGGTTCAAGCCATTTGAGGAGGCTGCCTCAGCCTCCTGAGTAGCTGGGAACAGGCACCTGCAACCATACCCGGCTGATTTTTTGTATTTTCAGTAGAAATGGGGTTTCGCCATGTTGGCCAGGCTGGTCTTGAACTCCCGACCTCAGGTGATCCACCTACCTCAGCCTCCCAAAGTATTCTTTATTCCTTACTATGTCAACTTCCTTTTGGTTCAAGATCACATTATCTCTTGCTGGCACTACTGGAATATTTCTTAAAACTTATTGACATTACAAGGGCAGACTGTTACAGGAGTCTCTTCCCTGGTCTCTGTTTCACTAATCTCCCCTACCCCTCCTACTCCAATCCATCAGACCCACACTGCCAGACTAATAGTTCTAATGCCACTTCCCTGCTCAAAAAAAAGTCATGGCTTCCAGTCACCTCAGCCTTGCTCTTAGGTATGCTATGATCTGGTCATCATCCACATTACTTTCTACTGTGGACTTTCCAGCTCCCATATTTTGTCCATACTGTTGTCTCACTGGAGTCGCCCTTCTTCATTTATATACATTCAAACCCTTCTTAATTTTCAAGGCCTAATGAATCTATGATGTTAACCTGAACCCTTTTCTCACCTCTCTCTCTGCCATGTTCTTGAAACATCTCCAGCTTGTGGCTATATTCATTTCTGACCTCACCATCAGCTAAGGCCTCAGGAATACAGTACCCATTACCCTTCTTCGTAGAAACTCCTACTTTTTCTGAAGAATGGACACCCAGTCAGTTATAAGATTTTTTTTCTTTTAAGATAGGGTCTCACTCTGTTGCCTAGGCTTGAATGCGGTGGTGCAATCTCAGCTCACTGCAACCTCCATCTCCTGGGTTCAAGCAATTCTCCTGTCTCAGGCTCTCAAAGTAGCTGAGATTACAGGCGCATGCCACCACATCTGGCTAATTTTTGTACTGTTAGTGGAGATGGAATTTTACCATGTTGACCAGGCTAGTCTCAAACTCCTGACCTCAGCCTTCCAAAGTGCTGGGATTACAGGCATGAGCCCCCACACCTGGCCAGTTATAAGATTTCTGTTTCCATTCTCCTACTTAGTCTGGATCTATCTCCCAACAAAAGACCTGAGTTCTAATCTGCATCTCAGATTCCTCATCTGCAAAAAGGGAATTCCTATACTGCCAACAAAGAGAGTTTATGATCACATGTTTTTATCAATGTGATAACAGGTGAGGAAAAGGGCAGAGTTAGAAGAGTTCCAGACAGGTCTTTCACAGTTCTTCTTGTAAGCTGAAAAACGGAGTACATATGTGAATCTTCTATCCAATTAGACAAAAATATTTCCTGATATTAGCTATACTGGTTGGCTTTGCTGTGTACACAGCTCTGAGTGAAGGGTTATGGAGGATGCATGGATGACTGAGAACACTCCTTATCCCTAGGCATGTAGCATTCAGGGTAGAACTATGATGTCCCACAAAAAATTACTAAGACTATTAGGCAGGATCCAACAGTTCAAAGAATGTTAGGTGTTGTGAAAGTGGATAAACAAATCAGTCTGACCTAGGGTTGTCTGAGAAGCTTCACAGAAGCAGCAAAGATTTAAGCCAGGACTTGATGCAGGGTGACAGAAAGACATGGGCTGCTACTACTGTGCCTCAGGCATGAGGCTGGGTGTTAAAACTATTAATCCTTATGATACATTGTGAAGTAGGTGATGATGCGCCCATTTTACAACCAAGGTAACTAAAGATAGGTGAGGCTAAGTGTGCCATTCAAGGTCAAACAGCTAGTAAGCAACAAAGCTAGAATCTGAATGCAGGTCTACTTTACTTTACTCCGGAGCCTATATACTCTCATGATCTGCCTTACTTTATTACATAGCAACATGAAAGAAGATCAGATAAACTAAAGTTCTTTCTATCCTCAAAATTCAATGATTTGAATGGGGGTTATGGGAGGAGTAGGGGTTGTGTGCTCACTGCTGCTATGTCTTCTCCATAAGATTGTGAACTTATGACAGGATTAGAGTCTTATGGACTGTCATATGGGTCTTGGGTTATGTAGGATTAGGATCTTATGAACTACCTGCCAGGATCTCCAACAGCCTAAGTATCTGACATGTGAGTAACTAAAGGAATAAACAAAATCTGCCCAGCAACTCTTATTCTGAGGACTAGAAGTAAAGTCCAAAATCTCAAGCTCCTTAGTCAGAGTCTCAGCCCCAGTATCTATACCAAACACCTACTAATGTGTTGGCTTCAGATGTCCTTTTCCCATTCTTGTTTTCACAAGTGAAGGGAGATGTGAGCAGAGAAAAGAGAATGGGAAAGGGAAAGGGGTGAAGGGAGAACTGGTAAGAAAAGAGACACCTGAGCAGGTTTAAAATGTCTGAGGCCTAGACTTTGGAAAAGGTATTTTTCCTTCTGGTACCAGAACAAAGGACTTATTTAAAACAGAAGCAGCAGGAATTCCTCTTTATAAATGTTAAATGAAGGGAGTTTGCCTGTCCAAACTTCAAACTAAATCTGCCAACAGGAGGTGAAGTGAAGCTCCTCAGGGCTCCCACCCTCAGTCCTCACTATTGCCCTTCCCCAGCCCAACCTCTGCCTGGTTTAGGCTGAAGCCTGCTGAGGTCAGAAGACAAGCAGGTTCTTCCCCTTGTCACTGCTTCCTCCTCTACCAGCATTTTCCAGGCTAACAAGCCCAGGGAGTATATCCTTTCCCCAACAGCTCCCTGTCATTAAAGCTTTGTTGAAAAACTTTCCTCATGCCCCCACCCCACCCCCACAAAAAAAAAAAAAAAAAAAACAGGAATCTACTGCTGGAGGCTGGGGAAAAGAGCCTGGAAATGAATGAAGAGTGAAAATTATGAGAAGCCTGGGTCTGGTTATCAAAGGGTAGGGAATCAAGCAAAAGGTCTGGGACAAGAAAAAGGGAGCATTCCCGGGGCGGGGGTGAAGAGGTTTGACAGAAGAAATCATCTCCTAAATTTGTAAAACAATTTTTTTTTAAAAAATAGCATGTCCCTATAGAACCCTTGCTGTTTAGAGTAAGCAAGCTCTAGGACCTATAGGAAGGAAGACTGGCTGAAAGAGGTGTTGGCCAGATGAGGTAGCTCACATCTGTAATCCCAGCACTTTGGGAAGCAGAGGCAGGAGGATCACCTGAGGTCAGGAGTTTGAGACCAGCCTGGCCAACATAGCAAAACCCCATCTTCACTAAAAAATACAAAGATTAGCCAGGCATGGTGGCTCATGCCTGTAGTTCTAGCTACTCAGGAGGCTGAGGCAGGAGAATCACTTGAACTCGGGTGGCAGAGGTTGCAGTGAGCCAAGACTGTACCACTGCACTCCAGCCTGGGCAACAAGTGAGACACTGTCTCCGGGAAAAAAAAAAGGCGGGGGGGTGTCGCTGAAGGGATATCTTCCTCAGGAGAGAGGAAGAGAAAGGGAAGCTGGGTTCTCTAGGCCTCTGGGATGGCAACCAAGGAAGGAGTGAGCAGCTGCAGGAGATAATCTCAGCCTAACAACTCCAGGCTCCCTCAGGTACCGCTCCTATGAAGGCAGCCTCCGACCCACTTCCGCTACAGTCAGCACGCAAAACTGACCACACGCAGGGAGTAAAAGACTGGCACAGGGCAAATGGCCCTCATCCACAGGTCAATTTGCCAATCTATTTGATAGTCGTGTTCCAGCTGCCCCTAACTTCTCAGGCTCAAAACTGGTTCAACCCTTCTGTAAAGATTGCTTACTCCAGCCTTGCCTAAACCCCAGGGTCTTGCAGTTCTCCCAGATTCCTCCCTTCACAAGAATACCTGACCTTGACTCTGTGACTGGCTCTACTGTATGGCTGCCTATGCCAAGGCATAATAAAACAACTGGCTGTGTTGCTGTGGGGGTTAAAAAAAATGACCTCAAAACATAATAGAAAATACAGCAAGGACACAAATTGGCTCAGTAAAACCCTCCCCTATACACAAACAAAGACAGCTGTCATTAGGGGTCTTGAGCCCAACCCATGTTCATGTAGGAGAACATGATGCATGCCATAAATAGATGAAATTCAATCTAGGCAGTCTCCAAGCTGCCTGGAAGAAAGTCCCCAGAATACAACAGATGTGCAAGACAATCATTCTTGCCTCTGCATTTTCTGGGCAGCTAACAGCATTTCTCCTTTCTCAGCTGAAGCTATCTCCAGTATTCCCCTCCTCCTTCCCTAGAAGAACCAACCCTGCAGGAATTATCAAGGGAGGCACAAGTAATTACTGTTTTCTTTTCTCCATGCTAATGAGACAGTTGGATGGTTCCCCTTCCCCCTCTTGAGCTGGAAGTGAGAATCTAAAGCTTTATAATCAGTAACCAACACACCAAAGCTTGGGCCAGACACTGCTCTGTGCAATTGAGACTGTGTAGAAAATGGCTTTCATGCTCCTGATGAGACCAGAGCTGGAAGGGCTCAACTATTTTACAAAAAGGGAGGTAAGACCAGAGCAGGGAGGGGAATCTGTCCAAAGTCAAAGAGGGAAGTCAGTGGCAGGGCCAGAATCAGTCTCCTTATTCCCAACCAGGCCACCTCTCACCTCACTCAGACTGTAGTTGTTCTGTAGTACAGAACAACTTCAGAGGGGACCTCAGTGTGAAAG
The DNA here is from genome assembly GCF_049354715.1 of Callithrix jacchus. NCBI lineage: Eukaryota > Metazoa > Chordata > Mammalia > Primates > Cebidae > Callithrix > Callithrix jacchus. Next base: position 5,297,622 of record NC_133506.1, read on the forward strand.
CTGGAACTGCAAATTTCAACCTCACATATCAGTTTTTGAGTAGTTATTCAAAAAGCACTGACAGGCCAGGTGTGGCAGCTCATGCCTGTAATCCCAGCACTTTGGTGGGCAGATCACCTGAGGTCATCAGGGGTTTGAGACCAGCCTGGCCAAGATGGTGAAACCCTGTCTCTACTAAAATTACAAAAAAAAAAAAAAAAAAAAATTAGCCAGGCACAGTGGCACACCATCTGTAGTCCCAGTTCCTCGGGAGGCTGAGGCAGGAGCGAGACTCCATCTTTAAAAAAAAGCAATGACCATGCTCTACCTGCAGATGTAGACTCCGTCCAGCAACTCCAATTCCAGGGTAGAGGGCCAGGATCTGAGAGATGATGCCAATTTCACTCAAAAATTAAAATCATAAATGGATGGTCAGGCAAAATTGAATCTATGAATTTTAGTAGGGATTCAGCTCAGTTATGTAAAGATTATAGAACTTCAGATCTGGTGGATAAAGGAGCTCTTGCTCACACTGGGCATTGGGGCCTCAGTCTACTAGTCCAATCGCCTTAATTCACAGATGAAGAAATTAAACCTAGCATTATCAGGGGCTTTTACTGAAGAGCACCCAAGTTAGCAGAAGGACTTAAGGATGCTCTCTAGCCCAAAGCTAGCTAGCTATGGTCAGAGAAAAAGGAAGACATAGCCTCTGGGGAAAGGAGCCAGCATTTGCAAATGCTGTGCTAGGGGAAAAAATGGTTCTAATTTTTAAGCTGAAATAATTTGTAGACTCCAACAAAGCTTATTTTTTTAACCTGAAGACTGTCTCCCTATCACCTTCTAAAGTCCCTTGCCTCTCTCACTTCAGGTGGGATTCGACAATTCAAATCCAGTTCTCAGACTAATTCTGACTCCAGGCAGGAAATAAAACAGTCTTATCCCTAACTCCCATCCCCTAACCATAAGGCCTAGATACCAACTCTTCCTCCCTGTTATTCTTATACCATAAACTGACTGTGGGGCTCTTGTGATACACAGCATATGGTCAGTGCTGACCACAAGGCTTCACTTTCTAGAGTGCACAAAATTAGGTGCTTTATTCTATAAATGGGTTCAGTTCCATGTGAGAGCTCCTGCCTTAGTCACCCGCCTAAGACTTCTGCCCACCCCCTGTACCCCCAGAACTAAGCCCAATTCTAAATCCAAGGCCAGGCCTCCCCACCAATGGCCACTGTCCAGAGAACGCCTGCCAGCCTAGATGTCCACTTGGGTTTGCTGCTCTCTCCACCCTTCTGCAAAAAAGGCAGCATATAGCAAAACAACTAGCAGACAGACCTAGGTTTAAGCCCTGGCTCTGCCACTAAAACTGGTTATCCTTAGTGCTATGGCCACTGTTTACTTGTCTATCTCTTTTACCACTCTTCTCTAGTTGGGAGCAAGAAATTTTTAGTTGTTTTCCTGTATCCTCAATGAGTCAGTCATTGTCTACTGAATGATACTCTCTAAAACTTAAGTTCTCACATCTATAAAATGGTGATGAAATCACCTCCCTCAGAATAGTGAAGATAAATGCGGGGAAGAAAAGTATGTAAACTGCCTAGACTAGTGCCTGGCCCTTAGAAGCTTCCTCTACAGTATCGTGGATTCCCAGGGCCAAAAATTTGTCTGTATTGAACTACACTGCCCATCCTGGAGCCATCATGCCTTGCTGACAGGGTCTGTTCCACTCTAGTAATCAAACTGACTGCCAGTTCCTGAAACCCTACCAATAAAAACAGCTAGGGATATGACTACTCTCCTCACAGTTGAAGGTAGTGGATTTCAAGCAAATGACCTGCAAGCATATACTATACTGAAAAGAGAGGGGAACTTTGGGGGGAAAGGTTTCATAGCTATGCTATGGAACTGGAGCTTATTCTAGATTGAAAAGAGAGGGGAACTTGCGGGGGGCGGTGGGGGCGGGAGCTATGCTATGAAAACTAGAGCCTTACAGAAGAAATCCCAAGTCCCAAAAAGTGGCTGAAGATACCTGTACTGGAGCCTACAGAAGGGCCAGAATCATTAAATGAATTGTCTTAGGTCACATAGTCAACTGAATGCAGAAATGGGCTTCAAACTCACCACTGTGGTCTCCCTGGATGGTGCTTTTTCCATCCTTCAGGGCAGATCCACAGGGCTGAAGGAAAAAGGAAGTAAGGAATAGGAGGCTCAATATAGTGCAAGAAGAGGCACATAGGGATGTCAAGTGGCACTTATGCAGTTTCTGGCTGGTAAAGGTGACTGAGGGACAAAGCCAACCTTTAGTTTCATAGGGGCCTTATGCGCTCTCTTTCTGAAGGGCAGAAACAAGTTCAAACTGGCCACAACAAGTGTCAGCAGTTATAGAGGGGAAGGGTAAAGGGTGTCTCAAAGTATCACAAGTCCCTCCACCCACAACATAGCTACTTTGAGTGATGCTTCTGCCTACCCATCCTCAACTTCTCAACTCATACAATGTTCCAGGTTTTCTATGGTATCTGTCTTTTCCATTAGAGGGTCATCAAACTTACAAACTAGGTGTGAGATATAAGGTACAGAGAAGATACAGAATAAGAGCTCTGTCCGGGCTGTGCATGGTGGCTCCCGCCTATAATCCCAGCAGTGTGGGAGGCCAAGGCAGGAGATCACTGGAGCCCAGGAGTTCGAGACCAGCATGGGCAACCAAGTGAGACACTGTCTTTATTTAAAAAAAAAAAAATAATCGGCAACCAACAGAATGGGAAAAAATTTTTGCAGTTTACCCATCTGACAAAGGGCTGATATCCAGAATTTACAAAGAACTCAAACAGATTTACAGGAAAAAAACAAACAAGCCCATTCAAAATTGGGCAAAGGATATGAACAGACACTTTACGAAAGAAGACATATATGAGGCCAACAATCATATGAAAAAATGCTCATCGTCACTGGTCATCAGAGAGATGCAAATCAAAACCACATTGAGATACACCATCTCACGCCAGTTAGAATGGCGATCATTAAAAAATCGGGAGACAACAGATGCTGGAGAGGATGTGGAGAAAAAGGAACACTTTTACACTGTTGGTGGGAGTGTAAATTAGTTCAACCATTGTGGAAGACAGTGTGGCGATTCCTCAGGGCCTTAGAAATAGAAATTCCATTTGACCCAGCAATCCCATTACTGGTATATAGCCAAAGGACTATAAATCGTTCTACTATAAGGACACATGCACACGAATGTTCATTGCAGCACTGTTTACAATAGCAAAGACCTGGAATCAACCCAAATGCCCATTGATGATAGACTGGATTGGGAAAATGTGGCACATATACACCATGGAATATTATGCAGCAATCAGAAATGATGAATTCGTGTCGTTTGTAGGGACATGGATGAATCTGGAGAACATCATTCTCAGCAAACTGACACAAGAACAGAAAATGAAACACCGCATATTCTCACTCATAGGCGGGTGATGAAAAATGAGAACACATGGACACAGAGAGGGGAGTACTAAACACTGGGGTCTATTGGGGGGAAAAGGGGAGGGCCAGTGGGAGGGGAGGTGGGGAGGGATAGCCTGGGGAGAAATGCCAAATGTGGGTGAAGGGGAGAAAGCAAACAAAACACACTGCCATGTGTGTACCTATGCAACTGTATTGCATGCTCTGCACATGTACCCCAAAACCTAAAATGCAATAAAAAATAAAAATATATAAATATTATCTATTTACCCCAATGTTAAAAGCAAAATTGCCCTGAAGATCATCTGTTAGAAAAAATATACGATGCCCTTTTCTAAAAAAAAAAATTAAATTAAAAAGAAAAGAAAGATAAGGCTAAGTACGGTTGCTCATGCCTATAATCCCAGCTTTCCACTTTGGGAGGCCAAGGTAGAAGGATCACTTTGGGAGATCAGGAGTTGATGACCAGCCTAGGCAACAGCAGGCTAGATTTGGCCCTCTAGTTTGCTGACACCTGTTCTAACTAATCTGTCTCTAATCACCTCTGTTGCCTAATCCATTATTCCTATCAGAGTCCTGCAACCTCAATGGATCCCCTTTGCCTACAGGATGGTTTAAACTCTACCCTCATTCATCCTCTACCATATCCTTTTCCTATAGACTATACTCCAATCACACTGAGTTGTAATCTGGCCCTACGCTGTTCCCTAACATCTGCAATGACTTTCTCCATTCCTCTGCCAATATTACCTACTCAGAGACAAGTCCAAATGCCAATACTTGGGGGAAGTCTGCCAACGACTCCCCCACCCCCATGGGAGTTAATCAATCCATCCTTACTTTCCCTGACTAGCTTCCTTCCCAGGTAATCTGTCCAGCATGTCCTCCACATATTTGTGTTACAGTGAACCTTCGCATGCCTATCTGTCCTAATTTACTGGGAGTTCTTGAAAACAGGAACTATGTCTCCTATGTCTATACACTATTTTCAGAACCTGGAACACAGTGGGCACTCAAGCTTCCTGTCTACCGAATAAAGCTTGCTCTGTCTTATATAATTTGTATATATATGGTTGTCCCTCACCCATCACTACCTCCCCACTTCTCCACAATTCTGTTTCTCAAGGTCAGGGATAGTATCTTACTCAATTCTGTGTCCCTTGCAGTACCTAACAGAGCACTCAGTGTCTGCCTACTGAACAGGCTTTTAGGCTGAGTAGATTATGAGAACATGGGATCTTTGGTTCTAGCAGAACTGTGAGATAACTCACAGCATCAAAGAATCTTTCAGTCTGTTTCATGGACCGGCCTCTACCTCCTACTCCATCATGCTTTTGGGTCTGACCAGATTACCACTTAAGGCAGAGGCTGAGACCAGGCAAATCACTAGATTGCTAGATTGCTCTCACCTGTGCTGCATTAAAAGCACTGGAGCTATGTGAAGAGAAGAGGAATCCTTTTTTTTTTTTTCAGACGGAGTCTCACTGTGTCGCTCAGGCTGGAGTACAAGTGGCATGACCTCAGCTTACTGCAACCTGTGCCTCCTGGGTTCAAGCGATTCTCCTGCCTCAGCCTTCTAAGAGGCTGGGATTACAGATGCCCGCCACCATGCCCAGCTAATTTTTTTTCTTCCCCCACCCCTACCAAGATGGAGTCTTGCTCTGTCCTCCAGGCTGGAGTGCAGTGACAAGATATAGGCTCACTGCAACCTCCACCTCCCGGCTTTAAGCAATTCTCCTGCCTCAGCCTCTGGAGTAGCTGGGATTACAGGCCCATGCCACCATGCTCAGCTAATTTTTGTATTTTTAGTAGAGACGGGTTTCATCATGTTGGCCAAGCTGGTCTAAAACTCCTGACCTTGTGACCTGCCGGCCTTGGCCTCCCGAAGTGCTGGGATTATAGGCATGAGCCACCTTGCCCTGCCTAATTTTTTTTTTTTTTGAGATGGAGTCTCACTCTGTCACCAAGCTGGAATGCAGTGATGCAATCTCAGCTCACTGCAACTTCCTCCTTCCAGGCTCAAGTGATCCTCTTGCCTCAGCCTCCCAAATAGCTGGTACTACAGGTGCATGCCACCATGCCCAGCTAATTTTTTATATTTTTAGTAGAGACAGGGTTTCACCATGTTGGCCAGAATGGTCTCGATCTCTTGACCTCGTGATCCACCTGCCTTGGCCTCCCAAAAGTGCTGAAATTACAGGCGCAAATCACTGCACCTGGCCTTCTTTTAAAAATATTTTTAGTAGAGATAGGGTTTCACCAACTTAGCCAGGCTGCTCTAGAACTCCTGACCTCAAGTAATCTGCTCGCATCAGCATCCCAAAGTGCTGGGATTATAGGTGTGAGCTACCGCGCCCGGCTGAGGGATCCTATTTTCAGACCTCCTTTCCGTGGCCTCTAACTGATCCTAAATACTAGCCCTAAACTGACCCCCAACTCATAGTTAGCCCTAGACCAGAAGAGAGCCTTCTAATAAGTACAGAGCCTTAGTTCCCCAACGCAGGTGATTTCACTGAGGGAAAGGCTACAATTCGACCTCACCTGAAGAAAAAACTCAAAGATATGTGGTAGAAATCATTAGAAACTCCACTTCTGGATGCAAAGAAACCTCTATTGAGATTAGGTGTCCTGGGCAAGCCTGTAGTCCACAAGTACAGCTATCCTACCTTGGGGAATTTGTGGGGTTGAAGACTAAATTGCTGATTTAAAAAAAAAAAAAAAAAAAAATCAAAAGAAATTTTCTTCTAAACCCAGAACAGAAAAACATTCCATCTGGGTAAGTGAGCTTGTCACAGGCATGAGGTACTTCACATATCTGCCATTCCAGGATTATGGCTGTCAAGTTTTAATTAGGGTAATTAGAGTTAAAAATGTAATTTCATTTCAAGGGTATTTTGAACAGATTCCATTAATTTCTTTCTTTAAAAGAACACAGGAAGGAGGGGCAGGCTGTGTGGAGCAAAGAGGATTTTGCCATGAGAGAAGCAAAGCTATGTCCCTGGTCCAGAAGAACTTTCAAACCACTGCCAAGAACCACAGCATCTCTGCAGGTGGCCCAGAGGACAGAGGGCTGCTGCTCTTCAGGCTTCCTCCCTTCTCCCCCACAGAAGTCTAGAAATAAGTGTCAGTCAGCACTTGCTAATAAATTGATCTCCTCCTCCTCACCTGCTGCTCCTGCATTACTGCCATCCAAATGGCTACTACTACAGCCTTAAATCTGGCAAAGGATAAGGGCTCAGGACAATCTGTTTTGTTAATGTTAGGTGCTGCTCTAGTGCCCATCCCTTTAACAAGAATTCCTGGACACATCCTTATGCTTTTGTTTTTGCTGGGTCCCTGATCTGGAGTGCCCTTCCTGGCTTAACTCTTACTCTTCACTCTTCCTTCAAAACACAGATCAAAATTACATCCCCTAGGAGAACCCACATTCACCCCTCTGGAATCAGAGTCCCTTATACACTCTTCTATTAAGGAACGTGCATTAAACTATGGTTTGCATCTTTGTCTGACTCTGAGGCTAGATTGTGAGGTCATCTAAGAATCCCTAGCACTAACACAAGCCCTGACACATAGGAGACACCCAACAAATATCTGTTGAATGAGCAACTACAGGGGGAATTTGGTCTGACCACACCGGCTGCTAAGCATGTTAAGCCTGCAGGTTCTCCAATGCCTAGAAACATCCAGTTATGAATCCCTTCCCCCTCTTTGCACAAGGCCAGTTCAGAAACCTGACTCTGCACTCTGCAGAGAAGAAAACCCTCCCATTGATCCCAAATGATGACTGATCTCTCCCATTAGAGCCTGCTCACTCCTTAGAGACCTTGGAAAGGAGATGAGAAAGCAAAAGCAAGCAGAGCATCCCATCCCACCAGCCACCACCCCACCTCACCACAGGTTTTAAATAATTTCCTCCAGTCTTTGAATGGCTCCAGGGAGACAGCCGGCCTGAGCTCCAATTCAGTCTGTAGAAGGGTAAGAGAGGACCCTGGTAAAGTTCATCAGCTTGGAATCGGTGTTGTAAATGCTCAGAAATATATTAACAGCATAGCATAATAGAGATTACTTAATATGACAATGGGTAGCCAAGTCACTTTCTGAGCCAAGCTCAGAAAAACTTTGACTTTTCTGAGCTTTAGTTTTCTTTCCTTCCTATGCCAGTAGGTTGTAAGGAGAAATAAACACAATGAGGCTTAACTCAGTATTTAACATTTAGTAGGTATTCAATAAGTGATTTTTCCATCTAAAGAGGGGGCCTATACTATGTACCTAGCATCACACTATGTAAGAGTTTATAAAGGTGAGGAAAACACATTAAATAGGGATACAAGTTAACCATTTCTCCATTTGCTCAGGGTAACCCTGCCTGCTGGTCTCAGGGTAGGAGGGCTACACCAGCAGAACTGCTGTATTGACAAGTGTAACCAGATCCATTTCACAGGAATCATTCTCCCTACCTAGGAGCATTACTCCAGCCTCCTCCCAGGCTCCCCAGGCCTGGCTGCAGGCCCATATTGATCCATTTCTAATTAGGCGCCATGTCAGTGCTTTCTGGCAGAAGGTCATGGCCTAGGCTGCCTTGCTGGCCTATGACCAAATGCCCTAAAATGCCCTGCCCAAGGCAGACCCAGAGAACGGACACCGTGAGGCAGAAAAAGATCCCAGACTAAACTCATCCATCATAAAGCAGCATGAAATTTTAGAACTGAAAGGGTCCTTTATGAGCATGGATTTTTAATATTTCAGCAGAGAAGGCTGAGGTCCAGAAAAGAAACTTGTCCTTGGTGGTATCAGAAGATAATGTAGATCTTTTTACTTCCAGTTCTTTCCTCTAGATAAGTGTTTCCCAACTTGGCTACACAACAGAAGGACTCAGGGAACTCATTAAAAACATCAGTTTCTACGCCTGACCCCAGAGATTCTAATTTGGAGCGCATGCAATGGCTCTGGCTCCCTTTTGCTAAGTATGGGATCGCCTTCCAATAGAAGTGTTCAGGTTCAAACTCACCTTGGGTGATAAATAGTAACATTCAGAGGCACTCCACTATTGTCTGATCCAGTCCTCCCCTACCCACATCATTATTCTAGGGGCCTGAATCCAAAGGATCTATCATAAATGGTTCTAACTTATTGTCTGCTAGCTTGGCAATCAGCAAAGAGCATTTCCTTTCAAAACTAGTCTGAAACTAAAATGTCGGTTATGAAGATACAGAAACCTAAGAGGTGGTGGTGATAGCACCTGGAGTTAAAGAAATGTGGAAGATGCTGTGGTACTCAGTGTGTGGCATCTGGCACGGGCAGAGATGTCTGAGTATGTGTGGGCAAGTGTGGAGGGAAGTACTTGTGTGTATATGTAAGGGAGTGAACAGTGTGGTGTCTGAGATAGGCTTGCAGATACTTTTGTAGGACACACAATTCTGGGTAGAAGACAGTGGGATGTGGTCTAAGAGGGTAAATGTGTGTACATATAGGAGGAGGGGGAATAGATGAAAGTGTAAGGGAGATACGCTGGATATGTACAGAAGAGAGGACATATACGTGCCATCATGACTCAATTGCGTGTGTGTGTGTGTACACAAGTTGCAAGGCACTGAGCCTGTAGAGATGGGGGAAAGTGTGTATCTGTCTGTATGGCCTATACACCTGTATGCATGAGAAAACAGATCCATGAACAGTTCTGACTCATCCAGCCCTGGCTTTGCCTGAAGGATCCTAGCACTCAAGGGCAGACCTATCTGCAGAAATTTCTCAGTAAAATTGACATTCTGACAACTACAAAAAATAAAATGATAATGACACCCCCAGCATTGTGGGAGGTTAAAAAAAAAGTCAATGCCAATAAAACACAAGAGACAGATGAGAAGCAATTATGCCCCAATTACTTCTCAGCTTCACAAGGGGAGATGTTATTTGGAGTTAAATATTGTATGACTGATTCATATCTCCACCCCAAGACTTAGATTTCTTGGGTTACCTAGGAAGAGGGCAAAAAAGAAAAAAGTATATAGAGAAAGGTAAATAAAGGTTCTTGGTTTTTCTTACAAAGGACTGGAGAAATGAGATTAAAAAAAAAAGGGAAAGATTGAGAACAAAAAACAAAAGGCAAAAAGGTCAAAAGAGGTAGGAAGAAGGGAAGAATGGGAAGAAAAGTTAATTTCCTTCAGGCTGGCCCAGAGATTTAGCACACATTTAGCAGAATTCTGAATGAGGGAGATGGGTGGATTAGCAGGCGGAGCCTACTTCTGTACTTCCTCATTACTTTTACTTCAACCATTCCCTCCATCTAGAATGTTCTTCCCACCAACTCTGCCAACTGAACTTCTGAATCTTTAAGGACAAGCTCAAATGCTACCAGCTTCTAGAAGCTTCCAAGATTTCTCCCAGTTAGTGCTCACTCAAGAATTCCAGTAAATTTCCCGAGCAAAGTGCTCATATTTCATCTGTAACAATTAACAACAAACTATACTATGAGTATCAATGCATATACATTTCTGTCATTCATTTTGCAAGTACTATTTGTGCCAAGCCTACTCCAGAGACAGAGACAAAAAAGAAATACAGATAAGTAGCACGCTATCCCCTGGCCTATAATGTCTCAATCTAATGAATGAGAGAGGAGTTAGGTGTGACACAGCACTAGAGTACAACTATAGCAGTCCTAGAAGTCAAAGGGCCTGCTATAAATCCTGTACTTTATTTGATCAAAATTAATTCTGCTTCTGTAGTGATCAGGGAAAGCTTCAATGAGGAAGTAGCATTGGAAATGGTACAAAAAATAAATAGGAGTCTGTCAGGTAAAGGGGACAAGATGATGAGGGGATTTCTACTTAGGGGAAATACAGATGCTGCTCAATTTACAACAGGGTTACATCCAAATAAGCCCATTGTAAGAAGTTGAAAATATAGTCGAAATGCTTTTTTTTTTTTTTTTTTTGAGACAAGGTCTCACTCTGATGCCCAGGCTGGAGTACAGTGACACAATCAAGGCTCATTACAGCCTCAACTTCCCACCCCAGCCTCTCAAGTAGCTGCTGAGACTACAGAAATGCCCCATTACGCAGGTTTTGTTGTTTTTTTTTTTAAAGAGACAAAGTCTATGTTGCAGAGGCTGGGAAAATGCATTTAACATACCTAATTTACCACACACCCTAGCTGAGCTTAGCCTACCCTGAATATGCTCAGAACATTAACACTAGCCTTCAGGTGGGCAAAATCACCTAACACAAAGCCTGTTTTATAAGACAGTATGGAATATCTCATAATTTGTTGAATACTGTACTGAAAGTGAAAACAGACTAATTGTATGAGTACTACAAGTACAGTTTTTACTGAATGTGAATCACTTTCGCATCAACATAAAGTCAAAAATTTGTAAGTCAAACTGTAAACTAGGGACTGCGTAGTCAAAACAAAGTCATAATACAGCCTAGCACATCCAGAGAATCTTCTACTGGGCAGAAACACAGGTAAACACTGGGTATTAAGCACTGTGCTGCTGACAAAAAGGCAGCAAAGTGATATGGCACCAGACTGCATGAGCCTTGTGGCAAGGCCAGAGTTTAAATTTTATCCTTTACAACTTGGGGTGGGAATGGAGAAGAAGAGGGAACAGTTTCAAGATGTCTAGTCTCCCTATTTTAGATGCCCTACTTTTTACTGCAAGTCCCCTTTAAAAACAGAGAAAACAGGTTCAATCCCAGGCTCTGTGTACTGCAGTAGCATTACAAGACTTTCTCAAGAAGGGCAACATTGAGAAAAAAAATGAAGGATGGGGGTTGGGGGAGAATGCAGAAGAGAGGGGATAGGTAGGGCTCAAAAAGAAAGGAGGTAGAGGAAAGAAAACAGAAGAGAAGAGGCAAGGAAGGCACAAGGAGAGATAGATCTTGACCCCTAGGCTCCTTTTCGCTGAGCTGTCTTCTACGTCCTTCTAGGCAAAAAAAATAAAATAAGGTCAATCTGATGCTAGTGACAGAAGGAGACCCTTTGCACCAAGAAGAGGCTCAGCACATTACCACCTGCCACCTCTCTCAACCTTCCGCCACCTCATGATGACAGGGCTGCACCAAGAAGCCTTAGCCCAGCTCTACCAACCACCCCAGGCTATGCCAGAAGCCACTGCCCCATGTTCCAAGAGTGTGTGAGGCAGGAACACCAAACAAAGGTCAGGAGTTTGAAGTGGGGCCTACCCAGGACCCAAGGCTGCTTTTCTTTCATTTTGTTTTTTTTTTTTTCTTTTGTGACAGGGTCTCGCTCTGTCACCCAGGCTGAAGTGCAGTGGTGCAATCTAGGCTCACTGCAGCCTCCAGCTGCCTCCCAGGTTCAAGCTATTCTCATGCCTAAGACTCCTGAGTAGCTGGCACTACAGGTGTGCGCCACCATACCCGGCTAATTTTTGCAATTTTGGTAGAGACGAGGTTTCACCATATTGGCCAGACTAGTCTCAAACTCCTGACCTCAAGTGAGCTGACTGCCTCAGCCTCCCAAAGTGTTGGGATTACAGGTGTGAGTCACCACACCTGGCCCCATGGCTCCTGCTTAGGATCCTAGAAGAAAGCTCTGGTTCCTTCTCTGGACCTTAGTTTCATCTGCAAAACAAGGGGAGCAAACAAGAAGGGAGGGATAAGGAACCCTCTGAGTTACAAAAGCTGTTTCCTATAGAGGATGATGGGGGAATTTGTTCTAACCAAGTCTCTAGCTTCATTCTTTCCATTCCTACTTATGGTTAGTTTGAAATTGGAAGGAGCTAGACTCAGAATAGGAGCTATCCCTGACACCACCACTGATCTTGGCCCTATCCAAAGTATAGTTCTTGCTCAGACCTGTATTTTATTTCATAGGTCACAAGCAGATGCTTAGGACCAAGGATATATTTTTGTCTGATATGTACAAATTTACATAACCTAAGTTAATTGCCAACATTCAAAATCAGATCTCACTTTTAAAAAATATTAGAGTTCTAGCTTCTCTTAAAAATGTCAGAGATCTGGCAATGCTAGACCCATCCTGGCATAGAAGCCAAAGGGCCTGCTATAATCCTGTAACTTTTTTGATGCTTTCTCACTTTATCTCAAATATTCATGCTAATTTATCACTCATTCCATAAAAATATTTAAAGTTAAAAGCAAACTTTAAATTACCAGTTATAATATTCAAACTAATCCAACTCTGAAAAAAAATCTAAGCATCCTGACACTTCAGGAAGACATGTTTTATCCAGTGATTTCATGTATCATCTAATATGCAGCCATGTGTTCCAGTTTGAGAAACTCCCAGTTTATTCATTCACTCAAAAAATACTTAGATCCTATGCCAGGCTCTGGGAAAACACTCATTAACAAGACAGACATGTTTTCTGCCTTCATAGAGCTCACAGTTCAGCTGAGATATAATGAAAAAAGTCATACTGAATAGGAGGCACAATGAGATACTAAGCTGCACATCCAGAGTTTATTTCACAAACAGCAATCCCTTAGGCAAGTTGCTTAACTTCTCCAGACCTTTAAGAAGAGGTTTAATCGGCCGGGTGCGGTGGCTCATACCTGTAATCCTAGCACTTTGGGAGGCCAAGGTGGGTGGATCACCTGAGGTCAGGAGTTCAAGACCAGCCTGGCCATCATGGTGAAACCCCATCTTTAAAAAAAAAAAAAAAAAAAAAAAAAGAAGAGGTTTAATCAGGCAGTTATTGCTGAAAGGTCCTCTCAGCTAAAAATTCTACTTAGCATCACAAGAACTTAGCCCACTACCCTTTTTGAGTTCCTAACACTTTTTATCTTCCTCTCTTTATCTGGAAAATCAGAATCAGTTGTCATGGAAATTACCCCAGTGCTCCACATACTAGAGGATGTTACAGTAATCACAAGAAGTCAAAGGAAACCAGCTGGTGACTTTCTGGGTGATTCTTTTGCCTACTTTCAGGCCCCATGCAGTGGCTCAGGCCTGTAATCGCAGCACTTTTAGGAGGCCAAGGCAGGAGGATGGCTTGAGCCCAGGAGTTCAAGACCAGCCTGTTTGTAAAAGAGCAAGACCCCATCTCTACAAAATAAAAAACAAAAACAGCAGGGTGTGGTAATATGTGCCTGTAATCCCAACTACTCAGGAGGCTGAGGTGGGAGGGCCACCTGAGCCTGGGAGGTAGAGGCTGCAGTGAGCCAAGATTCCGCCACTGCACTCCAGTTTGGGCAACAGAGTGCAACTGGAAGGAAAAAAGACCAGGTACAATCTATTATTAAGTAAAACAGTCCTGCTTTTGAATTAATGTCCATGGTTTCCTTCATGATGCATCAGACTTAATTTCACTCTAGCTAACAAATATATATTAGGGATTGCAAAAAATGCCAACTTGACAAGGACATGATCTACTGAGCCTTGACTAGCCTGCTGTCCATATGAGGTCCTAAGATGGGCCAGGAGATAAGATTTACCAGCCAATAGGGACACCAAAAGTTCCTAGTAAAATGAAGATAATTCACTTAGTCGCAGGGGATTTACCAGCACCTTAACTGGGTAAAGTCTCTTCAATATTAGAGTTCCACCTAGAGTTGGGTTGGACCTTGGGAGCAAGCAGGTAACAAAAATGAGTTGACCAAGTGTTTCAAAAAAAAAAAGTGCTACTCTGGTGATAAATGGCAAAAGACACTGGGCTTGAGTAACAAAGAAACAATAGGAAACAGTGTGGCTTTGACAAACTTGAGAACAAATATGCTCTGTCTAAGGAAGCCAGGAAATAAGAAAGCAGAACATGGAAAAGAGTAGAGAAATGAAGAACATGAAATTGTAATCTCTAAGCTTCTGTCAAATTGGGCCGATGCTCCAAAGAGTTGCCCAAAGATTCGAGCCATGTCTCTTTGCCTCAGGTTACAAGCTTCTAAAACACGGACTAGCCATTGTACAAAGAGTCACAATATAAGAACCCTAGTAGAGGCTGGGCACAGTGGCTCAAGCCTGTAATCCCAGTACTTTGGGAGGCCAAGGTGTGTGGATCACAAGGTCAGGAGCTCCAGACCAGCCTGGCCAATATGGTGAAAACCTATCTCTACTAAAAATTCAAAAATTAGCTGGGCATGGTGGCGCACATTTGTAGTCCCAGCTACTTGGGAGGCTGAGTCAGGAGAATCACTTGAACCTGGGAGGCAGAGGTTGCAGTGAACTGAGATCACTCCACTGATCCAGCCTGGGTGACAGAGTGAGACTCCATCTCAAAACACACACACACACACACACACACACACACACACACACACACCCCTGGTAGAGGACTTAGGGAGTGAAGATGTCTACAGAAGAGCTAGAGCCTACTTATGCCCATAAATGGGAAAATTGCTCATGGTCAGCATCAGGCTCTAGCCTCTGCTACTTTCTCAAAAATCTTCCTCCTTTTTCATGAAAAACCAGTCACCTTCATAGCCCCAGGCCAGGACCTCTCATCTCAGGCATACATACTATCTCCACTAAAAAGCAGTCCCAATCTCTCCAGGTTTTTATCCCATTCAAAATAAAAACACAGGCTGGGTGCAATGGCTCACACATAATCTCAGCACTTTGGGAGGCCAACGTAGCAGAATTGCTTGAGCCCAGGAATGTGAGACCAGCCTGGGGAACAAAGCAAGACCTCATCACTACAAAAAATTTTAAAAACACTTGGGTGTAGTGGCCTGTATCTGTCGTTCCAGCTACTCAGGAGACCAAGGTGTGAGGATAGCCTGAGCCCAGGAGATCGAGGCTGCAGTAAGCTATGATTGTGGCACTGCACTCCAGTCTGGTTAACAGAGCACGGTCCTATCTCAATTTAAAAACCACCACCACCACCACTACAGGCCAAACAAAATATGTACACAGGCCAGACACAGCCCAAGGGGCTACCAGTATGTGACCTCTGATCTAGAGGATAAGACTGAACAGATCTGGAACAGAAAGGATTTAAGAGTCCCCTGAGGACTCCCCAATGAAGACGAAAGTTCAGCAGCTTGGTTCCCCTAAAAGGAGTACCTCGGCCCGGCGCAGTGACTCAAGCCTGTAATCCCAGCACTTTGGGAGGCCGAGGCAGGCGGATCACGAGGTCGAGAGATCGAGACCATCCTGGCCAACATGGTGAAACCCCATCTCTACTAAAAATACAAACATTAGCCAGACATGGTGGCGCGTGCCTGTAGTTCCAGCTACTCCGGAGGCTGAGGCAGGAGAATTGGTTGAACCCGGGAGGCAGGGGTTACAGTGAGTCGAGATTGTGCCACTGCACTCCAGCTTGGCACCTGGTGACAGAGTGAGACTCTGTCTCAAAAAACAAACAAACAAACAAAAAAAGGAGTACCTTTAAAATCCCTCTCCTTGAACATCACAACTAAAAGTTCCTTGCCTTTTTTTTTTTTTTTAGATGGATTCGTGCTCTTGTTGCCTAGGCTGGAATGCAATGGCACAATCTCTGCTCACTACAACCTCTGCCTCCCAGGTTCAAGCGATTCTCCTGCCTCAGCCTACCAAGTAGCTGGGATTACAGGCAACCACCACCAAACCTGGCTAATTTTTGTATTTTTAGTAGAGATGAGGTTTCACCATGTTGGCCAGGCTGGTCTCAAACTCCTGACCTTGTGATCTGCCCGCCTCGGCCTCCCAAAGTGCTGGGATTATAAGCGTAAGCCACCATGCCCAGTCAAGTTCCTTGTCTTTGAAAGAGCAAAATTGCGCCATTACAGTCAGATGCCATTGGGAGTGAACAGTACAATGCTAAATATACATTCTCCCCTGACGCAGGAGATGGCATTCCCCATGCTTCATTCCATCATTATTCTATCTTCTCCAAATTCCTTCAGCATCTCCATAAAAGCAATAGCACCTTTGCCAAACACGAGAAAAAAAGAGTAGCTGCCCTTGAAGAGTAACTCAATCCAAGGAGGGAAAGTTTAATGCTGGAAAAAATTTGTTTCGTATTTACCAAAACTCCCATGCTAGACTTACAGCAGGGAGAACACAACAAAAATGGTTTTTAGGAAAACGTATCAGGCAGCAGTGAAGAGCATGGCACAGAAAACAGCAAAACAGGATGACAGGGAAGCAGGAAATTCTAAAGAGGGATTAAGGATCCCATAGCCCCACAATGACCTTGTCTGAAATAGGGTATGGTCTTACAGGCCCTGATTGACTGTATGCTTCTTGAAGACAGTCTTACTCACATGGGTATTATCCACATCATCTAGTACCACACTGTAATACGGCAGGCACTCAAATGGTCATAGACACATACACTGGTACTCCTGTAAGAAATCTCAGATCACAGGCAAAAGAAACTAAGGCCCAGAAAACTTTTTTTTTTTTTTTTGAGACCAAGTCTCTCTCTTTCACCAGGCTGGAGTGCAGTGGCACAATCTCGACTCACTACAATCTCCACCTCCTGGGATCAAGCGATTCTCAGTCTCCCAAGTAGCTGGGATTGTAGGCACCACCACACAAAGCTAATTTTTTGTATTTTTAGGTAGAGACCACCATGTTGGCCAGGATGGTCTCAATCTCTTGACCTCGTGATCCGCCTGTCTTGGCCTCCCAAAGTGCTGGATTATAGGCATGAGCCACCACACCTGGCTGACCCAGAGAACTTAAAATGATTTGCCTAAGCTCACAGAGTGGGTGATGAAAAGGAAGGAACAAAAGCTTTGGAGACAAGTAGGCCTGTGTTCAAATCCAGGTGTGGCCTTGGACAAGCCACCCAACCTCTCTCAGTCTGTTTTCTCACCTACAAAATAAGAACAGTATCTATTTTTGTAGGTTTGCCATGAGGGTTAAGAGAAAGTGTCCTCTTGGCCGGGCGCTGTGGATCACGTCTATAATCCCAGCACTTTGGGAGGCCGAGGCGGGTGGATCACGAGGTCAAGAGATCGAGACCATCCTGGTCAACAAGGTGAAACCCCGTCTCTACTAAAAATACAAAAATTAGCTGGGCATGGTGGCATGCGCCTGTAGTCCCAGCTCCTCGGGAGGCTGAGGCAAGAGAATTGCTTGAACCCAGGAGGCGGAGGTTGCAGTGGGTCGAGATCGCGCCACTGCACTCCAGCCTGGCTAACAAAAGCGAAACTCCGCCTCAAAAAAAAAAAAAAAAAAGAGAAAGTGTTCTCTAGATACAACCACCAATTTACAGAAAATACAGAGGACAAAGAAACACAGAAAACACACCAAAGGAATGAAATGAGCAAAATCCAGAACATGGAAAAATCTACAGAAAAAAACACCCAGCTTCTTCAACAAGTAAAGGGAGGGAAACTATAGTCATGCATCACTTAGCAACGGGGATACATTCTGACAAATGCATCATTAGGCGATTTTGTCCTTGTGCAAACACCACTGTGCACTTACACAGTTCTAGATGGTATAGCCTACTACACACCTAGACTATACATCCCTCTGTATAGTTACTGTATAGGCTATATGGTTGCTCCTAGGCTACAAACCTGTACAGCATGTTAGTGTGCTGAATACTGTAGGCAACTGTAACAGTATTTGTACATCTAAACATACAATGGGTACAGCCAAAAAATGGTATCACAATCATATAAGACCACTGTCATATGTGGCCCATCATTGACTGAAACATCTCTGGTGCAGCATGTGACTGTAGAAGGGACCATATAAATTGAGACTTGAAAGACTTAAGAACCATGTGTGGACTTTATATGAATCCTGAATCAAACTATCAAAATAAGATTGTGACATTTATGAAACAATCGAACATTTAAAAACAATCTTCTGGGTTTTGTATTAAGGAACTGTTAAACTTTATAAAGATGGCAATGGCATTACAATTGTTTTTAGAAATCATCTTTTAGAGACACTGTGAAACATTTAAAGACAAATACGATAGCTGAGATTTTCTTCAAAGAACAGAATGAAGAAAAGTAGTTAGGGGTATAAATGAAATAAGACTGACCATGAATTGCTAACTGTTGAAGCCAAGTGATGGGTAAATCATATTTCATTAACCTATTCAACTTTGTATATATTTGAAATTTTCCATATTAAAAATAAAGAGGAATTGGTTAAGTTTCAATCCTAGCAACTCCATCTATCAGCAACGTGACCATGGCATATCTCTTAACCTCTCTGTGTCTCAGTTTCCTATCTGTATGATGATCAACAGAACCTTTTTCTTAGGGTTGACGTGAGAATGAAATAATAATTTTATATATATAAAAGGCTTCGCACATAGTAACCTTCAGTAAATATTAGCTCTATTAGTACAAACACAATGTACCAAGTATGGTATCTCAACACAGTGGACAACCAATTAATATCACTAATAAGCAAGGCTGCGTCAACATTTAGAACCCAAGTCAGATTTTTAAATCAACTACTCGACTAGTCTCCTTGACAAGGGGCCTAGAAATTCTCTGGTGAATGTCCCTAGTGGCAGCGTTAGCACCCTGTCTCTCTTGACAAACACTACAGGACCTGCCACAGGATCAGAAGCTGACTAATGTTTAACATGAAAGTGCTGCTCTCTGGAAGCTGGCAGGGCCACCTTATTTCTCTCAACCAGGTAATGTAAGGTACATTTTCTATTATTTGCTGACAGAACAAAGAGGAAAGGCTCTAAGACATGATCAATGTTCATGCCATCCTTCAAAGTGATTTGGTAAAACTACACAAAATAAACACCCAGCTAGGGTCCACTGGCAGGATAAAAGCTGACAAAGAAATGGCGATTTCTTTTCCCCTGAGCACATATACAAGTAATAGATGAGTTCTTAGAGACTAAGTTCTTTAGGTTTTGGTATTCTCTCCCCTCCCCAACCATTTTAAGAAAAACTCTCTTTTGACATACTTCAAGTATGACTGTTTACTGGATTAATTTCTTTCCTGAAATAATATAATGATAAGCAAAGAGCTCATTCTCATCTTTCTATCCAGTTTAAATACAAATTGGCTTCATAACAACAACATGACCTTGCTCTGCTCTGAGAGGCTATGAGAAGGCATCACACATCTCCAAAGTGTGGGACACTTCCACCCCTGCTCATTAGCAGGAATATGGATGCTACTCACTCTGATCAATCATCTATTTCTCTACTCAAGTTGTTCCCATTGCATAGAATGTTTACTTCTGCAGCCTAATCACCTGTGATATCAGTTGAGAAAAGATACCTGTGTGTTGCTTCTGAATAGTATGGAAGATACAGTAAAGACATGGCAGCATTGGTATTTCATAAACTGCAAGTACAACCTGACAGAATATTAGAAATTAAGATGGTCCTGGACAACATATGGTCACTATCCTTATCCTACAAGGCCCAGCACAAATACTCATGGTCCACAAATGTTCCTTGTGAACTCCCCCTCTGCCCCTCCTCCATGTACAAAGGAAGCAGTCTCTTCCCCTTCTGAACTTCCCAGTCACTGTACCCCTTTATGGTACTTGCTACGTGAGAATTCGTATTATGGGTCTTAAAAGTCATATCTATAACTACTAACCAGAATGGCTTCAAATAAAAAAGACAGACAATGCCAAGTGTTGACAAAGACACAGAACAACAAATTTTCTCATCGCTAACCATGTGATCTGATAGGCCTTTCAAAACTGTTTGGCATATTTACTAAAAGTAAACATATGCCTAGCCTATGACTTGAGTATGAGGTTAGAGAATACTTACTCACTGTTCCCGCTAAACAGCTCTGCCTCCAGTCTTTTATTCCATCATTGCCCTTGTCCTAATGCTTTCATCATACTTACTCCCAATAACAGAGACTAACTCAGATTACTCTCCCTGCTCCCTACAAAGAGATCTATCTCCCCTCCTATGGAAAATCCTGTTACTTATCCATTACCTCTGACAAATGACTGATCGATTCTTCACATATAAATTGTCTCATATGATTATACAACATTCTTTCATTCTTTATCTAATTTGCTCTTCACAATAAAATTATGAGGAAGGCAAAATATGGAGTATTAACTCCACTTTACAGATGAGAATATGGAGCTTCAGAGAGAGAAAATGACATCTCCAGTTTACCCTGGCCTTATTATTCTAGACCCCACCAGAAATGCTAAATTTGTTGGAAGAAATTGGGAACACAACACAGCATCCCAAGTAACATTTATCTTTGAAGGGCAGGAAAGAGGGAAGAACCCTTCAAGACCAGGAGAGCCTCAATGTGCCCACCATTTCCATTTGCTAAGGCTCCTTGCTGCAACGTGTTCAAAGAAGGCTAGCAGAGGCAATATGGGCTTCGTGAACTACAATTTAATCACAATTATTAAATCACCGACTGATCGAATGCCAGAAATCACTCCTCAGATAATGCCACTTGCATACAAAATAGAGCTATTTTATTTCAAAACTGAGTATAATGAAACTTAAAATAGTTCAATATGAAACTTAATTTTCTTCATTTCTACGTAAGAAGTGAGACAATACCAAATCTTCCTGAAGTCAACCAGAGAACTGTTTTGGTCTCCAGATGCAGATATCTGGACACCCAAACCTGAAGGACAACATTGCCCCCTACTCTAACATTCTTGACTTTACACACTAGGTGTTGGATACCTTAGCAATGGAAGATAAATATCTGTAAATAACAGAAGGGAGAGAAGGGAATGTGAAAAATAAGTCTATACACTCAAAGTCAGATTATCGAACAGGTCTCCTTGTCTACTGATACAGCCATCAGTTATATCATTTTCTGTTTGAACTTTCAATCCAAATATATGTGTCAGGGCAGTACGCTGGATTTGCTTTACTTATCTGTCTTCCTCTCAAGACTGAAAGTAATTTGTGGACAGGAATTATGTCTCCTTATGTCTCCATAAGGAGAACACATACGAAGTACTCCAAATTCCTGGAACAAATGGTTGAGATTAGGGATGGAAGGCTGTTGGACTTCCAGGCATAAATAATCATGCCAAAGCAACTAAGTAACCTCCTCTCAACCCTAATTTTAGTAAGCGTTGATTGTAATTGCTATGAGAATCAATTTAGGGTGAATCTTTAAGGTCTGAAGAGGAGTTATTCTTGTGTTCAACTGATTAATGCACAGCCCTCATTATTATAATGGCAGCACCATTCCTCAGTACCACCTTACAGGTAACCACAAGAACAAAATCACAAAGCCTTAAAATGCTCTGGGTAAAAAGGAAAACAACATTTGACTTCTCAGTATAGTGTGATCATACCTTTTATAAAGAAAACCCAGATCTAGACAAATGAAGAGTTATGGAAATGACCCTTTTAAATCTACTGCTGGGCTTGCTTTCACTAACACCAAGAATTTCAAAGAAAACTAGACAAACAGATTAACAGACACCATGTAAACAGTACTGTTAACTAAGCTTATTAAAATCCTTGATAAAATAAACAAACAGGAAACAGCTAAATACCAGATAAATGCCTCTGGAATAAAGAAAATCTGGCCAATAACGTTAAGCTTCTAAGCCTGGTATTCTAAAAGAGAATATTTACTTGGAATAAACCAATGAGTCTTACCTTGACAAATAAACAGAATTATTCAGTCTCTACACAGATGGCACTTCAAGGGCCAGGTAACCTCAGTAGGGGTGTCTACCCCATAAGGCTAAAGCTCTTAGGAAATGCAAGTTTCTGGTCTAGTGTTTTTCCATTACTACCACTGTGTGAGAATTTTAGAGCGTTTTTTATTTTTCCTTTATTATGTGATTTTAAACAGTTTGCTACATATTTAAACGTAATTTTTTTTATAGTCTTAGACTCCAAGTTTGTCCCATGAGGATACAGCTCCAAGTTTATAATGGAACTCAGCATACAATTTGATAAATTCATCTCACAAGCAATTTTTCAGCAATCTGTCCACTCTAAAAAGCAATATCCATCTGTTTATATACTGAAAGGTATCTTCTGTGAACCCAGAATTTAACCCTCTGAGATACTCTCAATACTTTAGCAAAGCCCTTTCTCCAGCCAGAGATACTCTTAAGCCACTTCCACAAAAGTAAAAAGGTAGAAATACCACTCAAGATTATCTAGTTCAATTCCCTTGTTTTACAGACAGGAAGACAGAGATCCCAGAGAGTATTAGATAATTAAAATTAACATAGGTTTGGCAAGCATCAAAAGCCCACTATTTTCCCCAGTCAAACTCATTGGTATATTAGGAAGATAGCCAGATTTGCACTTTAGTTAGTAGAGCACTCCCTAGGAAACTCAAGTATGTATCCTCTTAGGAAACCCAAGTATTCAGCCACAACCCCCTACCCCAACCCTAGAATAGAGAACAGGGGGCAGTGGATGTCTTAAATGACTCTTCTGGAGATGGAGACTAGAGCCCAGGGACAATATCCTATCCTTCCTTCCTCCTAGGAGATACAGCACATTGATAACCATGAAAATCATTAAGAAATGACAGAAAACACTAACACTGAGGAAATAAGGCAAAGCTGTGGAAACAAAAGATGACTAACATTAATACTTGAGCAGATACCTGTTTCTACTTATTCATTAGAAGAGAAGGGAGAAGTCAAAGATAGAGAGACCTCCAACCCTTTTGCTGTCCCCACCTCCCAACTCCACTCTTTGGGCCTTTACAGAATTTCAGGGACCCCTGCCCCCCACCACCCCCAGATTATTTTATGAGGAAACAAGGCTATAGAAAGAAAGGGCCTTAGTCCAGCCCACACAGTGACCAAATGATGCACAGGCTAGTGACTAGACTTCCAATTTATTCTACTGTACTCTGTCTCTATTCCTAAGGGTCTGTGAGCTGTACCCTGAGCGCAGGTCTGAAGCTTTGCTTACAGTACCGGGAGTTGTAGGACAAGCAGGTTAACATTACGGCTGTCATTTTCTCCCTTCCAGCTATACATTTTATATATGAAGCCAAAATTGAGTAAGACCAAGACACTCAAGTGAAAACCTTGCTACCTCCACCCCTACTCCCCCCAACCAATGCCAAACTAAGAAGGGGGAGTGGAAGAAAGAAAACACCTGTCCTAGAGATACATTATCTAAACCACCACCTAGAATCATGAAATGTAATTGCTAGAAGGGACCCTGTGGGTCATCTAGTCATTATTCAGATGAATAAACCTAGACACTTGACACCTGAGAAAAATACTAGAGCACAGAGTGGGGTCTCCTGACTTCTATCCCTAATAAAAACCCTTTTGGGTCCCTCTGTATCCTGTCCTACCCTGCCCTGCCCCATCCACCCTCTCCCTAGGCCACTGCTGTATTCAAGCTACTGAGATTTCTGCCCTTCTGGATCATGAGCTCCTTAGGACACATTTTACTCATCGTTGTTTTCACAGTGCCTAAGAGACAGTAAGAAGTAGAGAAGTGGCTTTGACTTAGGAATACGCTGGTACACAAAAAGACCAGTGCCAAAAGACGTAGACTAGAGAAACTGTAAACTTTCCTTGGCTTAATGTAAGCAGTGTCCAGGCTGTGCTGGACTTGCACATCTAGGATTGAATACTTCCTTTCTAAACTATTTCCATCATTCAGTTTAGCCAGGAACACGACCAGTTGTGCCATACTCTCACTCTCTCCCCTTCAGACCTGACACAAAGAACTAGAATCCATAACCAGAGGTAAATGAAAGCATACGTAAGGAGACCCTGCATGAGAAACCCTACCCCCTCCCTTAAGTGCTCCTTCTTTTTCTGTGTCCCCACCTCAATAAACAACACCCATCTACAAAATTGCACCAGGCAAAAACCAGATGCCATCCTGATTCCTTCCTTACCCTCCATACCAATCATCTTTGCTGGAGTGCAGTGGTTCCATCTTGGCTCACTGTAACCTCTGCTCCTGGGTTCAAGGGATTCTCTTGGCTGAGCCTCCTGAGTAGCTAGAATTATAGGTGCCTGCCACCACGCCCAGCTAATTTTTTTTTTTTTTTTTTTTTTTTTTAGTATTTTTAGTAGATGGGGTTTCACCATGTTGGCCAGGCTAGTCTCAAACTCCTGGCCTCAGATGATCCACCCACCTTGGCCTCCCAAAGTGCAGGGATTACAGACATGAGCCACCATGCCCGGCAATTCCACCTTTTTTCTACACACACTCTCACACACTACCGTCATTTGAAACACCATCACCTCTTGACAGCCTCCTAACTGGTCTCTCTGTCCATAGTGCTCTAGCTCTTCAGTCCACTCCTGAACAGGCAGCCAGGGACATCCTTCAAAAATGGCCCCCTCACCTCAGGATGAAGTCCAAACTCCTCAACATAGGCAAGAAGGCCCTTTCCCAACTTGGCCTCTGCTCTGCCTACCATGAAAGTCTCCTGTCTGGCCACATCGATCCAACTCAAGCATTATGCTCCACCCAAGGAACTTGAGAAATTTATTTAGCCCTCTTGACCTGTTTTCTTCAACTATAGGATGGGAATAATAGTAGTACATAACTTCAGGATGGTTATGGGAAGAAATAACACATTTAAATTCTTAGAATAATATCTGATGGATGTAGTAAATGACCAAAAGTCTTAACCTATTATCATCACCATCTCTGAACTTGCTGTTCCTTCTGCCTAGAACAGTCTTACCTCTGCCTCCTCCCTGACTCTCTCAGATCTCTTCTTTTCCTGGCTTATGTCTGTTTTTCTCTTGAGGGCTAGGCTTAACCAATTTCTCCTCCTAAGAAGCCTTCCCTGACCTTCTGCTGGGTTAGGCAACATTTCTCTGTGCTCTCCTGGTGTCTGTCCCTGTCACAATACAACACTTCTCACACTGCCTGTTTCCTTGCCTTTCTTTCCCACTAGGCTACATGAACCCAAATCCCTAAGCTTAGTACCATGTCTGACAGATGCTTACTAATTGTTCAGTGATTGAAAAACTTTCGAAAAATGAGGTATTCAATGAAAGACAATCTCAACAAGTGACCTCCTCAAATGTTAGCCAGGTAGCTGGTCTAAATGACTTTAAGGTCTCTCAAGATTCTATCCAATAAATTCAACACAGTGACCTAATTGGTCACATTTGTTTGAACGTGTAGGCAATGCTGGGGCCATCAAATTTTTAAGGAGTGTGTGACATGACCAGACACAGGATCATGTGTTTGTTACCCTATTAACCATCTCTGAGACACTGCCTCCTCCAATCCAGTTGTTATCAGGACAAAATTCCAACCATCTTTATAAACAGTCCACTCCCCTAAATACACCAACAAAAAATGGTCAAAGGGCATTTTGAAAAGCTATATGCAGCATCTAACTCCATCTTAACCACCTATAAGCAATGAGGAACCATCAACATCCTCTAAGAACCCAAAAGCTAATCCCCCCTGTGTGCCTTTAGGGAACGAGGGGGAAGAAAGAGGGAGCATTTCATAAAGGTGATCTACTTAATCATCCTGAGTAGTTTTGATCCAAGCTGCTATCTCTGCACTGTTATTCCTGACAACTGCAGTCCTATATCCCCAAACCCTGGATGGTCAGAAGGGCAGGTGCAAACAAGGTGAGGGTGAGGAGTTATCTAGATTCTATTTTAAGGGTATAATGACCCAATGTGGTGGCTCACACCAGTAATCCCAGCACTTTGGGAGGCCAAGTGGGGGGATCACCTGAGGTCAAGAGTTCAAAACCAGCCTGACCAACCTGGTGAAACTCCATCTCTACCAAAAATACAAAAATTAGCCAAAACAGGCTTAAGTGATAAAGAACATCAATCTAAGGGAGAGAGGAGTGGGTCTTACTCAGAGATACAACCAGGCCTGGGTTCCTGCTCTGGAGCTGCATACCACATCTCTGCTGCAGGTGAAGAGTACTATTTTGCATTTACAACACACTCTGAAACTAAGGAAAACACTAAGTGTGCCAGCTTTGCGTCACAAAAATACAAATATTGCACGATTCCACTTACATGAGGTTCCTAGAATAGTCAAATTCTTAGAAAGTAGAATGATAGTTTTCAGGGGGTGAAGAGAAGAGGGAATGGGGAGTTAGTATTTAACAAATACAGAGTTTCAATTGGGGAAGATAATGAACAGTGGTGATGGTTGCATAACCATATGAATGTACTTAATGTCACAGAAATACACACTTTGAAATGGCTAAAATTGTAAAGTTTATGTTATATATATATTTTACCACAATTTTCTTTTTTAAAAAGCATGCCAGCTTTAAGATTATACTGTCTGCAGTCTGAACCTGGCTTGGTCACTTACCAGTTAAATGACCCTGAGGCAGGTCATGTAACTTCTCTAAGCTTGTTTCTTCTCTAAAACCGAGATAATAATAATACTTAATTCATCAGTTGCTCTGAGAATTAAGTAACATAGTCCATAAAGTCCTCAGTCCAGTGACTGGTGATACACATTGAGTACCTTAGTAAATTCAGCTATTATTACTACCACTATAAAGCACTTTCACAGCCATTTTCTTACAGTCCCCACAACGATCCTATGAGAGGTTACAGATAAGGAAATTGAGGCTCAGAGAACCACAATGAGTGGCTCAGCTTATGATGCCAAATCAAATCCTCTGCTCCAGGTGTCCTGTATCCTCACTACTTACTCATTCTGCCATCTAAGGCAAGTGCTATGCTACGTCTCCATTCCCTCACAGTAAAAAGGAGACATAAATCAAGCTCTGCAAACTCCCTCACAGAAATGGATTCGAAATTAAATCAGATAATGGTTATGGAAGCATATATAAGCCATAAACATATAAAACTGAAGTGGTGACTTATGACAACTAGTACACCTGTGCTTAAAACTGG
The DNA here is from genome assembly GCF_049354715.1 of Callithrix jacchus. NCBI lineage: Eukaryota > Metazoa > Chordata > Mammalia > Primates > Cebidae > Callithrix > Callithrix jacchus. The sequence continues at coordinate 5,324,737 of NC_133506.1, forward strand.
CCTTCCTTAACTATAAGGCACAGAAAGTGGTGGAGACTATAAAACTTCCTTGGGGTTTCCAATTACTCAGGATTCCTGGCCTTAAGGCCTGAATAAGTAGTTTCCTGCCCTTTTAAGAAGTGGCAAGGTATGGGAGAAATAAAAATATTACTGGATTAGAAGGAAGAAGACTGGGAATTCTAGTTCTCACTCTGAATGCAGACCACTACTTCCCCTTTCCAAGGTTCAGTTAACAGGGAAGCAGGGAAAGGCAGATATGAAAAAACTGGATCAGATTTAAAACCCCTTTCAGCTCCTACGTAGGACTTCTAAATCCAGAATCCCGGCCAAGACCTACCTGACTCCAAAGGACTAATGCAAACATCAAGAGACTCCTCAAGACCTGGCCCAGAAACTCCCCTGCCTGATTTTTACACTCCCTCAAACCGGATGAAACACACTGGAAAACTGGAACATTTGCCAAAGTTAATTTTAGTTCACTTTAACCACTCTGGGCCTTATCTGAAAATAGGAGAAATATTTGTTTGAAAGCAGATGACTTGAGCGCTATTCCCCTAGCCTCCATCAAACTAGGATCGATATATCTAAACAAAGAGAACCTGCAAGGTCTGAGAGGAGGACCATGCCACACACAAAATAAAGCGTGAATCCCACCGTTTAAAGTCTCAAGGATTCCTTGAGACAAAACCCCAGGGAATTTCAGTTTTGTCTGAGATCTGGAGTCTCCGCATCCATTAACTTCTAACCGCCGCAATACTAGCAAGGAATTCATCCAAACCTTTCCCTTTGGAGATACGGTAATTCCAGAATGAGATTTCATCCACAGTATAGTGGACAACGGCCCAGAAGTCAGGGAAAACCTAGAGCTATGTCCCTAATTAAACGGTGTGACCCAAGGCTCGGTTAAAATGCCCTCTGCACTAAGAGATGATACATCCTCACACTACGAAATTTAATAAATAACAGGTGCTAGCACCGCTCCTTCACACTTCTGTGGTTACTGTGACTTGGAAAAAATTACTTGACCCCTCTGAGCCTTGATTTCTGCTTCTGTAAATGGGGATAAACTAGAAGGCCGTTGTGAGCATTAAAAGAAATAATGTTCCTGGGAGAAGTCTCATTAAATGTTGCCTGTCGGTGTTAAAACACTTCTTTCACATATTAGTTTCCTCCCTGAATCCATGAACACCCCGCGAGGAGAGTTTCCCTCTTCCCCCCATGTCACCGAGTGGCAAACTAGGGCTCAGCCACCGAGGGGACTGAGTGAAATGCGGATACGGCCCCAGCTTGCCCGTTGTTGTTTCTCTCCGAGCCCAAGGTGTGCAAAGAGCCCAGGAGAGGCGGGAGCCGAGGTAGAATCTGCTCTGCGCGCCTCCGGGAGCCCGTAGACCCAGCCCGGGTAGGAGAGCCGGAAGCAGCCGGGGCCGGGCCCGCCCGAGGCCTCCAAGGAGCAGCCTCCATTCCCCTCCCTCCGCCCGTCGCCGGGCGGGGCGGGGCACGAGCACAAAAGACTCCAACTTCCCAGCGGGCGCGGGCCCACCCAGCCAACTACTGGCCCAGGCTCGGCCCGCGGGGAGGGAGCAGGCAGGGAACGCCAGGGCGGCCCGGAGCGGGCGCTGGGGGCTGGGGGCTGGGGCTGGGGCTGGCGACTCGGGGCGGCGGGACCGGGAGGGAGAAAAGAGCGGCGGAGGGGGCCTGGAGTTACTCGGACTCCCAGGACTCCCCGAAGGGTACAAATAAGAGTTTCTAAAAATAGCCAGCGGCCCGCCAGAAGTGGGTGAACGGAAAGGCACAAAGCACACACCCTTCCCGCACCCCTGAGACGCCCGCAGCCCCCGCTCACCCGCTCCCAGAGGTCTGGAGGAAGCCGCGCGGCTGGGAAGGAGGCGGTGCCGCTGCACTCGGGGACGTAAAGGAGGGAGGAAAAGGGCGGCTGCGGCGGGAGGAGGCTGGGCAGTCGCGCGGGAGTCGTCGTCGTCGTCGTCGTCGCCGCCGCCACCGCCGCCGCTACCGCCCCCTCAGCTTCTTCGGGCTCAGCTGCCCCGCGCCCGCGCCTCTCGCGCGCTCCGCCGCACTGACAGCGACGCGAGCCCCGCAACCGCGAGCCCTGCCTACGGCCAGCACCACTGACGCCCGCGGGGGTGGGAGCACCCGGAGCGGCTCCCCTCAGCTCGGCCCCGCCCGCCACTCTTTCTCTGGTCCAGGGCTCTCCCACGTCTCTGTCTCCAGGGAAGGACACGATGACACGAGCACGAGGATTCCGCAGCCCCGCCCGGAAACAGTCCGGCTCCCCTGGCGCTAGGATTCTCCCCACCCTCCTAGCCAGGCTTTGGAAAGGTCCAGAGCTTCGGCGGGGACAGGAGAAAGGCGGGTCCAGGGCAGGGCCTGAAAGGGAGGAGGGATTGAGACGCGGCTCGAGGGGCGGGGCTGTGGCGGGAAGAGAGAGTCGCTTGCACAGGTTTGGAGCCAAAGTGGGGGCGGAGCTAAGAGTATGGTAAGGACCCGGGAAGAAGCCGCGCAGGTAGGGAAGATGATGCAGGCGATGGGGGCCAGGAGCTAGGACAGTGCTTGAAAGGAGATGCTGTGGGCCTGGCCAAAGAACTGCCCAGAGGGCGGAGCAAGGCGGAGCTGAAGAGGAGCCTAGAGCGCAAAGAAGATAGAAGCGGCCCTGAAGGGGCGGGCCCGGAAGCGGGGGGGAGAGGAGGGGCCCCAGGGGTGGCTGCTCAGGGCGGGAGCCGGAAGGAGGCGTGCCTCAGGGAAGAACTGACGGGTGGTGCCCGAGGTGGGCGGAGCCTGGGGGATGGCGCTCAAACCCGCAGGCCGTGGGTGGTGCCTGCCGGTTTGAGCAGGGATCCGGAAGAGACGAGGCAGGAAGAAACTCCTGGTCCTTTCGCTTTCAAGGAACGTGGCACCGAGACGGGGTGAGTGAGGGACGCTCTTCACTGCCTAAGCTGGGACTGGGCGGAGAGGCCGCGTTGAGGGCGGTCTCCGAAAAAGGTGCGGGAGATGTTTTATAACTTGATCCGGGTGCTAGTCCTCCCTCCTACACATTTCTCCTGCCAGGATCTCTCACTGGAATCCGTGTTCCACCCTCCAGTGAACAGCCAGAGTCTTCCTAATGAGACCACAAGAGGACCGTTGCCCTTCATTCCTCAGCTGTGGACTTCCCCGAAAGTTGAGAACTGACCACATTCTCGATGCCTCCTCTGACCTGTGATTTCGTGACTCACATCGCTTCCCCTGAACCTGCTTAAGAGACGGGATTCCTTAGAATGGAGCAGAGTTTGAATCTGGAGTCCTGGCTTTGCCATACCAGCGGTTATAATTGCCCTTCTGTTTGATGACCTCCTTGCCCCGTTTCAAAAGGAAGATAAATCAAAGAGTTGACGACCTTGAGAGCAATGCCTGGGACGTTCTTCCACAAACTCTGCTTTAATATCACCTCCTCAAAAGAGCTCTTCCCTGGACACCTTGTCTCACTCAAGATGTTCTCTAGTTTGTCTTCTTGTTCTGTCATGTATTTGTCTGTTCATTGTTTATTTGTGTGTTTTTTTTTTTTGAGACAGAGTCTCGCGCTGTTGCCTAGGCTGGAGGGCAGTGGTGTGATATTGGCTCACTGCAACCTCTGCCTCCTGGGTTCAAAGCAATTCTCATGCCTCAGCCTCCCAAATAGCTGAGATTACAGGCATGCACCACCATGCCTGGATGATTTTTGTATTTTTAGTGGAGACAGGGTTCCACCATGTTGGCCAGGCTGGTCTCTAACTCCTGACCTCAGGGGATCCCGCCTTGGCCTCCTAAAGTGCTGAGTGAGATTACAGGTGTGAGCCACCCCGCACCCTGACATGTTTGATTTTTAAGACGGTCTCATTCTGTTGCCCAGGCTGGAGTGCAGTGGCATGATCAAAACTCACTGCAGCCTCAACCTCCCAAACTCAAGCAGTCTTCCCACCTCAGCCTCCCTAGTAGCTGGGACTACTGGCATGTACTACCACTCTGGGCTACCTTTTTTTTTTAACTTTCACTATATTGTCCAAGCTGGTCTTGAACTCCTGAGCTCAAGTGATCCCCCTGCCTTGGCCTTACAGGTGTGAGTCTCCATGCCCGGCAGAAGGGAGATATTTCTAAGGAAATATGCTGACAATGCTAGCTAACAGTGAGAATTTAATTCCCATGCAGTCTGCTAAGTGTTTTTCAAGCATATTTAATTCTCACAAAATCCCTATGAGGTAGGTACTGTTCTTACTCCGTTATACAAATGAGGCAACTGTGGCACAAAGAGGTTAACTTTCCCAAGGTCATATAGTTGGTAAATGATGGAGTCCTGCAGGTTGAATTACCATATTATCCTACCTCCTAATTATTAAGGACCTAGGATTGTTGGTCCAATAAAGGTGAAGAATGAAGATGCGACATTCTTTTGCTTTCAGGATAGTGTGGCATAGGATATGATACCTACCTAGAGTTGCAGCAGATTTTTTATTTTTATCTTTAGCCACATGAGGTAGGCCAGCCAGAAGACAAAACCATCACATGGAGGAGGGCAAGACAAAAAATATTACAGAATAAAATGAGCCAGAGACTTGATCCAGCCGTTCTTGAAGTTTGACCCACCTCTGGACTTTAACATGAACATTTTTATAGTAATTTGAGTTGTGATTTTTATAATTTGCAGCCATTATTTCCTAACTAAAACATGAGTAGAGTCCAACAGGTGGAGCTAATAAACAATAAAATGTCAAGGTTGGAGGAATATAATGTAATTTTGTTCGTCTGCATTTTTAATCCCCCTAGTAATCCTACAAGGTTAGTTCTGTTTTTTTTCCCCGATTTCACAAATGAGGAAATGTGATATGGCCAATGTATGGCTACTCAGGAGGCTGGAGCAGGAGAATCGCTTGAATCCGGGAAGTGGAGGTTGCAGTGAGCCGAGATCATACCACTGTACTGTAGCCTAGGTGACAGCGAGACTCTGACTCAAAAGCAAAACAAAATGTTGTTATCAATGTGAAAGGCATTCTACTTTCTATTGGAATCCATAAAATCATGAGCTATTACAACTGGAAAATTTCTCCAAGACACCTCATCCAGGGGTTTTCAAACTTCTCAAGCTGTCCACCCTTCTTACCCAAGACCTTTCACAGAAAGGCAATGTATAAAACAAATGAGGGAGAGGGGGTGGCTTTGCTTGAAGCAGGGGAGAGGAACCCAGAGTCATTCCTACTAGGCCTCTCCACAAGCCACCCAGCCACAAGCGACCCTTCTTAAGCAGTGATCCCTCCACAAAATCCCAGGGTGTTGCAGAATAAAGTCTAAGAATCGCCATTTTTTCCCAGGTCCTGTTTTACCCATAGGAAAATGGAGGCTCAGAAAAGCATAGAGATTTACTTAATGGTTTCTGGAGGAAGTCAGTGGCAGGGAGGAATACCTGCCTCACAGGATAATGCACTTCCCAGTGGGAATAATGCTATCTCCTTCCTGCTCTGCGTTTGAGGATAAACCCTGTCTTGGCTCCTTCCTGACGGGAGAGAAGTAGCCCTCCTGGAACTGCCTCAACGCTCCTGGTAATCCCCAGTGTTCTCAGTTGCAAATTATGAAACATAAATAAACTCAGGCTAACAGACACAACAAAGGAATTTATCAGGAAGGAATGGGGAGTTCCCAGAACTGATAGGAAAGCTGGAGAACCAGCCTCAGAAAAGGCACTGAAGTGGTGAGCACAGAGACTTGAATGTTGCCAGGACTCTCCTCCCAGTCGTCCTATCACTTCTCTGTGTGTGAGCTTTCCTCCTCAAGGCTAGACACATGGCTGCAGCAGTGCTCACCCACTCACAGCTCGCCCACTCCACCAGAGAGAGACAAAATTTCTGCTTCTGGTCTGAAGGACAAATTTTAGGGAAAAACTTTGATTGGCCCAACATAGGTAAGTCCCTGACCCTGATCCAATCATCTGTGGCTGGAGAGCCAGGTGCTGTGACTGGCCCAACTTAAACCAGGTGCCACTCTTTAACCAATCATTGTGAGTGAATAGGGAAGTGGGACATACCAGGAGATGGCAGTGCCATCAGAACCATATGATCAAAGAAAGATGCATTTCCCAAAAGATGGAGTTCATGGTCTAGGCAGATTGAATAATAGATTTTGACTACACCTGCCTCAGAGTCACCCCCACTAATACCTTACTCACTACTCAACTCATCATTTCCTCCACTGTGCAAAATCCTTCAGTGGCAGGCACAGTGGCTCACACCTGTAATCCCAGCACTTTGGGAGACCAAGGAGGGAGGCTCACTTGACGTTAGCAGTTCAAGACCAGCCTGGCCAACATGGTGAAACCCCCATCTCTACTAAAAATACAAAAATTAGCCTGGCATGGTGGCGGGCACCTGTAATCTCAGCTACTCGGGAGGCTGAGGTGGGACAATCACTTGAACCTGGGAAGCAGAGGTTGCAGTGAGCCAAGATCATGCCTGGGAGACAGAGTGAGACTCTGTCTCAAAAAAACAAAAACAAAACAACCCTTCAACGCTTTCCTTTTGTCATCAGCATGGATCAAAAACTTAAATGTATGCCGGGCACAGTGGCTCACATCTGTAATCCCAGCATTCTGGGAGGCTGAGGCAGGAGGATTATTTGAACCCAGGAGTTTGAGACCAGCCTGGGCAATGTAGTAGGACCCTGTCTCTACAAAAAAAATGTTTTTAATTAGCCAGGCATGGTGGCATGTGCCTATAATCCCAGCTACTTGGGAGACTGAGGCCAGAGGATCACTTGAGCCCAGGAGGCCACAGCTATAGTGAGCCATGCTCATACCACTGCACTCCAGCCTCAGCAACAGAATGAGACCCTGTCTCAAAACAAATAAACAACAACAATAGCAAACCCTCAAGTGTCTACAGGGGCTAGAAAGCAGGTTGGGGTGAGACAATAGAGAGTGGAGAGCAATGTCATGAACTGGAGAGCATGTGTCGCATACACAGAGGACAGCCAGCCAACTGTTCCTAGAATGCAGGTGCTGAGATGCAGGATTCTTCAAGAGAGCCCCCAAATCTGGATTTTCATATAAAATTTTCCAATTTCTAAATGTTGGCTTAACTATTTTTTAAAAGCCTGTGCGAGCCAAATGAATTATGTCTGAAGGCCAATTACTGTTGTAGGCTGTGGTCTAAAAATGGGCAATCTCTGACCTTTATAGGATAGTCTATAATCACACACCCACCTTTGGGGTCTATTATTTATTGCTACATAAGAAACCACCCTGAAAATGCAGTAACTTAAAACAACAATGATTTGTTCCTTCTCACAATTTTATGGGATAACCAGGTAGTTGTTCTGCTCCATGTGATGTTGGCTGGGAAAAGCTTCCTCCTATCTCCACCTCCATATGTTCTATTTCCTTTTCAAGCCCAAGTGCCAATGGCACCTCCACCCCAAAGCCTGCCTCATCTGTGCCACATAAATTGCCACTGGCCAAGTCTAAATGAGATGCTGTGCTCTCCAAGCTTTGTTGCTCTTTATGTATAACTATTAGAGCACACATCCAGCTCACCGAGAGGACGGAGGTCTGCCTGATCCATCTTTGTATCCTCCTGGCACAGTCACAAGGGAAAGCCCCATGAGTGCTGTCAGATTGGATTGAACTGAACTGACCATTGGAGATATTTAGTCCAAATTGCCCATTTTACAGATGGAGAAATGAGGCCTGGAGAGGGGAGTTCACACATCATCACACTGAAAGCTGCCCATCAAAGAGTTGCAGAACCAGGGCTACAGCTCTTGCATCTTGACTGCTAGTACAGTGCAGGTGAAACTCTGTGTTTAATCCTTGTTGATGTGGATGTCTGGGGCTTGAATAGAAGACATTTCTCATTTCAGATGCACCCATTAGCAGGTCTTAGCCAGGAGCTGGGCCCTTACAAGTATATATTGCAAGTAACTGATGACCTTGAAGCCAGAAATCGAATGAACCAGCCTCAGTTCAATCCACTTACTGGACAAGCTCCTCAAGTACTCTAAGCCCCAATATCCTCCTCTGTAAAGTGCGCATAAATTACATTTACCTGAGGGTTGCTGTGAAGGCCAGAAATAATATATGTAGTGTCCCCTGACACACAGAAGGTGTTCAAGAAATAGTAAGCCCTTCTAATGATTGTTATTGATGACAAAGAGGATGAAAAAACAAATGCTCTGACTTCTCAAAGGAGAGAGAATGATCCCTGAGGGCATGTCTTGGAGAACATAAATCCGTATCTTCTCTTTCCTGAACAAATTTCCTTTGGAAGGGCACAAAGGGAACAAATTCCCTTTTTAGGAAGGAAGGGGGGGAAGGAAGGATGGAAGAAGAGAGGGAGGAAGAGTTGGCAGGTTGTGACTGTCTCTACCTCTCCCTGAGGCTTGCTCTGCTACCCCCACCCCAAGCTCTGGTCCATCCCATTTCCATGCTGAGCTCAGGCAACACACAGAAATATTGGTGTCAGACCACCAGCTTTGAGCCATCCCAGCTGGGAATCCCCAGGATATCAGCAGATTTGGAGCATACAGTTTCCACCCACTGTTACTGATGGCTGCAGAGCTCAAGGTTATGCAGGAAGCTCTCATAGGTCAGTGCAAAGTTATATGTCTCTCATTCCTTACTGACTCAGCCCTCAGAGCCCTTGTCCCTGCTCTCTGCCTTGCCCCTAGTCTTCACTAGTGTTTTATCAAACAGAAGAGAGGCTGGCATCTTTAAAGCATGGTCTTTATTAAGTAGGGGGAAAATCATTCCACACCTTCCCTCCCAATACCTCCCTCACTAGTACCTTCAAGCCTTCGAACAAAAGGGGGCACCTCTCCCCACTTCCCAGTGACCTTCCTCCGGCCCTCGTTGCGTCCATGAGCGACACAAAGGAGATCAGATGCAGCGATGTTAATTGAAATTGACATTAAGTGCTCACTTGCTCAAGCAGAAGCACATTAGAAGAAATATAAACGAGGAAGACATTGGGTCTGTGACATTTGTTCTAATGAGAAAAACTATCTCAACATCTCATTCAAAAAGAATTGAGTGCCCAGGAAATGACAGATACATGAGGCCTTCCACCCCCACACCACCCCTAATACTCAGTAGTGTCACACACACTTGCAGGGACTTTTCAGTCATCCTTGCTTCAGTCGTGATTCCCCAGGTGCATTTCTGCAGGTGTCACTGAACACATTCTCCCTCATGTTCTTCATCTGTTTCTTCAAATCTACTTCTCCATATTATTTTAAGAGTTTGTGGCCAGATGGTGGTAGCATGTGCTCCCAGATGTTCTGATTTGCTATACCTCAGGAATTCTTGACCAGGTGGCCCAAGAACATCTCAGCTTTGCATCCAATAAGGGGACCCTAAGACTAAAAGAATGCCATCTGAAGAAGAGAGAGAGATACCCAATTACCCAGTTTTTTTCATTGTTGTTTGTTTGTTTTCTTAGACAGAGTCTCTGTCACCCAGGCTGGAGTACTGTGGTGCGATCATAGCTCACTGCAGCATTGAACTCCTGGGCTCAAGCAGTCCTCCTGCCTCAGCCTCCTGAGTAGCTAGAACTATAGGCATGTACCACCATGCCCAGCTAATTTTTTTAGAAATGTGTTTGTAAAGACAGGACCTCGTGATGTTTCCCAGGCTGGTCTTGAACTTCTGGGCTCAAGAGATCGTCCCACCTCAGTCTCTCAAAGTGCTGGGATTACAGGCATGAGCCACCAGACCTCGCCCAAGTTTCTGCATAAAGAACATGAAGGTATTCCTTAGATCATGCTTTAAATGGTGCCTCATGCCTTTATGGTTATTAGTGGGCAGTTGCAAGGCATAGATACTATTGTTGTCTGTGCTGTATCATTTCCCTATATTCTTAAAAGTATCTGACTTTTTTTTATTTTTATTTTTATTTTTTTTTGAGACAGGGTCTCACTCTGTCACCCAGGATGGAGTGCAGTGGTACAATCATAGCTCACTGCAGCCTCAACTTCCTGGGCTCAGGTGATCCTCCCACCTCAGCCTCCAGAGTAGCTGGGACTACTGGCGTATGCCACCATGCCCGACTAATTTTCGTATATTTTTGGAAAGCCAGGGTTTTACCATGTTGCACGGTCTGGTCCCTAACTCCTAAACTCAAGCAGTCTGCCCATCCCAGACTCCCTGTAAGTGCTGGGATTACAGGCATGAGCCACTGTGCCTAGCCAGCATCTGATTTTTCTGTGAGCCTCTACTTTCATTCTTGGTCCAGGCCTTAAAGAGTATGGAAACTGAAGTCCGATTGCCTAGGTTTGAACCCTGGCTCTGCCATTGACCAGCTGTGTGAACCTGGAAAAATTCCTTAACCTCTCTGTGCCTCATATAAGAAATGTGGAGAATAGAGAAGGGTGGGGAGGGATAACATGGGGAGAAATGCCAGATATAGTATGCACCTATGCAACAATCCTGCATGACCTGCACATGTACCCCAGAACCTAAAATAAATAAATAAATAAATAGGAGGAAAAAAATAAATGTGGACAATAATATCTACCTCATGGAGTTATTGGATTATATAAGTTAATTCAGATAAAATGTTTAAATGAATGACTGGCACATAGTTAACACCCACTAAATGTCATCTAGTATTAATATTACTATTAGTTCAGAAAGGGCTGACTTCAGTCCCCCTGGCCCTGGTGATGGCACCCAACCCAGGCCTGGCCAGTCAGGACATTCTTTCCCCCTTCCCACCATGGAATTCTTCTCCATACATGGACAGTCATACCAGTCTTTTGGATTGGCACCATGGGCTGTGACCTAATGTGAACTCTGAAAGCCTGGTCATGCTGGGCCAAAGCTGCAAAGTAAAGGTAAACATCAAATCTGGGCTGGTTCACCAGAAGAAAACATTCTGAGTAGGGAGACTTGGAGACTATCAAGTTTCACCTTGCAGGTGAAGGCCCTTTCTCCCTACTCTAGCCATTAGTTAGACCCAATGAAAATATTGCAGTAGACTGTTAATTTGGTGGCTTCCAGTGAACCATCCTTCTGGCATTCATACTCCTTTTTTTTTTTTTTTTTTTTTGAGACAGAGTTTCGCTCTTGTTGCCCAGGCTGGAGTGCAATGGCGTGATCTCCGCTCACTGCAACCTCCCCTTCCCGGGTTCAAGTGATTCTCCTGCCTCAGCCTCCCAAGTAGCTGGGATTACAGGCATGCACCACCATGCCCAGCTAATTCTGTATTTTTAGTACAGATGGGGTTTCTCCATGTTAATCAGGCTGGTCTGGAACTCCCGACTTCAGGTGATCTGCCTGCCTTGGCCTCCCAAAGTGCTGAGATTCAGGCATGAGCCACCGATTCATACTCTTATGTAGTCCCCTCCCACATTGACTCTGGATTTGGCCATGTTGATGCAGGGCAGGTAAGCTCTAGTTGGGGGCTTAGCCCAAAGCTTGGCTTCATCCAGGAAAAAAATCAAGGGTGAGCCAGTGGTGTTAGATGGCAACTTTCATTGGAGCAGGAGTGCACAACAGCAGTAGAGATAACTGCTCCTTGTGGAACAGGGCTACCACCTAGGTAACATCCCCAGAGTAGCAGATTAGCAGCTCAGGGGTAGTTCTGTAGTCATATCTATACCCATTTTTAATTACATGCAAATTAAGGGGCAGGATTTTCTAGACAAAGGATGGTATTTCCAGGTCATTACCATAGAAAGGGGTGGTAACTTTCAGGTGTTGCCATTGCAATGGTAACCTAACATGGCACTGCTGGGTATGTCTTATGAAGAGATACTTTCACTGCTTCCCTGTTCAGCTACTCTTCAGTGTTGTCCAGAGTTTGAACCCCACCTCTGGAGTTGAGTCCTGCCTTCTACATCAATGTGACAAATGTTGGCAAGTGGGATATCAGCACATGTGATGCAAGCAGAGGTGTGGTAAATGCTTGCACACTGGGGCTTGTTCTCTTGGAATGCTCTTACTAGGGAGCCCTGAACAACTATGTAAGAAGTCTAGGTGCCCTGCTGGAAAGACCACATGCAGAGAACATGTGAGGGCAAGAGACCCTAAAATTACATGGAGAGAGTCAGGTCAGCCATCCCAGCTTCTCTGTTCAGCCCAGCCATCAGCCAGCCTGCCAGCTGAATGCAACCATAAGAGTGATCACCAGCAAGATCACTAGAAAAACTGCCCAGCTGAGCCCAGCTCCAATTGAACAATCATAAGCAAATAAAATGGTTATTGTCTTAAATCATGAAGTTTTGTGGTAACATAGCAATCGAAACAACAATCATGTTCAATAACATTTCCTAGCTCCACAGAGTTCTCAGAGCTTTCCCACATCTAAGACAGTAGGATTGCTATTAGCCTCATTTTACAGAAGCTGAGACCCAAAGATAGGAAGCAACAGCCCCAGGCAAGCAGAGACAAAGCTGTCACATTCATACACTTCTGAGTGAGCTCCTTCCACTGCATCTCCCACTGCAGTAGCTCCTGTCCAGTTGAAGAAACTTATAAACAGCAGCAGAAAGTGGTGACATGTAGGAGCACAGGACTGGGAATTCACAATAGCCTGGCTTGAAGTTGGCCATTATTTATCTGTATGAGCTTAGACAACTCAAACCACTTCCCTCTCTGAACCCGTCTTTCCAGCTGTTCAGTGAGAGGGGAAGAAAGCTGAAATGCTCACAGGGCCAAGCAGATAACACAGACAAGAGAAGCAGGTCAGGTGAGGACTATAATGGCTGAGCCCATGCCCTTCTAAGGGTGGGGGAGGTAGTCGCTACCCAGCTTCAACCAACTGTTACCATATGGAATAGGGGCCCTTTTTTTCTTTTACTTAGGCAGGAAATGTAGACTATGATGTTAAATTTCCCAACATTAAAATGTTATATGCAGCTCAGGAAAAGCAGGGAAAAGGAAAAAAAAAAAGTTATTAATTCATTTGAATTTTTTTTTTTTTTTGAGACGGAGTTTCGCTGTTGTTACCCAGACTGGAGTGCAATGGCACGATCTCGGCTCATCGCAACCTTCGCCTTCTGGGTTCAAGCAATTCTCCTGCCTCTCGAGTAGCTGGGACTACAGGCGCGCACCACCATGCCCAGCTAATTTTTGTATTTTTAGTAGAGACGAGGTTTCACCTCGTTGACCAGGATGGTCTCGATCTCTTGACCTCGTGATCCACCCACCTCAGCCTCCCAAAGTGCTGGGATTATAGGCGTGAGCCACCGCGCCCAGCCATCATTTGAATTTTTAAGAATAGGCTGGGCAGGTGGCTCACACCTGTAATCCTAGCACTTTGGGGGACCGAGGCAGGCAGATCACAAGGTTAGAAGTTCAATACTAGCCTCGCCAATATGGTAAAACCTGGTTTCTACCAAAAATACAAAAGACTGGGCGTGGTAGCTCATGCCTGTAATCCCAGCACTTCAGGAGGCCAAGGCGGGCAGATCACAAGGTTAGGAGTTCGAGACCAGCCTGACCAACATGGAGAAATCCCATCTCTATTAAAAATTTAAAAAAATTAGTTGGGCATGGTGGGCATGCCTGTAATTCCAGCTATTCAGGAGACTGGGGCAGGAGAATCGCTTGAATCCAGGAGGCAGACGTTGCAGTGAGCTGAGATCGTGCCATTGCACTCCAGCCTGGGCAACAAGAGTGAAACTCTGTCTCAAAAAAAAAAAATTAGCCAGGCATGGTGGCGTGCACCTGTGGTCCCAGCTACTCTGGCGACTGAGGCAGAAGAATTGCTTGAACCTGGTAAGCAGAGGTTGCAGTGAGCCGAGACTGTGCTACTGCACTTCAACCTGGGCGACAGAGCAAGACTCAGTCTAAAATATGTGTGTGTGTGTGTGTGTGTGTGTGTGTGTGTGTGTGTGTGTGTGTGCCATTCAAACCTATAGGCTGCTGGTTTGAAAACCTGGATCAGATTATTTCAAAATGTTCTGCTATGGTTTATGCTGACATCGAAGAAGGATGCCTACCGGTCCCAGCCCTGCCCTACGCACACAGAGCAGTTCCATCTATCTCCCCAGCCCAGCTCACAGAACCTGAACACCGGGGAAGCCTTGCCTTGGCTGTGGTCACCATCTTTCTCTCCCAGGACTCTCATCTCCAGCCCTCCCGCCCCTCTGGCTACAAGGAATGGGGTGCAGAGGCCCAGCTTTGAATGCCTAAAGTTGCTGGAGCTTCAAAGGAGGACCAAAAGTGGAAAAGAAGCATTCATTAGGCAACTACTGTGGGCCAAGTATGATGGTGGATTTCAGCCTCATGTAATAGCAAAGGGCCCCATGACTATGAGGACCTAAGGGATTGGAGGAGTGCTGTTCATCCTTGGTCATAATGAGCCTTGGCGACAACACATGCAGTACAGCAAGGGGTAGCCCAGCTATTATTGATACTAATTAAAAGGCCATCAAATTGAAGGGGCACATACAGCCCTTCCGTCACCAGCCAGTGCTCTGACAGTCTCACCATCTTCTGCAAGGCCAGCGCAGCTTGTGTGGGGCACAGGGCGCAACCCTTCACCCCCGACACTCCACTAAAGCACGTAATTGTCCGAGAAAAAATACCAAGCACTCCTCCAGCTCTCGGTGAAGCTGCAATAAACTAATTGAAATTCAATGGCTTGGATCTTAGGAGGGAAAGGGACACTAGTAGGGAAATATAGACATATACATTCATTCAACAAATCATTAGTCTGCATCTTTTATGTGACTAGCATAGTGCCACATACTATGAATATGGCAATGATCAAAGCAGGTAAAGGCTCCCCAAATATACTTATGGAGATTATGGAAGGATTGAATTCTACCCTCTGCAATTCACCAGTGCAAAAAATGCATAGGTTCTTTATTTTCTTTCTTCTTTTCCTCCCTCCCTCGCTCCTTCCCTCCTTTTCTTTTCCTTCTTTCTTTTCTCTCTCTCTCTCTCTCTCTTTCTTTCAGACAGAGTCTTTCTCTGTCTTCCAGGCTGGAGCACAGTGGCACAATCATACTCACTGCAGCCTCAACCTTCTGGCCCCAAGTGATCCTCCCGCCTCAGTCTCCAGAGTAGCCTTTATTTTCTATAAGTGACCATTTTTTCTTGTGCCTCGTTTATCTTCTGAGAGAGAAAAATATAAATCTGATTACTAACTGTAACCGAGTTTCTTCCAGTTTAAAATATAAAGGGATATTTCATACCATTTGAATAAAAGGTTCATCTTTCTGTTCTCCCACCTCTTCCTCCCTAAGATGGCCTGGGTGTCAGCCAGGCCACACATGGATCCTTGAGCCATCCTCTGGGAATATAACCTGAGAGGCCTATTATCCCCTCCCTCTTGACTCAGCAGTGGGATGGAGAAACCCCAGCATATCATAATTTCATGGAATGAAAATCCATCCGGGGTTGTCTGCTGGTGCCCTGCCTGTGCCTCCTCAGCACTGAGTCCCTAAGATGATGATGGCAGCTATGACCCTGCTGAGAGCTTTCTCCTGATGCCAGGGCACACTTGGCCCACTCACTGGACAAGACAGAAGTACTGGAGATGTGGTACCCACAAAAATATCATTTAGCCAGTGACAGACAGGGAATTGATGATGATGTTAGTATCTTCTTCCCTTGTGCTGGATAACCCTGAGGCATGTTCTCATGTCCTAGAGGTCTGAGTGGGATTGAGCTCCAGTTGTCCACAGTGGGGAATTTCTTCATCACACGAGATTTCTTGGCAGCTTTTCCCTTCCTGTCTCACTCCCTACCTTGGAATCTTGTCTCAAAGTGTGAAACTGAGATAACCCTAAAACCTCATCCATTTAGTTGGTTTTTTTTGAGACAGACTGTCACTCTTGTCACCCAGGCTGGAGTACAGTGGATCGATCTCAGCTCACTGCAACATGCGCCTCCTGGGTTCAAGCAATTCTCGTGCCTCAGCCTCCCGAATAGCTGGAATTACAGGCGCCCACCACTACAGCCAACCAATTTTTGTATTTTTAGTAGAGACAGGTTTTCGCCATGTTGGCCAGGCTGGTCTGGAACTCCTGACCTCAGATGATCCTGCTGTGTTGGCTTCCTGGAGTGCTGGGATTGCAGGTGTGAGCCACTGTGCCTGGCTTAGTTTTTTTTTTTTTTTTTTAAACGCAGTTTCACTCTGTCACCCAGGCTGGAGTGCAGTCACACAATCTCCACCCACTATACCCTCCACCTCCTGGGTTTAAGCAATTTTCCTGCCTCAGCCTCCTGAGTAGCTGGGATTACAGAAACGTGCCACAATACCCAGCTAATTTTTGTATTATTAATAGAGTCGGGGTTTTGCCATGTTGGCCAGGCTGGTCTTGACTTTCTGACCTGAAGTGATCCACCCTTCTCAGCCTCAAAGTGCTGGGATTACAGGTGTGAGCCACCACACCTGGCCCCATTTAGTCTTTTTTAAATGTCATATCTTTTGGCCGGACCTGGTGGCTCATGCCTGTGATGCCAGCACTTTGGGAGGCCACAGCAGGCAGATCACCTGGGGTTAGGAGTTAGACCAGCCTGGCCAACATGGTGAAACCTCACCTCTACCAAAGAATACAAAAATTAGCCACGTATGGTGGGGCACTCCTGTAATCTCAGCTATTGGGGAGGCTGAGGTAGGAATCACTTGAACCCAGGAGGTGGAGGTTGCAGTGAGCTGAGACTCCACTGCACTCCAACCTGGACAACAAAGTGAGAGTCTGTCTTGAAAAAAAAATAGTCATATCCTTTATATATTCTACTGGGGGAATGACAGACAATAAATCCACATGGTAGAAGCCCCTTTATTTCATGTTATAAAGACAACTGTTTGGGCTGTCAATAAAAAATATGAGTTCAAATATGGCTTAATCATAACACATAATGCATATGTGCCTTAAACATTTTAGGTTTATTTAAAATAAATATATGTACGGTTAGGTGCCAATTGTGTGTGTGTGTGTGTGTGTGTTTGGTTTTAGTTTTCGTTTTCTTTCTTTTTTTTTTTTTTTTTTGAGATGCAGTCCCACTCTGCCACTCCGTCATCCAGGCTATAGTGCAGTGGTGTGATCTCAGCTCACTGCAACCTCTGCCTCCCAGATTCAAGCAATTCTTCTGCCTCAGCCTCCCAAGTAGTTGGGACTACAGGTGCCTGCCACCACGCCTGGCTAATTTTTTTGTATTTTTAGTAGAGACAGGGATTCACCATTCTGGCCAGGCTGGTCCTGACACCTGACCTTGTGATCTGCCTGCCTCAGCCTCCTAAAGTGCTGGGATTACAGGTGGGAGCCACCGTGCCCAACTTGTTTTTGTTTTCAAGACAGGGTCTTGCTGTTGCCCAGGCTGGAGTGCAGTAACATGATCTTGGCTCACTGTAACCTTGACCTCCTGGGCTCAAGTAATCCTCCTGCCTCCACCTCCTGAGTAGCCCAAACCACAGGCCTGCACCACCACACCCTGCTAATTATTTTTTGTAGACAAGGTCTCACTATGTTGCTCAGACTGGTCTTGAACTCCTCAGCTCATGCAATCCTCCTGTCTTGGCCTCCCAATGTGCTGGAATTACAGGTGTGAGCCTGTAATCTTTTGAGGGAAGGCTGATTTTTTGAGAGAAGGCCAATTTTCAGAAAATTCCACATTGCTCACTAGGATTTCTGGGTGAGTGGAGATGTGCTCTGGGGAGCATGAAGAGGCAAGGGGTTCACAGAGGAAATTGATCAGTGGCACAGCAGAGCCAGCTCTGGAACTCAGGGCTTATGAGCCTCAACCCTCACATCAAGGTGCAGATGCCCCAAGCTTCAAACAGAATCACAGTTGCGATAAGTAACCAGTCATCTCAAGGGTCCAGGGACAATGGACAACCATATTTCCCAACAACACTGCCCTGGAAAGTGGGCAGCTGCTGCCTAGTTTTACACCTCAGGCCTGCAACAACTCTGACTGTTTTTTTTTTTTTTTTTTTTTTGGAGACAGAGTTTCACTCTTGTTGCCCAGGCTGGAGTGTAATGGCACGATCTTGGCTTACTGCAATCTCCACCTCCCAGGTTCAAGCGATTCTCCTGCCTCATCTTCCCAAATAGCTGGGATTACGGGCACCTGCCACCACAGCTGGCTAATTTTTTTTTTTATTTTTAGTAGAGATGGGTTTTCACCATGTTGGCCAGGCTAGTCTTGAACTCCTGTCCCCAGGTGATCCACCCACCTTGACCTCCCAAAATGTTGGGATTACACGCATGAGTCACTGCGCCGGCCTTTTTTTTTTTTTTTTAATACAGAGTCACTCTGTCGCTCAGGTTAGAGTGCAGTGGCACAATCTTAGCTCACTGCAACATCAACCTCCCAAGTTCAAGAGTTTCTCCTGCCTGAGCCTCCCAAGTAGCTGGGATTACAGGTGCACACCACCACCATGGTTTCGCCGTGTTGGCCGGGATGGTCTACAACTCCTGACCTCAAATGATCTGCCCACCACGACCTCCCAAAGTGCTGGGATTATGAGCATGAGCCACCATGCCCAGGGCATTTAATTTTATAAGCCCCACTCACTGACTCACAGGGACCAAACCCAGCTGTATGGAAGGAACTTCCAGATCCCCTCCCTCCCACTGCACAGATGGGCCTCCTAAGGCACAGACAAGAGAGAGGGCTTGCTGCCAACTTGATAGTTTTCATAAGAGGCACCATGGCTCATACAAATTAAAGTGGTTTCATAGTTCCCAATGATGTCCCCCATGGCCACATCAGTGGGTCCCACCTTTTTTGTGGACGTGGAGCCATAATGATTGGTCTGGGCCATGAGCATGTCATTCGACCTAGGCCAATTAGAGATATCTCCTGGAAATTTTTACACCAAAACTAAGGGAGAGAGATTCTCTATCCTCCGAGAGTTGCTAAAGCTGGAAGGCTGCGAATCTGGAGTGGCCAGAGGCCATCTTCCCCTCCCTGTGGAGAAGTCCACCTGTGATAGGCAAGAATGGCTCCAACAGGCAAAGAGCAGCAGAGAAGAGAGAACAGCCTGGTGGCCTTGGGGTATCTGAATCCAGTCACCCAGGGTATCAGCGCCACGTGGCGCTGTCCATGGTTTGATTATGTGAGCCAGTGAACTACCCCTTCTTGCTGAAAGTAGTTGGAGTTGGGTTTCTATCACTTCCAACAAAAAATCTTTGATGAATACAGGTATCCCCAGGTATCCCCAGCAATGGAAAAGATGAGGAGCTTTCAGGTGGCCTTCCAGACAGCGGATGTTCACAGCTGGGACAAGATTCTCCTGTGACACAACTCTGTGTGTGCAGGCCCACCTGCATCACGTCCTCAGGACTTGGGAGGATTGGGGAATCAGGGTAAACCTGAACTCAGCCTATACTTTCTCTGTGAGTAATACAGTTTCTTATCTCTGACCCAGGAGTCTGTGTCTTCTGCCAGCATTCAGAAAATAATCTAGGTGATGAATTTGTAAGTAGAGTAAAATCTCAGACCCTTCACAGTTCCTGATGTGGGTCACCTCCCATGAATGTTAACTGTCCCACGGGAATGAAGTTTGTGAGCTCCTTCAGAGAGAGGGCATCCTGGGACAACATGCAGTGACAACCCAGGAAAGGGAATCTCTTACATTCTCAAATGTAAAAGTTAGAAGAGGTCTTTGTGATCAGAAGAAAAGCTTAATGCAGTAATTCCTAGAAGGTGGGATATGCCTCTGGTAAGCCACAAGATGATTTAAATTGATATATGGAAAAGCATGATTTTAAATTTTCATAGCAATTGTTTCTACTCTGCATTAAAAACATTGTTTCTAGAAAATTGTTCTGTGAATTTCACATACAATTCATCTAATCTTCACAATGATCCAATGAAGTATTTATTATTATCTTCATTTTACAGAGGGGGAAAAGAAGGAATAGAGATTTTTTCTCCTTAAAGATATTTTTTTTTTTGAGACAGAGTCTCACTCTGTCGCCCAAACTGGAGTGCAGTGGCACAATCTCGGCTCAGTGCAACCTCTGCCTCCCAGGTTCAAGCGACTCTCCTACCTCAGCCTCCCAAGTATCTGGGATTACAGGCTCCTGCCACCACACCTGGCTAGTTTTTGTATTTTTAGTAGAGATGGGGTCTCATCATGTTGACCAAGCTGGTCTCAAACTCCTGACCTCAAATGATCCACCCGCCTCAGCCTCCCAAAGTGCTGGGATTACAGGCATGAGCCACCACACTCAGCCAGACATATTTAAACAAAAAGAATAGATTAACTTAAAAATATAAGTAAACAAGACTACAGTGGAAGACTGTGATTAACTGCAAGTAAGGAAAAAAATGCTCTTTACAGTGATTTAAACCATGAGAACCAAATGTAATTATCTCATATAATTGAAAGCCTGCATTTCCAGTTATCCATTGCTGTATAACAAACCATCTCACTTAGTGATGTAAAACAACCACTTTATTCTGGTCCCAGATTATGAGCATCAGGAATTCACACAGGACACTACAGGGATAATTTATTTTTGTCCCCCGATGTTTAGGGCCTTATTGAGAAAGACACCAAGGGTTGAGGACTGGAATTGTCTGAAGACTTCTGTGCTCACATATCTGGTGCCTGGGCTGAGATGACTCAGCTGGTTAGAGTAGGGACTGTTGATCACAATAAATATACATAGCTTCTCCATGTGGCTTGGGCTTCTTCCTAGCATGGCAGCCACAGAGTAGTTAAACTCCTTATATAGTGGCTCAGGAAACTGTGAGTAAGTATTCCAGTGAACAAGGCAGAGTTGCATGATATTTTATGACTCAGCCTCTGAAATCACACTGCATCATTTCTGCTATACACTTTCTTGTTGTTGTTGTTACTGAAGAAAAGATTTATTTAGTAATTACTACCTGCCCAAAAATTGTTCTGTGAATTTCACATACAACTCCTCCAATCTTTACAATGATCCTATGGGGCATTTATGATTATCCTCGTTTTACAGAGGTGGAAAAGGAGGTATAGAGCTGTAAAGGTCATATTGTGCCACAGATCACAATTAGCAAGTGGTAGAGCCAGGTACTTCTCTTGTATTCTGTTGGTCAAAACAGAAGCTCATCCAGGTTCAAAAGGAGGGTACATGACACCATCCTTTTATGGAAAGTATGTTCAAAAAATTTACTGGGCTATCAAAGACTTAAATTCCTAAAGACCTGCAGGTGGTAGCTTGAAATATATCTTTTTTTTTTCTTTCTTTTTTGCCTCAGCCTCTTGAGTAGCTGAGATTACAGGCACACACCACCATCCAGGGCTAATTTTTATATTTTTAGTAGAGGCAGGGTTTGCCGTGTTGGCCAGGCTGGTCCTGGACTCCTGAGCTCAGGTGATCTGTCCTCCTCAGTCTCCCAAAGTGCTTGGATTACAGGAGAGTACCACTGTGCTTGGCCTTAAATATATCATTTTGAAAAAAAAGAAAGCAGAGATTTCTATACTTAAGATGCTGCCTGATACCCTCGCAAGTGTTCAGTAAACTTGCTTGTTATTATTACTTGACCCACATGTTTTTTTCTACACATATACCAATAGAGAGAGAGACATAAGTGTTGTTGCACACAGTTGCAATATCATACATATAATGCTGTTTCTTTTAAAAACTACAATGTGACTATCTCTTCATGTCTGTGTCTATAAAATTACCTCCTTTTAAAATATTTGTATTATGGAAAATTTCAAGTATATACAAAAACAGAGGAAATCATATAACAAAGTCCCACTTGCCCATCATCCAACTCCAGTGTTTATCAATGTGTGGCTAGTCTGATTTTTTTTTTTTTTTTTTTGAGGCGGAGTTTCGCTCTTGTTACCCAGGCTGGAGTGCAATGGCGCGATCTCGGCTCACTGCAACCTCCGCCTCCTGGGTTCAGGCAATTCTCCTGCCTCAGCCTCCTGAGTAGCTGGGATTACAGGCACGTGCCACCATGCCCAGCTAAGTTTTTGTATTTTTAGTAGAGACGGGGTTTCACCATGTTGACCAGGATGGTCTCAATCTGTTGACCTCGTGATCCACCCGCCTCGGCCTCCCAAAGTGCTGGGATTACAGGCGTGAGCCACTGTGCCCAGCCGGCTAGTCTGATTTTATCTCTACCTACGCCCATTTCTTTCTTCCCACATTATTTTGAAGCAGATCTCAGACAACATATTGTTTCATTCATAAACATTTTAGTATGTGTCAGAGCTATCTTTCTTTTTTTAATGACAAAAGTGATACCTGGTTATTACTCAAAAACACTGATGTTACAGACACAGATAACATGGAAAATAAATATTCCTTGCTATGGTTTGAATGTCCCTTCCAAACCTCATGTTATTTATTTACCATGAAATTTATTTACCAATGTGATGGTATTGGGTAGTGGGACCTTGAAGAGGTGATTAGGTCATGAGGGCTTTAGGGAGTGGGTTAATGATCACAGGAGTGGACTCCTGATAAAAGAATGATTTTAGCCCAATATCCTCTCTCTGTCTTGTGCACTAGCTTCCACCTTCTGCCCTTCCACCATAGGAAGACCCTCACCAGATGCTAATGCAATGTTCTTGGACTTCCCAGTCTCCAGAACCATGAGCCAAATAAACCTCTGTTCTTTTTTTTTTTTTTTTTTTTGAGACGGAGTTTCACTCTTGTTACCCAGGCTGGAGTGCAATGGCATGATCTCGGCTCACCGAAACCTCTGCCTCCTGGGTTCAGGCAATTCTCCTGCCTCAGCCTCCTGAGTAGCTGGGATTACAGGCACGTGCCACCATGCCCAGCTAATTTTTTGTATCTTTAGTAGAGATGGGGTTTCACCATGTTGACCAGGATGGTCTCGATCTCTTGACCTCGTGATCCACCCGCCTCGGCCTCCCAAAGTGCTGGGATTACAGGCTTGAGCCACCGCACCTGGCCTTTTTTTTTTTTTTTTTTGAGATGGAGTTTCACTCTTGTTACCCAGGCTGGAGTGCAATGGCGCGATCTCGGCTCACCGCAACCTCTGCCTCCTGGGTTCAGGCAATTCTGCCTCAGCCTCCTGAGTAGCTGGGATTACAGGCATGCACCACCATGCCCAGCTAAGTTTTTGTATTTTTAGTAGAGACAGGGTTTCACCATGTTGACCAGGATGGTCTCAATCTGTTGACCTTGTGATCCACCCGCCTCGGCCTCCCAAAGTGCTGGGATTACAGGCCTGAGCCACCGCGCCCGGCCAACTTCTGTTCTTTATGTATTACTTACCCTGTGGTGTTCTGATACAGTAGCAGAAAATAGACTAAGACATCTTTCATAACCACAGTCTGTAGACATTACTGCTTTTTTGCTTTTTTTCTCTTTTGAGACAGTATCTTGCTCTATCACCTAGGCTGGAGTACAGTGGTGTGATCAGGGCTTATTGCAGCCTCAACCTCCTGGGCTCAAGCAATTCTCCCATCTCAGCCTCCTAAATATCTGAGATTACAGGCACATACCACTATGCCCAGTTATTTTTTTACTTTTTGTAGAAATGGAGTCTTTCTACATTGCCCAGGCTGGCTTCAAATTACTGGATTCAAGAAGTCCTCCCAGTTTGGCCTCCCAAAATACTGGGATTATAGGTGTGAGCCACTGTACCTGGCTCATAACTGCTTTTGATATCATCCTAACTAATATTCCTCTAGAACTCTTTTTCTATGCATGCAGCAGCATATAGTAATACTTTTAAAAAATATTTTATTTTGAAATAATATATTTAAATATTTAAATAAAATATTATTTCAAATAAAGTATTAATAAAAATGTTTTTTTTTAAAGTATTACTATATTCCTATTTGGTACATTGTTTTATAACAGGAACGTGTTATTTAGTGATATATCTTGGACATAGATCTGTTTCACAAAGGTTCTGGATCTTTCTGGTAGACTCTCCCGGTTCCTGAGACCATGGAAAGGTTAGGCAAACTCTGATATGAAGATTTTAGCCAGAAGCCAAAGTGCAAACCCAAGAAAGCCAGCATTATTTCCACCCTTCCCCTTCTCCCTTCTCTCAGTTAGATATTTTGTGACATTGGTTCAGCCCAGTCTGAAAGAATTATAGTTGAGTTTTGAGAAGCAGCTCTAAGATGGCTATTTGAGAAGTAACAATTAATAGGGGGTGAGGCAGGCAGGCCCTCACCTTGCAGGCTGCATAGCACAGTGCAAATGAACTTAGACTGGGATTCCGGACACCTTCGCTTCTTGTCCTGACTCTGCCCTTTGTATCTTTATTATGGTTAATTTGTTGAGACATCTTTTTTCTGGATAGACTACAAGGGTAGGAAGTAAGATCTCTTCTTATTAGGTCATCTTATTAAGCATTGATGTGGAAAAGAGGAAATAAATCTATTACTGTTTGGGGGAAAAGATTATGTAACTGAAAACACCAAGAGAATCAATTGAGAAACCGCTGACAACAACAAAAGAATTTCACGGAATCACATGGTAAAGGGTTAATAAACATCACCGCTTTCCTCTATGCAAACAATAGTCAACCAGAAGACACAAAGGAAGAAGATATCCCATCTGTAATGCAACAAAAAGATGCAGAGATCTTTGTATATTTGTGAAGAAATTTAAACACTTCTTTACAAAATACCTAGGAATAAAGGTGTGAGATTTATTAAAAGAAAAGTTTAAAATATTACCAAAGGACATAAAAGATTTGAACAATAGGAAAACATGCCATGATCTTGGATAAGATGACTTAATAATAAAAGACATATATATATCTTTTTAAATATATATGGCATAGGGAAAAAATATATATAATTATACACAGTCCTTATGTATGCTCTCTCTCGCTCTCTCTCTCTCTATATATATATGTATGTATGTATGTATGTATGTATGTATGTATACACACACACACGTAGTCATGCATCACTTAACCATGGGAATAAATATTGAGAAATGCTTCATTAGGTGATTTCATCCTTGTGCAAAGAGCATCATAGAGTGCATTTACGCAAACCTAGATGATATACCCTACTAAACACCCTATTGCTATACCACAGGCATGTATATGGTATAGCCTATTGCTCCTAGGCTACAAGCCTGTACAGCATGTTACCATACTGAATACTATGGGCAATTATCATACAATGGGAAGTGTTATGTGATTAAATGTATCTAAGTTGGCTGGGCATGGTGGCTCACACCTGTAATCCCAGCACTTTGGGAGGCCAAGGCGGGTGAATCATCTGAGGTCAGGAGTTCAAGACCATCCTGGCCAACATGGCAAAAACCCCCTCTCTACTAAAAATATAAAAACTAACCAGGTGTAGTGGCACGTTTCTGTAGTCCCAGCTACTTGGGAGGCTGAGGCAGGAGCATTGCTTGAACCCAGAAGGCGGAGGTTGCGGTGAGCCAAGATCGTGCCGTTGCACTCCAGTTTGGGTAACGACAGCAAAACTCCATCTCAAAAAAAAAAGTAAAGATACTAGCTGGGTGTGATGGCTCACATCTGTAATCCTAGCACTTTGGGAAGCAGGCGGATCACTTGAGGTCAGGAACTCGAGACCCACCTGGCCAACATGGTGAAACCTGTCTCTACTAAAAATATAAAAATTAGCTAGGTGTGGTAGCATGTGCCTGTAATCCCAGCTACTTGGGAGACTGAGGCAGGAAAATCGCTTGAACCTGGGAGGTGGAGGTTGCAATGAGCCGAGATCGCACCACTGCACTCTTGCCTGGGCAATAGAGCAAGACTCCATCTCAAAAACAAAACAAACAAAAAAAAGTAAAGATACTAAGAGAAAATATGGGAAAATTCCTTTATTTTCAGGGCATGGAAAAGACCTACTTAATTTTGACTCAAAACTCAAATAAATTTGACTATTTTTTTTTTACTATCAGATTAGCAAAACCTTAACATGGTATCTATCGGTGGAGGGTCAGTGGAGGGGACGTGGCAGTCACCTGAGAATGAGGTTCTCCCAGGTCCTCTCCCTTACATCTAAAACTTCCTGGACATAACACAGCAAGCCTAGAAAGATTCTCAAGGGTGGAGAGGAGAAGTCACACTACAAACCAACAGCTCTCATGAATTTGGATGTAAAAGTCCTCAACAAAATATGAGCAAATCAAATCCCGCCACAGATAAAAAGAATAACACACCAAGACCGAGTGAGATTTCATTCAGGTATGCAAGGCTGGATCAATATTCAAAATTCTTCTTCCTTTTCTTCTTTTTTGAGACAGGGTCTTGCTCTATCTCTCAGACTGGAATGCAGTGGCACCATCTCAGCTCATTGCAACCTCCACCTCCCAGGCTCAAGTGATTCTCATGCCTCAGCCTCTCAAGTAGCTGGGATTACAGGCATGCACCACCATGCCCAGCTAGTTTTTGTATTTTTAGTAGAGACAGGGTTTAACCATGTTGCCCAGGCTGGTCTCCAACTACTGGTCTCAAGTGATCCCCCAGCCTTGGCCTCCCGAAGTGCTGCGATTAAAGGTGCGAGCCACTATGCCCAGCCTGGCTATGTAAATGTAAGTTAATTAACATTAAATTAAATTAAAAGTTCACATCCTTAGTTAAGCTAGCCATATTTCAAATGCTCAATAGTCACCTTTGGCTAGTGGCTCACGTATCCTACAGCACAGAATTACAAACATTTTCATCACGGAAAGTTCTACTGGACATCACTGACCTATAGAATTGCCCTTTACTATGTGCTTACTGTAAAATATAGCCGTCTGTTGAAGCATCTCAGAGGGTGTTCTCTGGGGCCAGATTGTCTAGGTATGAACCCTGGCTCTGCCAGCCACTAGCTGTGTGACCCTGAGCAAGTTACTTCACCTCTCTGTGGCTCATTTCTTCAACTGTAAATTGGGCACCATAACAGTATCTACCTCCTGAGGCTACTGTGAGGGTTCATTGAGATAATACATGTCAAATACTTGCAACACTACCCTGGCCCACGGTAAATGCTCAGCACCTGTTATTTTTACTTAAACCTCACAACAGCCCTTTTAGGTAGGCACTCTATGGGTCTCATTTATGGAAGCAGAAATCGAGGCTCAAACAGCTGGAGTAACTTACTCCAAGCCACATGGCAATGAAGTGGCAGAGCTGGCTTTGAACTCCAAAGCCCACAGTTTTCTAGATTTTAAGCTACTTCTGCCTCTGAGGGGTGGGATGCCTCTGCTTCTAGCCTCAGCTGGCACTTGGTCTAGCTCCACGATCTTCTTTGCCAGAAGAGCTCCTGCCAATCCTACCAGGGTCTCCAAGAACTCATCCGCATCCCCATCGCCATCAGCAGGGGCCTCCGCCATCCACTGGCACCCATCAGAGAGCCTTCCCCTTCCCGCTGCCCTAGGTGAGATGCTGGGCCCAGAGCACTGCACAAACAGAACATGAATTCTGCTGACAGAGTAATGAAAAGTCCCCTATATCAACACTTGGACTTTTTGCTTTACATATATTACTTAAACTACATGTCAGGAATTAATACGCATTATAAACCAGATGTGCTAGTTACATATTTCTCTCTGGAACATCTCTTGGATGCCTCCTGAAACTGCTACTGGTGTTAATCACACATTCTTTCCACCCTGCTCAGCCCTTTGTGTGGCCACACGGACAGCAGAAGATCGGAGAAGGGTCAGGAAGGTTGGGAGGCCTAGAGGAGCTGTAAAGAGCCAAACACTGACATTCTCACTTTGGAACCAGGCGCAGCTGCACTGGGTTCCACAACCACTTCTGTATCTTTTTTTTTTTTTTTTTTTTTTTGAGAAAGAGTTTCGCTCTTGTTGCCCAGGCTGGAGTGCAATGGCGCAATCTCAGCTCACTGCAGCCTCTGCCTCCTGGGTTCAAGTGATTCTCCCGCCTCAGTCTTCCAAGTAGCTGGGATTACAGGCACATACCACCATGCCTGGCTAATTTTTTGTGTTTTTAGTAGAGACAGGGTTACACCATGTTAGACAGGATGGTCTCAAACTCCTGGCCTCAGGTGATCCGCCTGCCTTGGCCTCCTAAAGTGCTGGGATTACAGGCGGGAACCACCACACATGGCCCACTTCTGTATCTTTCTGCTGTGCAGACTGTGTCTGTCAGCCTGGTATCTCAGTTCTTAGCTGGGGTCTAGCACGTGGTACATATTCAGAGGAAGTGGCAGAGGCTGCTGATTTCCTACTCAAGGTCTATTCTCTCCTTGTTTCCAAAATAGGGTTTTTAAAAACCCTGATATTGGGCTGCAATGTACCAAGCTAAAAATACCTTCATAATTTCCTTTGTGACTAAGTATGGGTATGGGAACTAGTTCTGGCCAATAAGATGAAAAAATATGTATATTCCAGGAATTTCTTTTTTCTTTCTTTCTTTTTTTATTTTTTGAGACAGAGTCTTGCACTGTCAACCAGGCTAGAGTTCAGTGGCAGGATCTCAGCTCACTGCAACCTCCACCTCCCAGGTTCAGACAATTCTCCGGCCTCAGCCTCCCTCCCAAATAGCTGGGATTACAGGCACCCTCCACCATGCCTGGATAATTTTGTATTTTTAGTAGAGATAGGGTTCCACTATGTTGGCCAGGCTGGTCTTGAACGTCTGACCTCATGATCCACCTGCCTTGGCCTCCCGAAGTGCTGGAATTACAGGCATGAGCCACCGTACCTGGCCTTATGCTGGGGATTTCTGAAAAGTCCTGACATAAGGGCCATTACTTACTCCTTCTCACTTCCTTTCCCTCCACCTGGAACACAGTTGTGATGGTCACAATTGCAGCCATCTTGCAACCATGAGGTGACAAGTATGAGGACAAAGGCCTACATGCTAGGACAGAGGTATGAAAAGGTAGAAGTAATCTGGAGTCACGTGGATATATCTGAGCCTTTGTGCTAGCCCCGTTCTCCCCTACCACCAGATACATTGTTATTTAAATAAATAATAAGATAAGCCCCTGTCTTAACCTTGCAGTTATTGGGATTTAGTGCATTCCTGATGCATTTGTTTTCAGTGCGCTGGCATCCATAGAAAAGCAGCTCTTGGGGCATCCCCTTGGTCCTTGCCTCCTTCTCTAAAGTATACCTATCACTACATTCCTGCCCATACCCCATTGTCAGAGAGTGTCCACCACATTCCCCACTGGGTGAGTGGTGAACCATGGCCATACCTGATCGAGCCAATGAAATTAAACTGGCCCAACCACTTTCCTTCCCTGACAATTTCAACTCAATCCAGAAATTTGCATTCGAATTTAGAAATTAGCGTTTGCAGCCTGCTGTGGCCCCAGGAAGGTTTCCTTTGGCCAGTGTAGTGCTTCTTTAGATTTTTGAAAAACATCAAGCTTTTCCCCAAATAGCTGGATATCTGACCTCTCTTGAAGTAGTGGAAAATCTGGCATCACTAGGCTCACATTCCACATGGCAATACCTGGCTGTTGCTGGGAAGTGGCTTCCCCCTAGACAGGCACACACTCACACATTTTCTATAGTCCCTTGGGAGAGTTTTCCTCAGGACTATGGGTCCCAGGGGAACCCATATGGGTCATCCTTCCTGTTGTCTACCTGGCTCTTGTAGGCATCTGAAGTTTAAGATGCCTGCTCTAAGTAGTCTCCATGAGTCCCCAAATCATGACGATGATAATGCCGATAATGAAGACAACAACAGCAACAATTACTGATGGCTCCTGTGGCCCAAGCAGCTTGGTGAGGACTTTACACACCTGGTGTTATTTCATCCTCAAAACAGGAAAACCTGACTCTTGTCCTCATTGTACAGATGAAGAAACAGAGCCCAAAGACCTTGACGCCACAATGTCAGAAACACAGGGTAACCTGGTGAGGACCCTGCCGCCCCCAGTGCAGAGTACCAGACCCTTCCATTTGCCTCTCTGACTCTGCTAAAGCTCTGCATCTGGACGCTAGGAACAGCCACTGGCCCTCCTGCCTGGGCTGCCCAAGAGACAGGAAATTGCTGCTTCTATGGCCACCACCATCAGACTGTGCCTCTCCACTATCTGTCTGTCCCTCCCTGCCTCTCCTTCCTTCCTTCCTTCCTTCCTTCCTTCCTTCCTTCCTTCCTTCCTTCCTTCCTTCCTTCCTTCCTTCCTTCCTTCCTCTTTCTCTCTATCTCTCTCTCTTTCTTTCTCTTGCTGTCTTTCTGTCTCTGTCTTTCTTTCTTTTTTGATTTAGGTAGAGGTTTTTGTTTACTTTGGTTTGGGTTGTTCTTGTTGTGTTGTGTTTGTTTTCTTTTGTTTAGAGACAGAGTCTTGGCCAGGTGCAGTGGCTCATGCCTGTAATCCCAGCACTTTGGGAGGCTGAGGCAGCTGGATCACTTGAGGTCAGGAGTTCGAGACCAACCTGGCCAACATGGAGAAACCTTGTCTCTACCAAAAATACAAAAATTAGCCAGATGTGGTGGCATGCACCTATAATCCCAGCTACTCAGAAGGCTTAGGCAGGAGAATTGTTTGAACCCAGGAGGCAGAGGTTGCAGTGAGCCAAGATCGTGCCACTACACTCCAGCCTAGATGACAGAGCAAGACTCCATCTCAAAAATGTAAATAAATACATAAATACATAAATAAAATAAAAAAGTACAGATAGAGTCTCACTCTGTTGCCCAGGCTAGAGTATAGTATCATGATCTTGGCTCACTGCAACCTCCACCACCCAGGTTCAGGTGATTCTCCTGCCTCAGCCTCCTAAGCAGCTAGGACTATGGGTGTGCACCACCACACCTGGCTAGTGTTTTTTGTATTTTTTTTTTTAGTAGAGATGGAGTTTTGCTATGTTGGCCAGGCTGGTCTCAAACTCCTGGCCTCAAGAAATCCACCCACCTCAGCCTCCCAAAGTACTGGGATTATAGGCATAAGCCACCATACTCAGCACTGTCCTTAGGTCTTTATCTCACTGACTCCTCATTCACAGTTCAGTTTGTGCCTCAGACTGGCTGAGCCTAGGTCACATGGCCAAACCCTAGCTGCAAGGGGAGCTGAAAAGCAAGTTGCTAGCCCTTCCACATTCTGCATGGGGAAGTGAGGTCTACTTCCTACCAAGACTCATATGATGGGAAATTCTCCAGACATGAGTATGAGTTTCTGAGGCTGGGCAGCCGAAAGGGACAACTCTCCATAAAAATGTCCCCTTTCCAATAAACTAGGTCAAATGACTAGCATCTAGAATTGAATCAAAAAAGAGAGAACACTTAAGTGGAGTGATCGAGGAACGTATTATTTATTTATTTATTTATTTATTTATTTATTTATTTGAGACAAGGTCTCACTCTGTTTCCCAGGCTGGAGTGCAGTGGCGTGATCACAGCTCACTGCAGCCTTGACCTCCCAGACTCAAGCAGTCCTCCTGCTTCAGCCTCCCAAAGTGCTGGGATTGCAGGTGTGAGTCACCCTGCCTGGCCAGGAAAGTATTCATAAAGTTGTAAGAATGGTTAAATGAAGCCAACAGGAATGAGGGAAGCACCCCAAAGGCTGCAACAGTGGAGGGGGTACATTATGGGTCCAGGCCTAAAGGGGCAGGAAGAAGGGGTGCTCATGTGAATGTGGAAAGAGCTGGAGTTGCGAAAAGGGTCTTTCATAATGGTTCCAGTCCTTGGCTCCAGTGGAGGCGGAGCTGGGTAAATAAATGCCCTCATTTCTCTCTCCTTCCATCCTCTAGGATCCTGCAGGTGCCTCCCATTGGCCAAACCCAATAGAAAGCCAGAGAGTAAAGAATTCTTTTGACATAGTCCATTAAAGTGAATCTCTGGAGCACAGTACCCTGGTGGAAAGGGTACCTGCGTTTGAAGGTCACATTCTTTGGTTTTCAAAAAGCAGGGCCTTTTCTATGCGGTCACAGGGAGTCTCCTCTGTTGCAGGTGAAATCAATTCTCCATCCAGCTCCCCAAATTCTGATTTGACGGCTGCCCTGGAATTTTCCCAGACAAGCAACTTGCCTCTGCAAGGCATGAAATGTCTTCCCAGGTTACAAGAGCTGCCCTCATGGGGTTGTTTCTTTATCTTTCAATGCCTCGCTTTGTCTCCTTTTCCTCTCACGACTTGATCTGCCAGCCAAATTTTATCCCAGCTTCCTGCATTCCCTGTTGAGTGATCATCTCACCAAGACTCAGATCTTAGACTTTCTCTCTCCAAAGAACTACAAAGAACACCGTGTCTCTACTTTAACTGTAGTTTGGTGACTCTGTTGCCAGCATGGATTGAAATGGCTCTTGCCTCGACTTTGTTTTTTTAAATTGGTAATGCAGTATTTTATTTATTCTGTTCATTAACAATTAATTCTTGAGAACTCTTACAATATTCATTGAACATAATCTAAGAGAAGATCAATTTCCATTTTTTACATCTCCTCGATTAATAAGAGAGATGGTTGAATTAATTTATGGTCAAAATAATGATGGCAAAAACTTACGGATAAATAAATGCTTGGTGTTAGTATGGCTACATACATTTCAGTTTTTGGTCTAAAGGTCTTTGGCTGCAAGAAAGAACATGTGGTTTATTTCACAAATAGAGTTATCTTTAATGCTGGAGTGGCCTCCTGGAATTTCTTCTGCAGTTGATTTTTAGCATAGTTATCTGTGATCGTATGAATGGAGTTGAGTGAAGAGGTACTGATCATGTTAATCCCAAACAAGGGCACACAGCTGATTACTATAGTAATCAGGGGATAGACAGGCAATGCAACTGTCCAATATTTTTGAGGGCAATAGGTTAAACCTATGGATTTTAGCCAAGATTCAGGAATAAAAGCCTGTACGAGGTGAAGTTTGAAGCCATATTGGGAGCTTAAGAAAAGAACAAAGCCATAAATCGCTCTTTCTGGCAATGGTAATGATGAATTTTCCACCATTTTCCTGGGGCTTTAGATAATCTCAAAGCTAAATTCCCTGTGCAAGCACCAACCAGGAAACCACAGTGGGCATCAGGGGCAGGAGGGGGAAGAGGAAAAATTGAGGGTAAGGCCTAGGCGCAATGGTTCCCCCAACCAAAGCACAGACACACGGAGACCTTCCTCCTGGGTGGGAGCCATTGAGCACCTCTTGCCTAGATTTCAGATGGGAGAAGCTGTTTCTCCTCATCCCTTAAAGTTTTGAGTGGGTGACCTAGATAAATGAAACTATGAAGCCTAAGTTCAAAGGAGTGACATTTAGCATCGTGATCATCTAAAATCTGCACAAGTTAGGCGATGTGTTTAATAAATGATTATAAACATTTAAGGTATACATACATAGCAAATGACAAGCCTGTTATCATAAGCATTAGCATTCTTAGGGAGAGGTGGCAGTGGAGTGGACTGTGATGTTCTACACAGGCACCCTCCTTCTGCATTGAGGAATGATGGATTTATTCCACGAGCTACTGGGAAAAGTGTTGGCAGATGATCCTTGGCTCCAAGCCCTCTTTGGGAATTTCCTTGGTTGCTGCCTTTTCAGGGCAGTCAGCATAAATGATTGATCAGCTTGGGACCTTTAGAGGCCTGTTCCCCTTGCCTCTACTCAGGACAACTTGGAAGACCTATTCCAGTTTCAGAGGTCTCCATGAAGTCAATGGAGGCCTTTGTTCTGATACGGCACTTCAATTTCTCCCTCTGTTCCATTCTGCTCCCTTCTCTGCTCTTCCACCGCTGTTGATCCCAAGAGCGCTCCCTGAGTAACTTCCTGCATGTTAATCTCCATCTCAGGGTCTGCTTCCCATAGAATCCAACCCACAGTCCTCCACTCCTCCTTGTTTCCATGCCCCTTGCAATGTGACTTTGCAGCTTCTCCAATCAAGAGATGGAGTCTATTTTTTGACATCTTGAATCTAAGCTGGCCTGTGTCTTGCTTTGGTCAATAGAATGAGGCAGAAGTGACATTGTGCCAGCTCTGAGCCTGGAGATCCAAAAGCCTTGCATGCTGTTTCTGTTGCTCTTGGAGCCCTGCTGCAACTGTGAAAACACGTCCTGGCAAGCCTCCAGGAGCAGGAGAGATGAGTGGTCAAGTCACTGCTGTTGCCCCAGCTGGCAGTCAACCAGTCCCTGAAGCAGAGCCACCTGGCTAACCACAGTGCATTAATAAACCTACCCAAGACCAGAAATAATGCCTTGCTGAGCCCGGCCCAAATTGCTGACCCAGAGATTCATGAGATAATAAGTAGTATTGTTTTAAGATAGTTAAGTTTTGGGGTGGACTTGCTATGTTGCAATCCTTAACTGAAACACGAAGGAACTGTGTTTGAGAAACCACAAACTGGAGGCAGGAGCACCAGGCCCCTAGTAAGAAGAGATAATTAAGAGCTTTCCACAAGAAAACGGGAGGAATTTACTTTTTGCCTCTGCAAAGAAGGTAGAGAGAACAGAATGATGGTAGGAGCGTTAAAAGTAGGTAAGGAGGAGAAGGTTGTCAGTCAGAAGGCAAATGTCTGGGAATAATATGAGTTGAGGCAGCAGGTGGAATTGCCTGGTAGGTCTACGTCCACGGAGTGAGGGTGGCAGATAGACTTATTTGTATTTCTTACATATAACCATTTCTCTGTTTGTGTATCGTCCCAATCTCCTTACAAAAACAGGAACTAGGCTGGGCACAGTGGCTCATGCCTATAATCCTAGCACTTTGAGAGGCTGAGGCGGGCAGATTGCCTGAGCTCAGGAGTTCAAGACCAGCCTGGGCAACATGGTGAAACTTCATTTTTTCTACTAAAAATACAAAAAATTAGTGGGGCATGGTGGCACGTGCCTGTAATCCCAGCTACTTGGGAGGTGGAGGCAACAGAGTAAGACTCTGTCTCAAAAAAAAAAAAAAAAATTACTGCATAAAAAAGCAACTTGAAGAAAATGAAATATGATACCATTTATGTGTATTATAAAAGCAGATAGGACAAACATTTATGAATACATTACATGAGTAATAGTATAAAAACAAGGTTTGGAAGCACAGACACCAAATTCCCTATGGTGGATTCCTCTGGGAAGGAAGGTGTACGTAGGAAATGTCACTTTTATTTACTTTTTATTATTTTTTATTTTTTGAGATAGAATCTAGCTCTGTCTCCCAGACTGGAGTGCAGTGGCATGATCTCAGCTCACTGTAACCTCTGCCTCCCGGGTTTAAGCAATTCTCCTACTTCAGCCTCTTGAGTAGCTGGGACTACAGGCGCACGCCACCATGCCCAGCTAATTTTTGTATTATTAGTAGAGATGGGGTTTCACCACATTGGCCAGGTTGGTCTTGAACTCCTGACCTTGTGATCGATCCGCCTTGGCCTCCCAAAGTGCTGGAATTATAGGCGAGAGCCGCTGTGACTGGCCCAAGATGTCACTTTTAACCTTATTAGATAAAAAAAATCAGAAGCTGATCCTCTAAAATAATAACATTAAATTCAAAGAGTTGGAAGCCATGGGTATTTGTTAGCCAGCTCTCTGTTTTTTCTGTATTTAAGATTTTTACCAACTCAAAAAAAATCTAATTATATCCATGAATGCTTTTGGTTATTTGTCTGAGTGTGTGGCTGAGTTTCACATCTGGTTCATAGAAATTCATGCCAGAATCAGGACCCCAGAGGCAATCCAGACTCTTGGTAAGGGCTCTGCGGACCTATACGTCATGGAACTGGAATCTGAGTCCATCTTACTGAGCTTGCCTATGGTGAGAGGCCTGGGGAACATCTGGGTTACGTGTATAATTGTTACAGGCACTGACACCACAGGTAAGCAGATCTTATATGTTAAATGAATGGTAAAACAAAACAAAACCTCTTCTCTCTTTGCTAATTTCCCAGTGTTTATAATCAGGCTTGCTATGGATAATCCCACACACAATTAAAAGGAAGTATCAGGAAATGATGGAGTATTAGTTAATGCAAGAGGCACATCTGAGCAGAGGAGCTGCAGATAAGAATGAAGAAAAGACCCACACCAAGAGAGCTCTCAACTCAGGACTCGAGCTCGCTTTGGGTGCCTAATTCACACTCACCTTCTGTCCCTGTGGCTACATATTCTCTCCGAAAACTCTAAACATAGCCATGCTTCCGTTAGATTCCTGTGCTAGGCACCATCCAGTCACAGACAAAGCTGGCTTTGAGTCTCAAACTTTTTGTGTGTAATCTTTTTTTTTTTTTGAGATGCAGTCCCACTCTGTTGCCCAGGCTGGAGTGCAGTGGCACGGTTTTGGCTCACTGCAACCTCCGTCTCCTGGGTTCAAGCGATTCTCATGCCTCAGCCTCTCAAGTAGCTGGGACTACAGGCCCGTACCACCACGCCTGGCTAATTTTTGAATTTTTAGTAGAAACAGAGTTTTATCATTTTGCCCAGGCTGGTCTTGAACTCCTGACCTCAAGTGATCTGCCACCCTCAGCCTCCCAAAGTGCTGGGATTATAGGCATGAGCCACCACACCTGGCCTAGCTGTGTGATCTTGAACAAGTCATTGAACTCTATTGAACCTCAGTTTTCTCACCCATAAAATACTGATTCTAATCCTTGCCTTCCCCCATAGGACTGTTTAAAAAGAATTTAATACAATAATGGATGTGACAGTGGACTTGCAACCTGTAAGGTTGTATATGGAACAGTTGTAAACTATTCCTCAACTGTAAATAGCAACTGCTATAGAGCCTTCCATTTGTTTGTTTATTTAGTTAGTTAGTTTTTGAGGCGGAGTCTCACTCTGTAACCCAGGCTGGAGTGCAGTAGCACAATCTCAGCCCACTGCAACCTTTTCCTCCTGGGTTCAAGCAATTCTCCTGCCTCAGCCTTCCAAATAGCTGGGAGTACATGTGCATGCCACCACAGCCAGCCAATTTGTGTGTGTGTGTGTACACACACACACACACAAATAAATATATATGTATATTTATTTTAGTAGAGACAGGGTTGCACCATGTTGGCTAAGCTGGTCTCAAACTCTTGACCTCAGGCAATCCCCCCACCTTGGCTTCCCAAAGTGCTGGGATTGCGGGTGTGAGCCACTGAACCCAGCTATATTTCATTTAATTAATTTATTATTTATTTATTTATTTTTGGAGGCAGAGGCTCACTCTGCCATCCAGGCTGAAGCGCAGTGGCACAATCTCAGTTCACTGCAACCTCCGCCTCCCAGGGTTCAAGTGATTCTTGTGCCTCAGCCTCCTAGGTAACTGGGACTACAGCTGGCACCACCACACCCAGCTAATTTTTTTGTATTTTTAGTAGAGACAGGGTTTCACCACGTTGCCCAGGATGGTCTCAAACTCCCAAGCTCAGGCAATCTGCCCACCTCAGCCTCCCAAAGTGCTAGGATTGCAGGCATTAGCCACTGCACTCGGCCCTCTTTTATTTCTTTAAATTAAATCCAAAAGCCATGGGAGCAACATTGGAGAGTCCAGGAGTGGTATTGTTGCCGTGTCACCTCTCATCCAATAGAAGCTGCTGTCACATGGTGACCCTCCTACCTCCTTGAGTGCTGCTGGTCCAGGCTGCAGCAACATTTCACTATTTCCAGGTCCCAGCATGGACCACTGTGGTCCTTTGACAGACTTCAGCCACTGCTCTGGGGCCATGATTAACACCAGGTGGAAGTGCCCCATCAGCGCTTCTCTTCCGGAGTACAGATGTCCAGGAAGTTTTGTGCCAAAGCTATTTAGACATCTTTCCCTTATAAAAACCATAATTACTTTTCCCTGTTTCCAGCCTAAAGGTTGGTCAGTTTCCTCTGGGGAGGCTGGGGGTAGCAATTTTAAAAATACAGAAAAATGGGCTGGGCATAGTGGCTCAGCCTGTAATCCCAGCACTTTGGGAGGCCAAGGCAGGTGGATCACGAGGTCAGGAGTTCAAGACCAGCCTGGCCAATATGGTGAAACCCCATCTCTACTAAAAATACAAAAATTAGCCGGGTGTCGTGATACACACCTGTAATCCCAGCTACTCTGGAGGCTGAGGTGGGAGAATCGCTTGAACCGGAGAGGTGGAGGTAGTGAGCCAAGATTGCACTACTGTACCCTAGCCTGGGTGACAGAGCAAGCCTCTGTCTCAGGAAAAAAAAAAACAACAGAAAAATATGAAGAAACAAATAATCTATATTTCACCATGGCCTGTCTTCGCATGTTTTCTTCCAGTCATTTAGAACCTGAACTCTATTGTTTCAGGGAACTGATACAACATTATTATGAAGAATTCAAATAATAAAGAAAAGGGTGAAAGGGATAGTAGAAAAAAATCACATTTTGTGGTCTAGAAATTACAAGAGATGTACATTATTTGAAACATCTCTTTGTGCCAATATAAAATTAGAAGGATGAGATAGAAATATTTTATTAAAAGGAGATTATATTATAGGTTTAAATTTTAATTAAGAAGCATTACATTTTATTATGATTTATTAGACAAAAAAAGAACTGGAGAGAAATTAAAGGAATTGTTGAAAGTCAAACAAATGTTTCTGTACTTTAGGAGATAACTTTTTGAAATATTCCTCTAAATTTATAAAGGAGAGATTACAAAAACATTAAAGTTGTGGTCATTATGCTTTTACTTTAAACCATGTTCCAGTTTTGTCTGTCTCCCTGTTCTGAAAATGATGGCACTAGTACTCTCACCTCCTCTTTTTTTACATTCCAATTGTTGCTATTTATATTATTATTTTTATATTGTTAGATTTGATCAATTTTTCTGTTTTCTAATGAAGTCTCATGGATTTTTTTGCATGCATGTATTTTTACTGAGACAGAATCCACATACCATAAAATTCACCACTTTAAATTGTACAATTGAGTGGCTTTAGTATATTCAGAAGATTGTGTAACCATCACTATTATTTATTTATTTATCCGTTTATTTATTTATTTATTTGAGACAAAATTTTGCTCTGTTTCCTACACTGGAGTGCAGTGGTGCTATCTCGACTCACTGCAAACTCCGCCTCCTGGATTCAAACAATTCTCCTTCATCAGCCTCCCAAGTAGCTGGGACTACAGGCGTATGCCACCTCACTCTACTAATTTTTTTTTTTGAGTCAGAGTTTCGCTCTTGTTGCCCATACTAGAGTGCAATGGCACAATCTTGTCTCACTGCAACCTCGACTCCTGGGTTCAAGTGATTCTTTTGCCTCAGCCTCCCTAGTAGCTGAGATTACAGGCATATGCCACTACACCTGGGTCATTTTGTATTTTTGGTAGAGACAGGGTTTCTCCATTTGGTCAGGCTGGTCTCAAACTCCCGACC
This sequence comes from Callithrix jacchus, assembly GCF_049354715.1. NCBI lineage: Eukaryota > Metazoa > Chordata > Mammalia > Primates > Cebidae > Callithrix > Callithrix jacchus. Next base: position 5,363,805 of record NC_133506.1, read on the forward strand.
TCAGATGATCAACCTGCCTCTGCCTCCCAAAGTGCTGGGAATTCAGGGTATGAGCCACTGCACCTGGCAATTTTTTTTTTAATTTTTTTTATTTTTAGTAGAGACGGCATTCACCATGTTAGCCAGGATGGTCTTGATTTCCTGACCTCATGATCCACCCACCTCGGCCTCACAACGTGCTGGGATTACAGGCATGAGCCACTGCTCCTTGCCTTATTTATTTTTGAGATGGAATCTCACTCTGTCGCCTAGGCTGGAGTGCAGTGGTGCAATCTTGGCTCACTGCAACCTTCACTTCCTGGATTCAAGTGATTCTCCTGCCTCAGCCTCCCCAGTAACTGGAATTGCAGGTATACACCATCACGTCCACCTAATTTTTGTATTTTTAGTAGAGACAGAGTTTCACCGCATTGGCCAAGCTGATCTTGAACTTCTGACCTCAAGTGAGGCACCTGCTTCAGCCTCTCAATGTGCTGGCATTACAGGTGCCACCGTGCCTGGCCTCAAGTGGCACTTCTATCGAGAGGCTCTTCCTGACTACACACCTTGGCCTCCCAAAGTGCTAGTATTACACGAGTAAGCCACTGTGTCCAGCCTATTATGAAGTTAATATAATCTTTTTGGTACTTTTTATGTGGCTACATATGTGACTTGCCTTTGTGGTGCATATTATATCTCTATCTATTTGATATATTTCTAGAAATGGATTCTATATTTCCAGTGCTGACTTGGACTTTAAAAACCTAGAAGGTCTGATGCCTATCCTGCTAGTGGCAGTGGTTAAGGGTTGCCTTGCATGTCCAGCCCAAGGACAGTGATTTACTAGCAACTATTTTATTGAGACAGAAAACACACAAGTCTTTAACCATTAGAGATGTAAGTAACCGTTTGGGTCATGGTGCTAGTTAAATCTTCAGTGGGGCATCTCAGTATACAGCTACCTGTTCAAGGTATTAATTATCATCATGACTTGTTATCTTTCTTGCCCCTCCTGATCTCACCTATCATAATTCATTTTGGAACCAAGCTCCCAAGCACTGGTACCTACCAGCTGGTTCTGCACCTTCATTCTGGAGTAGCTGGCATTTGAGCAATAATTTATTCTCTGAATTGGCTCTTCCCCAATCTTTGCAAAGAATCTGCCAAATTGCATCTCAAGATGAGGACAGACCCCTGTCCCCTTCTTCTCTCCCTTCCATCATTTTAGAATTTGTAAGACGGTATACATTCCTCTTCATCTTGTCCAAGATAGAAGTGTGAATGAGCAATGCCTACCTAAAAATATAAACCTCGAGGATTCTAAGCAATTTACATGAGGAAAACTTCAAATATCCATCCCAGATCACATGCAGGCCACCCAGAAGGAGGCATCCATTGTGAAATTCAATTACCAGATACCATTCAGCTGCTCCCTGGAAGATCAATTAATTTCCTCCCCCCTTTTCTGCATTTGGGACCTCTTTATAAGGCTGCCATTAAGGGGCTTCCAGAAGCAGAGCCCGTTTTAACTTTTATGTGAATATAATGAGCAGGAAACAGTCCTTTATTCTTTTTAGTTATATGTGGGGTGCCCAGGGGTTAGAGGGCAGCCCATGTCCCATGGACAGAGCCCTGGTCCAAGTCTATAGACCCCGCCTTCGGGTCAGCCTAGGGCACATGGAAATACAATGTAATTTCCTCTTCCACGGTAGTGGAGGGTCTCTTCTGGGCCAGATGCTGAGGAATCTGGGAGAACAAAGTCCTTACTCAGCCTGTGTCCGGTGGTCGCCAAACAAGAGCTGACACTGTAGCATCATGAGGTGCTGGAAGCGACAGGGACAGGATGTGCGGCAGCAATAGACACCACGTCTGATTGTCACTTTTTTGGAGCCGTGTTTAATTTTACTTTATTGTATTTTATTTATTATAATTATTATTAGCTACAAAACCCTCTTAGTGAAGCAGATCTCATGAGAGAGAAGCACAATATATACAATAGATATAGGCCAGGCACGGTAGCTCACGCCTGGTAATTCCAGTATGTTGGGAGGCTGAGGCAGGCAGATCACTTGAGGTCAGGAGTTCGAGACCAGCCTGGCCAACATGATGAGATCCCTGTCTCTACTAAAAATGTAAAAATTACCCAGGCACGATGGTATGTGCCTGTAACCCCAACTACTCGGGAGGCTGAGGCAGAGAATCGCTTGAACCCAGGAGGTGGAAGTTGCAGTGAGCAGAGATCATGCCACTACACTCTAGCCTAGATGACAGAGTAAGACTCTGTTTCAGAAAAATAAATCAATAAATAATAAAACAGATACAAATGAAATGGCTTCATTTGAAGAGGGGTGGGACAATGCGTCAAATATAGGACCTTCCCTTTGGTACCTAAGGCAGCCCCTGATCTTCCATGAGGTACAGTTTAAAAGCCACCGGGTTGAAAAAGTATCCTCTTAAATGTTCCACTAAAGCTCCCCACAAGGCTGAATCCAGCAGACAACCACCTTCCCATCCTGACATTGTCCAAATCTATAAGGTCAGCCTCGCAGTGACAATGTCAGTAGTAGCATCCATTTCATCAGGTTCTTGTGAGAATTCAGTGTGACATACTTAGCGTGTGACATATAATAAGTGCACAGTAAATGGCCATTGTTATTCTTATTCTTATTATTCAATCTTGTGCTCTGAGACTTGGCATCAGATTTGCCCCAATCTTGTGCCCACACTGTGACAAATGGCCTTATGCTCTGCCTTGTGTCTGGATTCCTGTCCTTGTCACCTGCTCTGTCCTCAGCCTGTTAGGTCTGGGCCTGGGCTGGAGAATTTCTAGACCCCATTTCACAGGAAAGAGTCCTTCCAGGCTCCAGCTTTGATTTGAATGGGTCTTCATTCCTGATCACTGTTTCATGGGGCCTCAGGGCCACATCTCCTGACCCGTGTGGGTATTAAAACCCTTGTCCTGGCTGGGAGTGGTGGCTCAAGCCTGTAATCCCAGCACTTTGGGAGGCTGAGGTAGGCAGATCATCAGGTCAGGAGTTTGAGACCAGTCTGATCAACATGGTGAAATCCTGTCTCTACTAACATACAAAAAAATTATCTGGGCATCATGGCAGGTGCCTGTAATCCCAGCTACTCAGGAGACTAAGGCAGGAGAATCGATTGAACCTGGGAGGTGGAGGTTGCAGTGAGCCAAGAGCATGCCATCGCACTCCACCCTGGGTGACAGAACAAGAGTCTGTCTCAAAACAAAAAAACAAACAAACAAACAAACAAACAAAAAACAAAACCCTTGTCCTTAGTCCCTGAAGTCCAAGGATGTGCCATGGGGGCTGCCACAACAGCAGCTGAGAGTTCCTGCTCTTGCTTGAAAATCACTCCTATTTTCAGGCCCTTGATATTTCCCCTTCCTCCTTCTCAACTCAGCTCTGTATTAAAAATGTATGTTGGGCCAGGCATAGTGGCTCATACCTGTAATTCCAGCACTTTGGGAGGCTAAGGCGGGCGGATCACAAGGTCAGGAGATCGAGACCATCCTGGCCAACACGGTGAAACCCCATCTCTACTAAAACTACACAAAATTAACCGGGCGTGGTGGCATGCACCTGTAATTCCAGTTACTTGGGGGGCTGAGGTAGGAGAATCGCTTGAACCTGGGAGGCAGAGGTTGTGGTGAGCCAAGATCATGCCATTGCACTCCAGCCTGGGCAACAAGAGCAAAACTTCATCTCAAAAAATATATATGTTTTAGCCCCAGCATGGCATCTCATGCCTGTAATCCCAGAACTTTGGGAGGCCAAGTCAGGGAGGATCACTTGAGCTTAGGAGTTTGCAACCAGCCTGGGCAACATGGCAAGACCCTATCTCTAAAAAATTAAAAGAATTAGCTGGGGTTGCTGGCATGCACCTGCAGTCCCAGCTACTTGGGGAGCCGAGGCAGGAGGATCCCTTAAGCCCAGGAGCTGGAGGCTGCAATGAGCTATGCTGGGAAACAGAGTGAGACCCGCTCTAGTTTTCAAGACTTTTATTGAACATTTCCCTGTGTTTGTAGCTGAAACAAGTGTCCACATAAGCTTGGTAGATATCATTGCCAAAATCGGAATTTTCTCTTTCAATAACTGTGTAAAGATTTCATGTTTACTTTTACTCTCTTGCTCTATTAGAAGTCTAATTTCTTTTTTCTAAGAAGACCATGAGCTGTAGATGCCCATCTCACGTGGGGGTTATGTTCTAACTCGAACACTACAAGGCAAAAATTACCGATTGTCAAAATTATCCTCAGATTCTGTGTGAATTGCCTTTTAATCACCAGGACCTGGAGCTTTGGAAATTAACTTCCTTGGTTTCTCTCCCCATTTTGCTGTGGCTCCCTTTCCCTGGAGCAATGAGAGCTGAGGTCTAGTGAGGAAGCAGGTGAGAAGATAAAGGGGTATGTGTAATATAACACATATATATTTTAGCTAATAGTTGAACCTGCGTAATTTATACTCTATTATAGTCTTTATATGCCTATAAGATATATATATATAGATATAGATATATATCTTATAGGCATATAAAGACTGTAATAGAGTGTATGTGTATATATATATATATATACATACATACATACATACAGGGTCTTGCTCTGTCACCCAGGCTGGAGTGCAGTGCTGTGATCTTAGTTCAATGCAGCCTTGACTTCCTTGGCTCAAGCAATCTTCCTGCCTCAGCCTCCCATGTAGCTGGGGCTACAGGTATATGCCACTGTACATGGCTAATTTTTAAATTTTTTGTAGAAGCAGGGTCTTACTGTGTTGCCCCAAGCTAGTCTTGAACTTCTGGACTCAAGCAATCCCACCTCAGCCTCTCAAAGTGCTAGGATAATAGGTGTGAGCCACCGTGCCCAGTCTCATTTCTTTTTAGAACTCAAACTGCCTTCCAAGGAGGGTAGGGCCAGTTGAAATGGAAGGTCTTTGTATCTGTCCATTCTCACACTGCTATAAAGACTTAGCTGAGACTCGGTCATTTATGAGGAAAAGTGTTTTAATTGACAGAGTTTTGCAGGCTGTACAGGAAGCACGGCTGGAGAGACCTCAGGAACTTAAAATCATGGCAGAAGGGCAAAGGGGAATCAAGCACCTTCTTCACATGGTGGCAGTCGAGAGAGATAAAGCAAAGGGGGAGGTGCCACACACTTTCAAACAACCAGATCTCGTGAGAACTCACTCACCTTCACAAGAACAGCAAGGGGGAAATCTGCACCCATGATCCAATCACCTCCCATCAGGCCCCGCCTCTAACACTGAAGATAATAATTCAACATGAGATTTGGGTGAGGAAACAAAACCAAACCTTATCAGTCTTTGTGTTCTCCTGAGCACGCGGGAGGTGGGGGTGGGCACTGCACATGCTTGTGCAGAAAGTAAGGGCTGGGGAGAGCAGAATTGCTTGGCATACCCCAGGGAGAAGAATTTGGGTGGGATGATAAGGGTGATCCATGGTGGAGGGCCAAGGAGAAGAGATGGAGGTGGAGGGAGGGAGAAGCAAGGAACCATTGAGAAGGTCAGAGGATGGGGACCACTTGGGTCACTTGGTGAGGGGCTGCCATGGATGGAGGCATGGCTGGAGTTTATGAATGGTCTGTCTACATTTCTACTTAAAGCAATGTGTGAAACAAGCAGTGAATCCCTCCTTTACCCATTGCACATACCCAGAGGTTTCTGTAAGCTCTAATATACTCATGAAAAATGTTTTTGAATTAGAGTTTGTGGGAATTAAGGAAGGGATGGAATTTCACATCTGGATAAATATTGTGCAGGATAACAATAGCTAACCTTTATATAGTGCTATGTCTGTGCTGGGTACTTCACGTATAGCAACTTATTTAATCTATATCACAGCCTTAAGAAGTAAGTGTTACTGGCCAGGCATGGTAGCTCATATCCATGATCTCAGCACTTTGGGAGGCTGAGGAGGGAGGATTGCTTGAGCCTAGGAGTTCAAGACCAGCCCTAGCAACATAACAAGATCCCATCTTTCAAAAAAAAAAGAAAATTAGTCAGGAGTGGTGGTGCACACCTGTAGTCTCAGCTACTTGGGAGGCTGAGGTGGGAGGATCACTTGAGCATGGGAGGTCAAGGCTGCAGTGAGCCATGGTTGTTGTGCCACTGCACTCCAGACTGGGTGAGAGAACCAGACCCTGTCTCAAAAAAAAGAAAAAAAAAAGGAAAGTAGGTATTACTATCATTTCCACTTTACAGATGAGGAAACTGCAGCCCAGAGAGGTTCACTTGCCCAGGATCACATAAATAGTAGGTATTGGAGCTGAGATTTAAACCTGGGAAGTCTGGGTCTAGAATCCACAGTTTTTACCACTGATCCTCACTACCTCTCAAGACAGATACTCCAGGCCAAGTGTGGTGATTCACACCTGTCATACCAGCAGTTTGGGAGGCTGAGGCAGGAGGGTCACTTGAGCACCTGAGGCAGGAGTTCAAGACCAGCCTGGTCAACATAGTGAAACTCTGTCTCTAAAAAAGAAAAATAATTATTATCAAATGTAGACATTCCAGAAGCCTGGAGTTGAACACACACAAAAGTGATCCATAAAATTCATAGGACAAAAAAAATCATAGGACTTTCTCTAGTGCTTTCTTTTTTCTTTTTAAGACAGGGTCTTGTTGGTCTGCCAGGCTAGAGTACAGTGGCATAATCGCAGCTCACTGCAGCTTTGACCTCCTAGGCTCAAGTGATCTTGCTTCAGCCTCCTAACATGCTGGTATGACAGGTGTGAGTCACCACGCCCGGCTTCTCTAGTGTTTCTAACAGGACTATTCTGAGCCCTAACAAGCACTAATTTGCTTAGAAGGGCAAGTGGGAGGTTTAACTCATGTTGTGCTGATCTCAAGGGTCTGGCAGGCCCCACTAAGCTGTGAGTGGAGCACATTTTCTCACTGACTCCTCATAGCGGCTTTCAGAGGCTGTCACCATCTCCACTGAACAAATGTGGAACCCCAGGATCAAGGAGGTGGCATGCCCTGCCCAAGATCACAAGAACGTGAGAGAGTCACGTCATAAATTTGGAAGTTGAATTCACCTGTCTACCTCCAAATGCAGGCTCCACGGACCTCCTAAAATTCAAAATGTACCAGAGGTGAGGAAGCTGCTGGTCAGAAAGAGGGAAGGAAGCAAGTTGTTTCCAACGTTTGTCAGATTAATGAGGCAGTCACTGGCTCATCCAAGTGGCTAAATGGCATCTAAACATGTTTGAGAACCACTTAGCAGAGGCTCTGAAGATGGTTCCCCTGAGTCTAGGGCATCTGCATCCACGAGGAGTAACAGGGAGCGACAGGGGCAGTGAATTGGACACAGTACACAGCTTCCCAAACAGCGCACAAGGGCAAGTTCTCTGCTAAGCACTGACAAATACAGGCATGGGAATGAAAGGGATGGGAACCAGCTCGAAATGACACCCACAGTTCCTTCCTAAGCTCAAAAGCTGCAGCCTATCATGAAATATTCCAGGTCTCAGCATGGACTGCTGGAGAGGCCAGGTGGGTGGTGGTTGCAGGCTACACAATCCCCTTACAGGACTGGCAATATAGGGAGCAGAATAAGCTCCTATCCCCTTCCATGGTTGGGATAGGATGTAAGCTTCCTCCAAAAGCTGCAGGCCCAGAAGGGGACCTGGCATGTGCAGCCGGGGAAACTGAGACAGAACTTGATGGTAAGGACCAAGCCATGGTAGAAGAGTTGAGGCTGAAGTTTGGTGAGTGTCCCAGTTACTATTTCTGCATAACAAAACACTCTAAACTTAGCAGCTAAGACAGAGACCATTTATTTTCCCATGACCCTGCAGTCTGGGCAGGGTTCAGTGGGGACAGGTCATCTTTGCTCATGTATTGTCATCAGGGATGTCTCTACTGAAGCGGTTGGGTCTGTTGCCGAGGTGGCTCACTCACATGGCTGGCAAGCTGACACTGGCTGCTGTTTTCTCTCAGGTGGGCCTCTTCCCAAAGCAGCTTGGGCTTCCTCACAGCATGGCAGTTAGGTTTCAAGATTAATGTTTAAAGAGACAGGAAGAGAAAGTTGCCAGATTCTTAAGGCCTGTTCCTGGAAACTGGTAGAACATAATTTCTGCCCTCATCTGTTGGTCAAGCATTCACAGAGCCCAAATTCAAGGGGAAGGGTCAGAGATTCCACCATTCAATAAGAAGAATGTCAAAGAATTTAGGGGCTATATATTAAAACTGCCACAGTGGGAATGTTCCCTTAACTCCTGTTACCACAAAAAAACTTCCATTTTTGTCCGACTCCTGTACTGAGGATTTAGAAATTGTCTCCGACCTCAGCAAGAAAGAACGATGTGATTGATTAGTGACCCCTTGGACAAATGAGTGGAGAGTAGAGCATTTATGTAACAAGTATTGCTATCTCCCGCTCAAGAGGTGGGCTGAGATTCTGTCTCTGAAAACCACTTTCTCTGTCTTGTCTCCCCATTGCTTTAGACACTTCATTTCATTATTCATGTAAGCATGCATGCATTTCTTCATGCATTCATTGGTTTCAGCAATATTTATTAAGCACCTATTCTGCTACAAATTCGGCAGTGATGAATAAAGCATACATAGGAACTGCACCCATGGTACTTACATCCTATAGAGGAGTCAGACAATAAGCAGGTAAACAAATACGTGATTAAATTTGTGATAAATGCTAGAACCAAGAGGGGGCACTACTGTGACTTGTGCAGCAAGGACATCTAGCAGCAATGGACAAGCAACCGTGAGACTATGTAAAAATCAGTCTTCAACAGCGACACCATGTGGCAGTGAGGAGCAATGACCATTGGTGGTGGACTGACAGTCTCTAGTTTTCTCGGTGGGTGGCATTGGAACCTTGCTGATGCCCTAAACCCAAGTTATTCCCTAGACTTTGCAAATCCAGGGATCAGGGGATACCTAAAGAGGGTGACTTGGGACTTTGCATTAATAAAAGTATGTGAGAACTTGAATGAATGGAAAATTGAAATAAAGGTGGCCCTATTTGTACCCTCAAGCCGGCAAATTGGGTCATTCTGATTATTCTATTTTTAAGATCTTGGACACCATGACTTGGACTCAGACCTTAGAGTCTGGTGAGTGGGGAATACAGTTATAAACTGGAAAGGCTAGACAGGCTACGAAATGAATGAGAAGGTCTCAATTGAGTCTGTAGTGGGGCTGGAGTTACTGAATCCTCCAACCTAGGGCAGGATTTTTCCATGGTAATTGGAGAAGGGCTGAGCTTGCAGCAGATGTCAAGAGGCCTCAGTTGTGGGGCAGGGAGGAGACAGATAGGAACTGGGGCCAGCACAGTGGCTCACGCCTGTAATCCCAGCACTTTGGGAGGCCAAGGTGGGCGAATCACTTGAGGTTAGGAGTTTGAAACCAGCCTGGCCAACATGGTGAAACCCTGTCTCTACTAAAAAATACAAAAAAATTAGCTTGGCATGTTGGCAGGCACTATCCCAGCTACTGGGGAGCCTGAGGTAGAAGAATTGCTTGAACTCAGGAGGTGGAGGTTGCAGTGAGCCAAGATTGCACCATTGCACTCCAGCATGGGCAACAAGAGTGAAACTTCATCTCAAAAAAAAAAAGATACCTCTGTCTGCTGGGAGGAAAATATTTGGGAATTGGGGGTGGTAAGGTTAGAAACAGGAAGGACAGTTAGAAGGATATGGCAATAATCTAGGTGAGAGATGACCGAGGATTCATTAAGATTTCATCTAAAGTTTCAGTCTTTTCAATTTAGTATTTATAACTATTTCCCAAAATACAGGGCACACATCAATGGTGGTATATGAAATGATTTTAGGTAGAACACAAAGTAACCATGTTTTATTTGTATGGTTATGTGTTTATTACAAGTATTTTTGCTTTTCATTTTTAGTGATGATACATAGTTATCTTTTAAAATAAAAGTTTTTAAGTTTGTGAAATATGTGCTGATTTAAAGTCAAATACTAACTAAATTAACTGTGGTGACACAAACATGGCAAATGTGAAGGTGTCTCCCAAATGCCTGAGGTGTAGGAAGCGCTGACTTTAAAATACATAAAATTAGGCCAGGCATAGTGGCTCACACCTGTAATCCCAGCACTTTGGGAGGCCAAGGTGGGCAGATCACCTGAGGTCAAGAGTTCGAGACCAGCCTGGCCAACATGGTGAAACCTCACCTCTACTAAAATATGAAAATTAGCTGGGCATGGTGGCATGAACCTGTAATTCCAGCTACTTGGGAAGCTGAGGCAGGAGAATCGCTTGAATTCAGGAGGTGGAGGCTGCAGAGTGCCAGGATCACGCCACTGCACTCCAGCCTGGGTGACAGAGCAAGACATCTCAAAATAAATAAATAAAAAACATAAAATTATGACTTTTTAAAATTTCTTTTTTTAAATTTATGATCCTGCTTCTTCTATAAGGTGGTTATTTATTTCTTGGGGTAATTTTTTTTCTTGAAGAACCCATCTCACATTCTTTGATAAAAAAACAGTGAGAAAATGGGAACCCAAATTTGAGATAGGCTTTGTGAGCCACCTTTTAAAAATGTACCCAAGTGTAATAAACACTTCTCACAAAGTCATTGTCCAAAAGGACAGCTCTTAAGTAATGAGAGGCACGGTTGAGTCACCCTGTGGTGACTGATCTGAGAGGAATGAGCTGGACTCCAGTCAAGGCAGTTGTCTTCAAGCCTGGCAGGGCAAAGTCACTGCTTTAAAAAAAACAAAAAAAGCCCAGGCCCCGCCCCAGGTCAATTACAGCAGTATTTCTGAGGGCAGGCTCTGGGCACCTATGTGCTTTGAAAGCTCCCAGGTGATTCCATACCTGTCTGTCCTCTTGTTCCTCCTTGGTACAGAGGAGAGGGTATGGTTTTTGGGACGATACAGACCTGGGTTCAGATCTTTCCACTTTGCATGCTGTGTGATCTTGAACTATTTATTTGACTGAATTTCCAAAACGTACCCAGCTCATCCATACAATAAGAATCGTCATACCACCCCCTACCTCCCAACACCTCTCCCCAACTTAGGGTAGCTATGACAATTCAGTGACATAGATCTGACATGTGCCAGCAGACAACATGCCAAACAACAGGGGTTTGGTACACCCTCATCTCCTCCTTTCCTCAGTGACACTCCTGCCACCCAGAGGCTGCCACAGAATGAGAGCCTGGTAGTAAGACCTCAGCTCCCACCAGGGATCAGAGGGTGAAGGTCTGAGTTGATTATTTTGGGGGATTAACAGTATCTATGAATCAAATTCTTAATTCATTGTTTTCTATTTTTAATATATATTTATGTCAGTAAAGCAGAACTATTCTTTAAAAAACAAATATCGGCTGGGCCTGGTGGCTCATGCCTGTAATCCCAGCACTTTGGGAGGCTGAGGTGGGTGGATCACAAGAGCAGGAGTTCAAAATCATTCTGGCTAACATAGTGAAACCCTGTCTCTACTGAAAATACAAAAATTAGTTGGGTGTGGTGGCACATGCCTGTAATCCCAGCTATTTAGGAGGCTGAGGCATGAGAATCCCCTGAACCTGGGGAGGTGGAGGTTGCAGTGAGCCAAGATGGCGCCACTGCATTCCAGCCTGGTGACACAGCGAGACTCTATCTCAAAAAAAAAAAATTCTAAACAGAGCACAAGTCTTCCTTGCCCACTTCTCCTGCAATCCTGGTCCATGGCCCCTTTCCAAATATTGAACTTGGCAAGTGCTTTCCAGATCTTTCAAAAATATATTAATGCATTTTATATGAACCCATAGAAAATATATAATACTGTTTTGTATACTTTAGTAAACCAATGGATTTTTTTTTTTACCATATATCTCATTATACAGCTTTTCTTTATGCAACAGTGTGTTTGCAAGACTTACTCATGTTGGTACATATGCCTGAGTTCATTCCTTTTAGCTCTTTGATAATGTTCTATTGTAAGAATTATCATAATTTATGTAATTATTTTCCTTTTCATAGATTCTTTCCAACTTCTTAACATCACAATCACAGCTGCCAAGAACATCCTTGTACTTACCTCCACATACTCATATGTACTTTTAACCTTTAAAATTACACTTCATTCCCTCAACAGTGGAATGAGCACTGGATTGGGGGTCCATGCACCTTGGCCTGGTTGCCTGGCTCCCCTGAACCTAGGCTCTCCATCCTTGGCAGAGATCTTTGCCCCTTTCCACCACGATTCTCTTACTTTAACCCTGTACCTGTCTTGTCACTGAGCTCCCTATCTCTGGTTCCTCCCAATCCTCACCTAACATCAGCCACGTCATTTTGCTTAAAATCCTCCATTGGCTACAAAGCCTGGCTCCAGTGAGGGCAAAACCTGCCTGGATGAAGCACAGAGGCCCAGGGCTGGGAAGCGGAGGTCAGAGGACAGGCAATGGCTTTGACAAGGTTCACAAGGGACAGCACAAAATCAACCTGCCCAGAGAACTCCCCGATGACCACTCAATACCCCACCCCATGAAGCCTACAGGGCATAGCTGCCACTCCCACCTCCTGAACTCGCCTGGGACTGTTGCCTGCTACTATTTCACACTCTGTATGCTGACTTTTAGCACGTTATCTTCCGGCCTGACTCCCCTCAGGCCTGTGAATTCTGTGGAGGCCAGGAGTGTGTCTCTGAATCCTCAGCAACCAATACAGGGGTTGGTTTAACAGGTGGGACTCCATGTTTGTTGAACAGTGGCATGAGCTTCAGCTTGAAGCTTGGTGGGCAGAGCAGCCCTGACAGGTGGCCAGCAGCAGGGGACTCCACATGGGTGTCAATTGGGGGTCCTGAAGTTGGCAGAGTATAGTTTGCAGCATACAAAATAGCAGCAGGGAGCCAGACCCTGGTCCTAGCAGGGCTGGAGTCTCAGTTACCTATTGCTATTTAATATGCCACTCTACTCCAAACCTCAGTGGCTTAAAAGGATGAAGTGCTATTGTATGAGTCAGGGTTCTCTAGGGGGTCAGAATAATCAGGTAGGTAGGTAGGTAGATAGATAGATGGATAGATAGATAGATAGATAGATAGATAGATAGATAGATAGATAGATAAAGGAGAGTTTATTAAATATTAACTCACACAATCACAAGGTCCCACAATAGGCCATCTGAATGCTGAGGAGCAAAGAGAGCCAGTCCAATTTCCAAAACTGAAGAACTTGGAGTCCGATGTTAGAGGGCAGAAAGCATCTAGCATGGGAGAAAGATGTAGGATGGGAGGCTAGGCCAGTCTTCTTTTCACATTTTTCTGCCTGCTTTGTATTCTAGCCCCGCTGGCAGCTGAATAGATGGTACCCACTCAGATGAAGGGTGGGTCTGCCTTCCCCAGCCCACTGCCTCAGATGTTAATTTCCTTTGGCAACAACCTCACAGACACACCCAGGATCGATACTTTGTATCCTTCAATCCAATCAAGTTGACACTCAGTATTAACATTACAGTTATTTCTTATGGTTCTAAGGGATGTCCAAACACAGCTGGGCAGTTCTACCCCACAGGATGTTTTGGGGGATCACCCCCACATTCAGCTGGGGGATCAGCTGGGGCTGGAACATGTATGACACGCATCAGAAGGTTCTGGCCCCTTCCCTATCCAGGGGCTCATCCCTGAACCTCAGCCCTAAATGGCTCCTCCCATTGCCCTGCCTCTGTGTTCCCTCCTCTACCCTGTCTTCACGACAGCCTTGGTTGTCACGGGGTTGCTGGAGTGGCTGGGCCCTGGCTGGGCCTCTCTCCAGCAAGTTAGTTGGATTTCTCTCTCAGTAGCTCAGGGCTCCAAGAGAGCAGATGCTGCCAGGCCTCTTATAAGCTAGGCATGGAACTGGCCCAAGAGAAAGCAGGTCACAAGGCCAGTCCAGATTCTAGGGAGGAGAAATGGTGCCACCTCTTGACGGGAGCCTGCATGTCCAGGGACAGGAGGCCTTGTTGGTGGCCATCTTTTGAGGCATCTCCTGCAGCTGGGAAAGGAAGCCTGGACTCTTGTTTTCCAGGTGCCAGCCTTCATCGTCACCTTTATCCAGGTCTTAGGTGGGGTGTTGGTAGGAGGAAGACAGGTGGTTGGTAATCCTGCGGAAGTGGCCCAGGATTTGTGGGGAAAAAGTCAGAGTGATTAAGATTTGTCTAGGCCAGGCGCATTGACTCACACTTGTAATCTCAGCACTTTGGGAGGCCGAGGTGGGTGGATCACTTGAGGTCAGGAGTTTGAGACCAGCCAGGCCAACATGGTGAAACCCCATCTCTACTAAAAATACAAAAAAAAAAAAAAAAAAAAGTAAAAAATTAGCTGGGTGCCTGTAATCCCAGCTACTTAATCCTCCAGCTGAGGCAGGAGAATCACTTGAACCCAGAAGGTGGAGGTTCTAGTGAGCCAGGTCACACCACTGCACTCTAGCCTGGCCTACAAAATGAGACCCCATCTCAAAAAAAAAAAAGAATTGTCAAAGCCATCAAAAAGAGGAGGTAGATGAAGAAAACATAACATAGAGGCAGGACAATGATAGGAGGGTCAAGCCTGGGGTTCAGGGCTAAGTCTTTGGCTGGGGTAGGGGCCAGAACCCTCCTGGCTGTGTTGAAGATGACTGTCATGTCACACTGAACAACCATAATCTGATTTCAGCAAGAAGAAAGGAGAAGTAGCAACCAGATATTGCTCACCACTCTAATATGTCAAAGAGACCACAGGTCTCACCGCTTCCCACCCACCTGGGCTGGCACTGAACCCCTCACCCACTGGAATTATTCCTGAGGCTATCCCATCCCCATGCCCAGTTAAGGACAAGACAGTTTCCTTGTATTTTTCCTTGTATTTCTTTTGTTTGTTTGTTTGAGATGGAGTTTTGCTCATTACCTAAACTGGAGTGCAATGGCATGATCTCGGCTCACCGCAACCTCCACCTCCCAGGTTCAAGTGTTTCTCCTGCATCAGCCTCTAAAGGTAGCTGGGATTATAGGCATGTGCCACTACACCTGGCTAATTTTGTATTTTTAGTAGAGCTGGGGTTTCTCCATGTCAATCAGGCTGGTCTTGAACTCCCAACCTCAGGTGATCTCCCCATCTTGGCCTCTCAAAGTGCTGGTATTACAGGCATGAACCACTGCACCCAGCCCAGTTTCCTTGTATTTCAATTGCTCTCAGTAATAGACTAAGAATATCTGTCTAGTCTCTCCTGCTAATAAACATTTGAACAGTGGTTTGTTCATTTTTCTTACTCTTCGTGATGGAGACTAATTGCTATTTTACATTACACTCAACTTCTACTAGTTTGGGATTTACTTCCTCAGTGATACCACAAGCACTGGGATCGAATAAAACATTTTAACCTAGACAAGCTCATTAAATTCTTGAAGGTGAGTCGACAGAAAGGGGGGAGAACTGGCCCTCGTTTTGCAGTTTAAATCCATCAGGCGAGTGTCAAACAGGTTGTGGGTGGGACATGCTGGATGAGAAAGGATGGAGGTTACTGGAAGGACAGTCCTGTTCAGTCCTGCTGGGCCTCAGGCCTCAGAATAGCCCTTCCCTAGAGCCAGTCCCACCCCACCTGGCTTCACCCTCAAAGTGTCCGTGGCCTTGGTGCCAAACAGTTCACCTGACCCAAATAGGACTGTTGAATCATATTTTTTAGGGTCCAATTTTATTCTTTGGACCTGACACTCAGTCCTGCTGAGAGGAGTCAAGTTTTCCCACCTCTAAACAGAAGAGGTCATGCCCATTATCGTGTTCACCATTATTATTGTCATAGATATCATGCTACTCCTGGACGCATGGTTTGGACCCTGCTAACACCTGGGATGCACCCCCACCTATGACTATAGCACCCTATATTATTAAGAACCCCTCTAGTCCTGAAGCCAACCAACCTGACCACTCCTCTCTGACTCTAGACCCTGCTGGCTTCATTGCTTCCTCTCTCCTGCAGCAGGGATTTCGGTCCATATTCCAATACATTTTTTTTTTTTTTTTGAGGCAGAGTCTCGCTCTGTTGCCCAGGCTGGAGTGCAGCAGCACAATCTTGGCTCATTGTAACCTTTGCCTTCCAGGTTCAAGTGATTCTCATGCCTCAGCCTCCTGATTAGCTGGGATTACAGGCACCTGCCACTATGCCTGGCTAATTTTTGTATTTTTACTAGAGATGGGGTTTCACCATGTTGGTTAGGCTGGTCTCAAACTCCTGACCTCAGGTTATCCACCCACCTCAGCCTCCCAAAGTGCTGGGATTACAAGCTGGAGCCACCGTGGCCAGCCCAATACTCTTTTAAGACCCCCCAAAATCTAAGAAATTTCATAGTTATAGAATCAGGTGTCTATAAGTTCTTATTCTTAGCTTTCTGAAAGACTCCAAACTTCTAGATCAGGGGTATCCAGTCTTTTGGCTTCCCTGGACCACATTGGAAGAAGAAGAATTGTCTTGGACCACACATAAAATACACTAACAATAGCTAAGACTGTATCTATATCTATCACACAAAAAAATCTTGTAACATCTTAAGAAAGTTGGGCCACATTCAAAGCTGTCCTGGGGCACTTGCATCCCACAGGTTTTTCTAGATCTTAACCTCTGGTGTTAATCATTTGATGACTTTCAATTCTGCTGAGAATGATAAAACATACTTAAAGTCATAACCTGGAGAAACTATGGAAGAGATTGGTATTTAACACTTAACACTGGTCATTAGTGCAGACTCTACAGGTATGATCATTTTCCCTGTGGGTCTTTACATCACCTTTTCCTCCAGGGGCCTCAGTCAGGCTCATCACAAATTTTTCTTTTTTTTTTTTTTGAGATGGAGCCTCACTCTCTGGCCCAGGCTGAAGTATAGTGGCATGATCTCGGCTCACTGCAACCTTCCCGCACTGGGTTCAAGCGATTCTTCTGCCTTAGCCTCTCGAGTAGCTGGGATTACAGGTGCCTGCCACTGCGCCTGGCTAATTTTTGTATTTTTAGTACAGATGGGTTTCTCCATCTTGGCTAGGCTGATCTTGAACTCCTGACCTCACGATCCACCTGCCTCAGCCTTCCAAAGTGCTGGGATTACAGGCATGAGCCACTGTGCCCAGCCAGGCTCATCACAATTAACCAGAAAGGTTGTGATCACGTTTTACCTCAAAAGAAAAGGGCATGTGGCCTCAATTCCTGACCTTCCAGGTAGCTCCTGGCCTGCATGCAAATTTGTTCAATTTTCGCTCTACAAACTATGGATTTATTTTGGGTGCCATATTTATGTAGCCAGAGAATGTCTTTGAGGGTACCTCCCACCAGAACAAGAGGCACCAACTTGCCTTATAATTCCATATTTGAGGGAAAAACCTGTGAGTCCAAGAGAATTTGCTGCATCTAGATAGGGAAGAGGCTAAACAATTTCAGGTTCCGGCACACCTAACATCCCACTTATCTAACTACTTGGAGGGCCACAGGGCAGGGGCAGAGGCGCAGTGCAGTGCTCACAGGGACCAGAACTAGAGACTCAGGAACCAGAAACCCTTTCCCTCTCTTGGAGTCCACGTTTCCCTCTCTTTCCGCCCCTGCCAGCTTCCTCTGCCCGTATCCCCCAACATATCCACATACCACCTCACTGTTTGGGTTCCCCCAGAAGCCAACCTTGAGACAGAGGTTTGCGTGCAAGTCGTTTACTTGGGAGGTGATCCCAGGAAGTAGGGGAGTGTCAAAGCCAGACAGAAAAGAAAGACACATTATCAAGCCAGTTACCCCATGAGTAATGGGAGCTCCATCCCACCAAGGGATGCTGGAGACAGTGTAGATGGTGGAGCAGAGTTGCCCTACCCCAGGCAAGGGAGCCAGGTCTGCAGCCCATCAGTCACTGGTGGAGGGCTGCTCCCTGGGCATGAATCCTCTAGCCAGCCAGCTTTCTCTGCATGCAGGTAGACATACCCTCAGCAGAAAGCAGCCAGATAAAAATCCTCAGGTGGGAGGTGGAAGGTGTTTGCGGTTATACTGAAGTGGGTAGAGCTGAGGGTCTTGCAGACATAGGTGGGGCAACAGCCATGGCGGCTCCCTTGCCCCAGCTCAGATGCTGTGTGAATCTTCATCTCAAGCTCTTTGCTATGGGCTGAATTGTGTCCCCTAAAATTCATATAGTGAAGCCCTAATCCCCAGTATTTGGACAGTATTTGGAGACAGGGCCTTTAAAGAGGGGATTGTATTAGCCGATGGTGGCGTGCACCTGTAATCCCAGCTACTCTGGAAGCTGAGGCAGGAGAATCACTTGAACCTGGGAGGCAGAGGATGTAGTCAGTAAGCCAAGATTGTACCACTGCACTCCAACGCTGGCGACAAGAGTGAAATTTCGTCTCAAAAATTCAGCCACAATCAGAGCTTACTCTCCTTGTGAGAAGAGAAAATTTGGACACACTGAGAGACACCAGGGATGTGCACTAGAGGAAAGACCTCATGAGGGCACAGTGAGAAGGTAGCCATTTGCAAGCCAAGGAGGGAGGCCCCAAGAGAGGACAGCCTTTTGGGCACAGTGGCTCATGCTTGTCATCCCAGCACTTTGGGAGGCTGAGGCAAGAGGATTGCTTGAGCGCAGGAATTTGAGACCAGCCCAGGCAACACAGGGAGACCCCCATCTCTACGAAAATTTAAAAAATGGGGTCGGGTATGGTGGCTCACGCCTGTAATCCCAGCCCTCTGGGAGGCCAAGCTGGGCGGATCACTTGAGGTCAAGAGTTCAACACCAGCCTGGCCAATATGGTGAAATCCCATCTCTACTAAAAATACAAAAATTAGCTGGGCATAGTGGTGCATTCCTGCAGTCCCAGCTACTCGGGAGTCTGAGGCAGGAGAATTGCTTGAACCCAGGAGGCAAGGTTACAGTGAGCTGAGATCACGCCACTGCACTCCAGCCTGAGTGACAGAACAAGACTCTCTCAAAAAAAAAAAAAAAAAATTACCCGAGCATGATGGCACATGCCTGTAGTCCCAGCTACTTAGGAAGCTGAGGTAGGAAGATTGCTGGAGCCTGACAAGGTTGAGGGATGACAGAGCAAGACCCTGAATAAAAAAAATAAAGAAAAGAGAAAAAGAGAGAGAAGCCAACCTTGCTGGCACTGTGATCTCAGCCTTCTAGTCTCCAGAACTGTGAGAAATCGGTTTCTCTTGTTTAAGCCACCCAGTGTGTGGTATGTTGTGATGGCTGCCCGCGTAAACAAATACACTCTTTCCCAGTTCTAGTTCTCCATCTCCACACCTGCCTCTAGTTGGCCCAGCTCCTCTTTTCAGGCCAGGCTACAGGTCAGAGGTGACTGAGCCTTGTTTGAGTCAGGTATCCATCTCAGTCCGATCAGCTGCTGCAGGAGAGCAGGGTCCCAGGGCCAGGGCTGTGAGTGAGTACAGAGGTCTGGAAAGAGAGCCTCACTGGGGAAGGTTACCCAAAAGTGCCTGCAGCTTGGCCTGGAGGGTCCTGAGTTGAGGCATCCATGGGCCTGCTTTAATCTGGGCTATTCCCAAGCCATCGAGTCTTTGTTCTAGTAATAGATCATCCCGGGATATAAAGCGACACAATGCTGAGCATCTAGACACCACTTCAGCAATCCACACCTTGGGCCTGTATGGGTTGCTTTCCTGGCTCAGAGATTGTGATGATGACAGCCCCAAGCTTTGTCCACTGGGTCTGAATTGGAAGCTGAAAAGCACAGCTCGATTCATCTGGAAACCAGCAGGATATGAGGCTGACAGTTAATTAGATTAATAAGGAAACCATGCCTTAAAATGTAATGCTGTTTTCATGAGCCTTTAAAGCCTATCAAAATGTTTGCCGAGCTTTATGGCTGGTAATTAACAACCTTGTAAAAATATACAAGGAAACAAGGAGATATCAGGGAGCTAATGAATGTGGCAGCTGCCAGACCCACAGACAGAGCCTGGCTCTGGCTTTCACATCACTGGGGTCTGGGTCCCAGCTCTGCCTCAACTTAATCAGACAAGTCTCTCACCCTCTATGATCTGTTTCCTCATCTGTCCAGTGGAAAGGCTGGATGACTGTTGAGCCATGGACATGTTGAGGCATTTCCTGGCCTTCCACTTTCTTGTGCTTCAGAGCTCTTTAGGTACCCCTGCGCTGAGGGCCATTCAATTATGCAGACTGAAGTTTCCCTACAATAGTTAGGAATCCAGTATCTCAGTGAGATCCTCAGCATCTCACTCCATGTAATTGGATGTAAGTTTTTGTGGCCAAAGGGCCATTCACCCTTCTTCTTTTCACTTTTTTTTTTTTTTTTTTTTGGAGACAGTCTTGCTCTGTTGCCCAGGCTGGAGTGCAGTGGCAGGATCCCAGCTTGCTGTGACCTCCACCTGCCCGTTTCAAGTGATTCTTCTGCTTCAGCCTCCTGAATAACTGGGATTACAGGTGGCTGCCACCAGGCCCAGGTAACTTTTGTATTTTTGGTAGAGATGGGGTTTCACCATGTTGGCCAGGTTGGTCTTGAACGCCTGGCCTCAGGTGATCCACCTGCCTCGGCCTTCCAAAGTGCTGGGATTACAGACATGAGCCACCATGCCAGGACTTTTTTATACTTTTTTTGAAACAGGTCTTGCTCTGTGCCAGTGGCACAATCATAGCTCACTGCAGCCTTGACCTCCTGGGATCAAGTGATCCTCCCACCTCAGCCTCTCTAGTAGCTGGGACTACAGACACACACCACTATGCCCAGCTAATTTTTTAAAATTTTTTGTAGAGACAGGGTCTCCCTTTGTTGCCCAGACTGGTCTTGAACTCCTGGCCTTAAGTGATTCTTCTGCTCAGCCTCCCAAAGCGCTGAGACTGCCCGCATGAGCCAATGCGCTCAGATTCACCCTCCTTCAGTAACACATTTTTCCTTCAGCAGATCACTCTCTCCCAGTTCTCAATCCCTAGCTTTAGACAGAGTTGACTCTACCCCTGGTGGTAGGGGTTAGGCACAGTTTCTCAGCTGTAGCCCATGAGAGCATCGCAAGGATGATCACCTGACCTAGCCAGAGCCAATGGGGCAAAATAGAGAGAGAGGCTCTCTATTCACTTCCATTGAGATGCAAATCACTTAGAGCCGGCATTGTTGGCAGCCATCCTGGCACCATGTGAAGTGTGAATGCTCATCCAGCATGCAGCAAAGCCGATGGAGAAAGACCAGGTCCTGGTAGGTAGTATTGTCCGGGCTTCTGGGTTTAGCCACATCTTAAATTTACCCTTGAACTTTGCAATTGCATGAGCCAATAAATTCCCTTTGTTTAAGCCATTTTTGAGGTGAGTTTTCTGTCACTTGCTAACAAGAGTTTTAATGGTCACAGTGTGTCCACTAATGGGTGTAAGAGAGAAAGAGGGAGAGGAAGAGAAACAAAGTCATAAAAACAGAAAAAAAGAAAAAGTTTTGTTTTCCTGAAAGTACATGCTAGAATTTGTAAATGCTATTAATATTTCTCATTCCTAAAATGCTGCACCCCAACACACACACACACACACACACACACTCACACACACACTCGTACCTTGCCCTTTTCCTAAAACAAGTCACAGATTTGATGGTGGGGGAAAACAATAAATTCCTTTTGAAATTTGGGGGATTAAAGAATAAAGAGAGTGCGTGCTCATTTCCATCTGGAATTTGTCCCTCATGCAAGGATGTGAGCATCTTTTGTTTTGCCTTCATTACTCACTCTCCCTTCTTCGGACAACAGTGTCCCGATGTCCCTCCGGGAGTTCTGGGGATACCCTTAGCTGCCTCTTGTCACATCGGCCTGTTTCCTGCAGCCGTGCAGCTTGTGAACTGCACACCTCCAGGGAGCTCGTTTCACATAGACCATGATGTCAGCGTGTTGCCTGGAGCTATGTAACAGGGTGGCCTTGTGGCTCTCCACATACGCTACTGACGCTTTGTCTTCATGACAGTAGCACCTGGCTATTGTCTTCTCTAGGACACAGAGTCTCAAACTGGATGGAACACTCCATGCATCAGTGGAGCGACAAATACTCAATAAACACGACGATCTCTCCCACTCCATGCTTTCCACAGCACCACTGATTTCCTGGGAGTACAGTGTTGACCTATGGCTCTGCTATGAAACTCTTGCTGACAATAGTCATTATGCAATCATCCCTCAGTATATGCGCAGGAAATTGGTTACAAGACAACTTCCCTCCCTTTCATAAACCAAAATCCACACAAACTCAAGTCCTGAAATCCACCCCGAGGAACCCACACAGGAAAAGTCAGCCCTGCATATATGCATATTTGTCATCCTGCGGATACTGTATTTTCAATCTGAATTTGGTAGAAAGAAAAATCCACATCTAAGAGGGCCCATGTAGTTCAAACCTGTACTGTTAAGGGTCAGCTGTAGCACTCAATGTCTCCTTTGAAGAACTCAAATGACAAACTCGCAGGACGAGTTGGGTGTCTTGAGCAACTGGTAGATTTCCTTCAGGACAATAATGAGAGTTATGGAATCTACTGGCTTTTTTTACTTTCCCCATCAAGTGGCCCAAAGCAAGGTTAAATGCTCTCATCAAGGTCACCAGTGACCTCCATTTTGCTAGATCCAAAGGTCAGTCCTCAGTCCTCGCCTTATTTAACTCATCTGCTGTACTTGACATGCATAGTGACTTTCCCCTTCTTGAAATCCTTTCTTTGTTTGGCTTCTAGGGTCCTTTACTTTCTTGGTTTTACTCCTAGCTCACTGGCCTCTTCATGTTCTTCTTTGTTGATTCTTCCTCACGCCTCCAACCTTTAAACATAGGGAAGTGACTGTGTCCAGTCCTTTTCCGGCTCTTCTCTGCCATGCAACCTCCACTGGCAACCTCATCTAGCTTTGTGACTTTAAATACCATGTCTTCGATGATGATGCCTCCATTTATATCTCTAACCTGGACCTTCCTCCTGAGCTCTGGACTTGTATGTCCAACTGTCAATTTGATGTCTCTTCTTAGACATCCAACAGGGATCTCAAACAACACAATCCAAGACGCAACTCTTCTTTTTTTTTTTTGAGACAAGAGTCTCACTCTGTCACCAGGCTGGAGTGCAATGGCACAATCTCAGCTCACTGCACTCTCCACCACCTCCTGTGTTCAAGTGATTCCCCTGCCTCAGCCTTCCGAGTAGGTGGGATTACAGGTGCGCACCACCACATCCAGCTAACTTTTGTATTTTTAGTAGAGACAGGGTTTCACCACGCTGGCCAGGATGGTCTCGATCTCCTGACCTTGTGATCCGCCCCCCTCGGCCTCCCAAAGTGCTGGGATTACAGGCGTGAGCCACTAGGCCGGCCGACTCAACTGCTTATCATCAAACCTTCTCCACCCACAGGCCTCCTCATCTTAGAAAATGAAGACACTCATCTTTTAGTTGCTCAGACCGAAAACCTTGGAGACATCCGTAACTCCTTTCCCTTTTTATCACAACCCACTCCAACCCATCAGCAAATCCTGTCACCGCTACCTTTAAAATATATCCTGGAGCTGGGGACATTGGCACATGCCCATAGTCCCAGCTACTTGGGAGGCTGAGGCAGGAGGATCACTTGAGCCCAGGAGTTCGAGGCTGCAGTAAGCCATGATCGTGCCACTGCACTTCGGCCTCAGTGACAGAGTGAGATTTTGTCTCTATTAAAATTTTTGAAAATATAATATATCCTGTATCCAACCTCAGCTTCTCACTGCTTCCACTCCATTCCAAGCTACCGTCATCTCTCGCCTGGGTTATGACAAAATTCTCCTAACTGGTTTTCCCAACTCTGCCCCTGCCACACTTGAGTCTATTTTAATCACAAATCTCCAAAGAGATTTGTTTCAAACCACAGTCACAGCATGCTCTCCTCTGCTCCTCCAGCGGCACCAGGATTCTTGAAGTAAAAGCCCAAGTTCATCCTGGCCTGTGAGGCCCAAATGGTCTGACGCCCTGTCGACCGCTCTGACCATCTCTCCTACTGAGTGACTTCCCTCATGCAAAAGATGATGGATGACTGGTGGTCACAGGGGTGGATGAGGTCACTCAGGGTAAGGGAGTTAAGAAGAAAGGGAAGGTGGCGGGGAAGGGAAAGAAGGGGAGAGGAGAGGAGGGGAGGGGAGGGGAGGGGAGAGGAGGGGAGGGCACCCAGGATAGAGTTTGACCAAAAATGAGGTGCCTGAGAAAGACAACCAGAGGTCGAGGAGGAGGACCGGCAGAAGGTAGGCCCGCCAAAGCCAAAGAGCGAGAATGTCTCAAGAAGAGACAATCTCTCCTCACTGAGGGCCCACAAGGCTGAACAACCCATCTTCAATTTCCCTTTTGTGCAGTTAAACTTTTTAAACCTTGTTAAATGATGAGCAGTTCGTCAGGGACGCAGCATCTTGGCAGCCAAACCAGGTAAGGAGAAAAAATATTAGCATCTTCTGACTGGTCATTTTTTTCTCCCTTTCAGCCTAAGCAGGGCAGAACCAGTATTCATTATTAATAGACGCATGTTTTATTAAAGGTATAAAGACCAAAGATTTGTAACTTTAATAATCCAGATTCTTATTTTAAATTCTCCAACATTATTATTTATTGATCGGCTGGGGGATGTTTCTTTTGCGATTACCAACCTGCCAATTCCTGGAGGGGAAATGGAAGTGGTGGAATTAGAGAAGCTGGCACTGACACTGATTTACTCCAGGGTGTACGAAACAACTCCCACAAAATGAGCACCCGCTTTGTGCCAGGCCCTGGGCCAGGCATGGGGCATCAGAGGCAGGAGGGCTAAGGCACAGCCCTCCCCTAATTGGGCAGGCAGAAAAACAAATAATGATACAGACAAGGCAACTGTGTGGGGGAGCAGAACTGAGTGGTCAGAAGCTTTTCTCTGGAATTAGGAAGATTGAAGTCTCAGTACCACCACTTACTAGCTGTGTGATCTTGGATATGATACATTCCCTCTCTGGGCCTCAGTTTTCTCATCTGTAAAATGGGGATGGTGTCAGTCTTCATGAAGATTAAATGAGCCACTGATGCATATAGCTTGTTTGCCATCGTACTCAGCATATAGTAAAAGCTCTCATTCAATGGTAGCTGAGGTAGTTGGTGGTGGTAGTGATGTAAAATGTTATAGGGGGCCAGGCGCAGTGGCTCATACCTATAATCCCAGCACTTTGGGAGGCTGAGGTGGACAGATCACTTGAGCTTCGGAGTTTGAGACCAGCCTGCACACCATGGCAAAACCCCATCTCTACCAAAAAATTTGCACAAATGTGTCTGGTGTGATGGTATGCACCTGTAGTCCCAGCTACTGGGGAGACTGAGGTAGAAGAATCACTTGAGCCCTGGAGGTCAAGGCTGCAGTGAGCTGTGATCACACCACTGCACTCCAGCTTGGGCAACTGAGTGAGACCCTGTCTTAAAAAAAAAGAAAAAAAAAGCAGGGGCACACTTTGGGCATTAATTCTTCCTGAAGGAGAGGGTTAAGAGAAGATTTCACAGAGGAGGATACATTGGAGCTCGTTCTCAAAGGATGAGAATTTCAAAAGGTTGACAAGTTGAGGGAAGAACATTCCAGATGGAAAGCTGCCAGGTAGAAACTCATTGGTGAGTAAATGTGAGCCGGGTCGAGGAAAAGCTGAAGAGCGCCATGAGCTGAGGACATGGCAGCTTGAGGGGCCTGGCAGGAGGGTGGCAACAGTGCAGAGGGTCTCCAAGGCCAGGCAAGGGATCTGGGTTCACCCTAAAGGTGATGGGGAGCCTTGGAGGCTTTGTTTTTATTTTACTTTCTAATTGTGGTAAAAAACATGTAACAGGCCGGGTGTGGTGGCTTATGCCTATAATCCCAGCACTTTGGGAGACTGAGGCAGGCGAATCACCTGAGCCCAGAAGTTCGAAACCAGCCTCGACAACCTGTCTCTACTAAAAATAAGAAAGAAAGAAAGAAAGAAAGAAAGAAAGAAAGAAAGAAAGAAAGAAAGAAAGAAAGAAAGAAGGAAGGAAGGAAGGAAGGAAGGAAGGAAGGAAGGAAGGAAGGAAGGAAAGAAAGAAGGAAGGAAGGAAGGAAGGAAGGAAGGAAGGAAGGAAGGAAGGAAGGAAGGAAGGAAGGAAGGAAAGAAGGAAGGAAGGAAGGAAGGAAAGAAGGAAAGAAAGAAAGAAAGAAAGAAAGAAAGAAAGAAAGAAAGAAAGAAAGAAAGAAAGAAAGAAAGAAAGAAAGAAATTAGGCAGGCAGGCATATAAAATTTACCATCGGAACCATTTTTTAGTGTATGGTTCAGTAGCGTTAAGTATTTGCCTTTTTGTGCAACAGATCTCTATAACTTTTCCATCTTGCAAAACTGAAACTCTGTCCCGTTGATCAACTTCCCATTTCCCCAGTTCTGGGTAGCCACCATTCTATTTTCTGTTTCTAGGAGTCTGATTACTTGAGGTCCCTCATGTAGGTGGCTGGCCTATTCACTTAGCATGATGCCCTCAAGATTCATCCATGTTGTGGCATAAGACAGGATTTCTTTCTTTTAAAAGGCTGAATAGCCAGCCATAGTGGCTCATACCCATAATCCCAGCACTTTGGGTAGCTGAGGAAGGAGGATCACTTGAGGTCAGAAGTTTGAGACAAGCCTGGGCAACACAGTGAGATCCCCATCTCTATAAAAAAGTAAAAAATTAGCTGGGTGTGGTGGAGTGCACCTGTGGTGCCAGCTACTTGGGAGGCTGACATGGGAGAATCACTGGAACCCAGGAGGTTGAGGCTGCAGTGAGCTATGATTGCACCACTACACACCAGCCTGGGTGCCAGAGTGAGACCCTGCTCAAACAAAAATACAGGCCCAATGTGGGGGCTCATGTCTACAATCCCAGCACTTTGGAAGGTCTAGACAGGAGGATCACTTGAGCCCAGGAGTTTGAGACCAGTCTGAGCAACATGGTGAAACCCTGTCTCTACAAAAAACAAAAATAAAAAAGAGATACTTGGGCTTGGTGGTGCGTGCCTGTAGTCCCAGCTACTTGAAAGGCTGAGGTGGGAGGTTCACCTCAGCCCAGAAGGTCGAGGCTATGATGGGCTGGGACTGTGCCACTGTACTCCAGCCTGGGTCAAAGAGTGAGACCGTGTCTCAAAATTAAAATAAAATAAAGGCTGAATAATGTTCCACTGTATGTAAATATCACATTTTATCTACTCATACATGGGGGAGGGGTTTAAACAACCCCTCCAAGGGGTAGTGGGGAGGGTGGTGTGTAGAATGAAGTGAAACAGCCAGACTGGCAGCAGGGAGGCCAGGGAGGGGCTGGTGCAGTTGCCTAGGTGCAGGCAATAATGGTGGCCCAGCCTCAGGTATGGCAGAGGGCTTGGGTTCAAAAGACACCGTAGAGGTAGAATTGGTGGGATTTGATAATTGGTGACATGATATTTGTCCTAACTGTAGAAATCTAGAAGTGACGCAGGTCTTTCCAGCTCCTTTTACTCCAAAAGTGGGAAAGAGGGCCTGACTGCTCCCTTCTAGGGTGAGGAGAGGGATAGAGAATTGCTATGGTGGGTGAAAGGCAAATGCCAACACTTCCAGTTCTATTAGGTTGGTGCCAAAGTAATCACAGTTTTTGCCATTAAAAGTAATGGCAAAAGCAAAAACCGCAATTACTTTGGCACCAACCTAATATAGTCCCTCAGAAAGTCCCCACTCTACAGTCTCTCTTTCTCACCCTGTCCCCCAGCATGGGACTGGGACATTGGGTAGGATGGCTAGCCAGCCACATGGGTGAGAACACAGTCCTGAGGGGAGAGGGAGCTGGCCTTTTGGTCCCTGTACCACCTGTGTCTTGCTGTGTGGCCTTGGATATGTCCACACCCCTCTGTGGTTCTCAGTTTCTGTGTGTAAAGTGAAAGCGTTGGTAAAGCATTAGTGCTGCATGGATGATGATGGTGGTGGTGGTGGTGGCCAACCCTTTTCCAGTGCTTAATCTGTGTCAAGCACTCTTCTAAGTGCTTTTTAAGCATAAATGCATTGAGTCATTTTATTCTTCCAACATATTTATAATCCCCATTGTACAAATGAGGAAATGAAGACAAGACAATCGAAGTTACGGTGATAACAAGCAGAGCTGGAATTCAAATGCAAGCAGTACGGCTCCAGACCACTCCCTGGAATCACTTGGGGAGCTTTAAAATATAAAATTCCTGGATCCACCCCAGACCTGCTGGATCAGAGCCTCTTGCTAACGAGCTCTGAGGGCTGAAGGCAGGGATTGGAGCTGGGGGTTCCATGGGGACAGACATTCCTGAATCTAGCCCAAGAGACAGTAGAGCCTAACTCTTCCCCCACCTGCCCCAGCACTGATTTTCTCTGGGTTTGGGGATGACTGGCCTTTTTGGAGACAAAAGGGTATATCCAGATTATTTCCACCTTCTCACTCACACGTGACCTGGAAGGAGCAGACTCCAACTTCCCCACGCCCTCCCCAGAGTCCTCAGAGAGGATCCCAACAGGACTTACCTGTTACACAAGTAACAAATGACCCTAAGAAAAGATACTAAACCTCTCTAGTAACCCAATGTCTTAGTTTGTTTTCTCTTGCTTATCACAGAACACCTGAAACAGAGTAATTTGCAAAGAAAAGTAATTGACTTCTTACAGGTATGGAGGCTGAGCAGGCCAAGGTTAAGGGCCTGCATCTACTGACAAGCTTCTTGCTGGTGGGGACTCTCTACGGTGTCCCAAGGCAGGGCAGGGCATCACAAATGGGGAGGGGGCTGAGCATGATAGCTTAAGTCTATCTTCCTCTTCTTTTTTTTTGTTAAATTGGAGCTGAGGGCTGGGCACAGTGGCTCATACCTCTAATTCCAACATTTTGGGAGGCCGAGGCAGGCAGATCTCGAGGTCAGGAGTTTAAGACAAGCCTGGCCAACATGATGAAACCCCACCTCTACTAAACATACAAAAAATTAGCAGGGCGTGGTGGCAGGCACCTGTAATCCCAGCTACTCAGGAGGCTGAGGATAGAGAATCGCTTGAACCCAGAAGGCAGAGGTTTCAGTGAGCCAAGACCATGCCATTTCACTCCAGTCTGGGCAACAGGGTAAGACTCTGTCTCAAAAAAAAAAAAAAAAAGAAGAAGAAAAAGAAAATTAGAGACGAAGTCTCACTATCTTGCCCAGGCTGGTCTCAAACTCCTAGGCTCAAGCGATCCTCTATCCTTGGCCTCCCAAAGTACTGGGATTACAGATGCAAGCTACCACACTCACCCCTCTCTTCCTCTTCTCATAAAGCCACCAGTCTTACTCCCATGATAACTCCATAATCTACTAACTCATGAATCCAGGGATAGATTAATCCATTCATAAGGGCAGAGCCCTCATGACCCAATCACCTCTTAGAGGCCCTACCTCTCTATACTGCCGCATTGGCAATTAAATTTCAACATGAGTTTTGGAAGGGACAGATACTGAAACCACAGCACTCAGCAAATGGGAGTTAAAGCAAGAAGAAAATGCCCTAATCAAATTCATCCCTGCTCCATTTGGAACTTGAATGCACTCGAGTGTTCACAGGAGCTAAATTATTCTTTTTGTACATATGATAATGACTGTATTAGGCCCACAGATATCTTGGCATATGGTTATTTTTTAAAAGGACAACATACTGTCAAGCTAGATACCAACAACCAGTAATCACTCGAGTAATCACTTTTTAAAACTTCAGTCTAAAAAAGAGTTCAAGAATGACTGCTCTCTGCAACAAGAACGAATCTCACACCCACAGTGAATGAGTAAAACAAGCCAGACGCAGAAAGCTAGATACCAGATGATTCCATTTCTATGAAATGCAAAAACAGACGAAACCAGTCTATGGTGATAGAAGTCAAGATCATGGTTATTTTCGAGGAGCATTGACTGAAAGGGAACCTTGTAGGAGGTGGAATGACCTGAGTCTTGACCTGGGTTGGAATTACACAGATATACACAAAGTAAAGGTTCACTGAGCTGTTCATGTATAACTTAGGCACTTCACTATGTGCAATTTATGCCTCGAAAATGTTTTAAAGAGTTGGATGGACTGTTTCTTTCTGGTTATCCATGTCTTTCATTAAAATTCAGATAGTGGGCCAGGCGCAGTGGCTCATGCCTGTAATCCCAGCATTTTGGGAGGCCAAGACAGGTGGATCACGAGGTCAGGAGTTTGAGACCAGCCTGGGCAACATGGTAAAATCCCATCTCCACTAAAAATACAAAAATCAGCCAGGCATGGTGATGGGTGCCTGTAATCTCAGCTACTTGGGAGGCTAAAGCAGGAGAATCACTTGAACCCGGGAGGTGGAGGTTGCAGTGAGCCAAGATCAAGCCATTGCACTCCAGCCTGGGCAACAGGACGAGACTCCATCTCAAAAAACAAAAACAAAACAAAACAAAAATTCAGATAGTGACTCAGAACTGATTGAGCATCTACAGTGTGTACACAACCTCTCAAGTGGGACCATTGGCAGAAGCAAGGGAAGGTGAGGCCTTGGCTTGGCTGGCACTGGACGCTGGACTTACAAGGCTTACAGCTGGAGGGAGCTACCAAGGCCAACTGCGCTTCATGCCACTGAGACCCCTACTCCCACACATAGCCCAAAAGAGCCAAGGCCAGGCCTGGGCAGCCTGCTCCTCTGGGGGAGTGGACCAATCAGAAGGCAGCTGGACGGACTGGGACTAGAAGTGATTAGTCAGCAGCTACCCTGGCCACAGGGCTCGAAGGATCAAAGATGAGAATTGGCCAGGCCCACAGGGCAAGGGGGAGGCCAGAGCCAGCAGGAAGGATAATTAGGAAGGACATGAGGCCAGGCTGGACAGACAATGAAGGCTCAGGGATGACAGGATTCTCACTTCCTAATGGGACCACATGCCAGGAGGCGAGGGCTCCCCCTGGAGGCCAGGTAGGTAATGGATGACAGTCCCCAGATAGAGACCAGAGATGTCCAGTTCATGGTCAACATTACACATCAAGTCAGGAACTCAGCCAGGCCAAGACCCCACACACCCTGCACCCTATAGGCTTCTCCCCACAACCCCAGCAACACCCCAAGGTGATTTTTATTTCCTACCCTGAATGTTCCACATTCTACATTCCTTGCATTTTCAGCTTTTTTTATTTTTAAAAAAAGACTCAATTCTTGATTCTTTTGACAGTCTACATCATCCTGAAGTAGAGTGAAAAAGCCATACCACACTACCCACTTTTATTACAGATCTCTGTCGACTGGAAAGCAGAAACAAACCAAAAGAGTGATAATTAGTTCTGAATTCAAGCGAGGTTTATGGAATGTGAACAGTTTGGGTAATCGGCTGGGGTGGTGCCATGAAGTGATAATTAATTTGTTTTTTCCCTAAAATGTTTTACTTAATTAAGGGAGGTGTTGATTTATATACACCCATCCCCTGGGGATGGTTTGTAAGGCAGGAGAAAATTCCAACTGTCTCCTCACCACGTTTCTCATTGAATTATTTCATTACCTTCAGATACACTTTTGCAACACTGATTGTGACAGATCCTGGAGTTATGAGCTCATAAATACTAGGGGGAGGGGAGCTGGAGATGCACACTTAATGGGAAATGTTCTCATAATCAAAAGAATATTTCAAGCTGTGACAATGTAGGCCAAGAGAGGGAGAGGAAGCCACTTCAAAGAAAACCAGGATGCTGAATAACCCAGCACCTGCGGCTCTGCCTCCTTCGGAGTCAGCTGCGCTCTCAAATATCAGCTTGCAAAGGGTGAATGTCAGGAGGATTTGTATCTAGTCCTGGGTTCTTTGTCATAACTTACTTGGAGCGGACAGTAGCTTAAGTTTGTTGATTTATTTAACAAATATTTATTGAGCATCTACTATGTGCTGGGTACTGTGCTACACACTGGGAATACAATAATGAACAAGACAAGCTTGTTTCCTACCTTCATGGAACTTATAGTCCAGGAAGAGAAAAATAATATAAAGAAGTAAAAGAATACATCACTGATAAACATACGCCCACTCAATGATCTAGCAACTCTACTTTCAGGCATAGATCCAAAATAAATGAGTGCATCTCTCCATAGAAAGACAAGCGTAAAAATGTTCATAGCAGCATTATTCAACAGCAACCAGTCAGAAGCAACCCACGGTCTGCCAGCAGAAGAATGAATAAGTGAATTGTGTTATATTATATTGACACAACAGAACACTACTATGCAATGGTATTGCTATGCAGTAATCCATGGCACAGCAATACAAAAAGAACAAACTGCTGCTGCATTTATCCACATGCACAAAAACGTGGTTGTATCTCACAGACAATGATGAATGAAAGAATTTGTGCAAAAAGAGTCCAGATTAGATGATTCCACTTACATGAAGCTCAAAGGCAGGCAAAACTGATCTATGATAGAAACCAAATAGAAATGAGAATAGTGGCTACATTTGGGAAGAAGAGGCACAAGGGAGCTTTTTGGGGTGTTTGGGAATCTTCGATGTCCAGATATGGGGAGTGGTTACAAGCACAGATATGTAAAAAGTCACTGAAGCTGGGCACAGTGGCTCATGCCTGTAATCCCAGCACTTTGGGAGGCCAAAGCAGGTGGATCACCTGAGATCAGGAGTTCGAAACCAGCCTGACCAACATAGTGAAAATCTCTCTACTAAATACAAAAAATTAGCCAGGCATGGTGGCACATGCCTGTAATCTCAGGTACTTGGGAGGCTGAGGCAGAAGAATCTCTTGAACCTAGGAGGAGGAGGTTGCAGTGAACCAAGATTGCACCATTGCACTCTAGCCTGGGCAACAAGAGTGAAACTCCACCTCAAAAAAAAAAAAAAAAAAGTCATTGAGGTATACACTTAATATTATGCTTCAATTAAAGCAAATGTTTTAATGAGGTCAGAGAAATTTAAGATAATAAATAGCTAAGATAATTTCACATAGTGATGAGAGATAATAATGAAGAAAATAAACCAGGCCACAGGATGGGGAGTTCTCTGAAGATGGGGTGGAGGTGCAGGTGGTATGAGGTGCAGAAGCCAGCAAACACCCTTCTGCAGAGATGGCTTTGATGTACCACCTTTTCCCAAGGTGGCCCCTGGGAAAACCTGAGGAATAAGCATTCCAGACAGGGAAGCTGCAAGGGCATAGGCTGCGAGGTGGGCATCTGGGCATCTCTGAGCAACAGCAGGGAGACCAGGATGGCTGGAGTGGGAGAGTAGAAGAGGCCAGGGGGGCTGTCAGGAGCCGGTCAACCCTATGCTTCACACAAGGATTCGGGTTTTATTCTAAGCATGATAGGAGCCATTGGAAAGTGGAAGCAAAGAAGTGGCATGACCCAACTGACCTGATTTTTAAAACTGAGGCTACCTATTGGGATGCAGGGGAAAAAAACTGACAGTGAGAGAAATGGCTGCAGTGCTGAGTGGAGAGGCAGCATCTGGATTGCAAGCGGAGGCCGGGTGAGCACCATGGCTGGGATTGCCACCACCCCAGGATGGAGCCAGGTTTAGCAGCGGCAGGCAGATGATGCAGAGGAGAGAGCCGAGTACCTCCAGCGGGGAGTAGAGGCAACAAGGTGAGCTCGGAACACGCTGAGGCCGAGGTGGCCTCCTTGAACTGTAGGACCCAGCTGGTTGAAGAGGAGCTAGACCGGGCTCAGGCCCGCTGGGCCACTGCCTTGCAAAAGCTGGAAGAAGCAGAAAAAGCTGCTGATGAGAGTGGGAGAGGTATGAAGGTTATTGAAAATCAAGCCTTGGTTGGGGGCGGTGGCTCATGCCTGTAATCCCAGTACTTTGGGAGGCCAAGGCAGGTGGATCACAAGGTCAGGAGTTGAGACCAGCCTCGCCAATATGGTGAAACCCCGTCTCTACTAAAAAAAATACAAATACATTGGCCAGTCATGGTGGCACATACCTGTAGTCCCAGCTACTCAGAAGGCTGAGGCAGGAGAATTGCTTGAACCTGGGAGGCAGAGGTTACAGTGAGCTAAGATAACAGCACTTCCCTCCAGCCTGGGTGACACAGGAAGACCTGTCTCAAACAAAAAAAAGAAAAGAAAAAAGAAAAGAACCAGTCCCTCCAAAAACAAATGAACAAACAAACAAAAAAACCCAGACAAACAAGCAAACAAACCCTGACCTGTACAGAGCTGGTGAGGATGTCAAGCAATAGAAAAGCTCACACGTTGCTGGTGGGAAGGTCAAATAGTTCAACTTCTCTGGAAAACACTGGCAGATTCTTACAAAGATAAGCATACACTTAGCAAACCACCCAGAAATCCCCTTGGTATTTACTCAAGTGAAACAAAAGCCTATGCTGAACCAAAGAACATATGCAGATGTTCAAATCAGCTTCAATTATAATCCTGAGAAACTGGAAACTCCAAATGTTCCCCCATTGAGGAATGGATTAACTGTAGTTAAGCTATATAGTGGAACCCTATTCAGCAATAAAAAGGGATGTCTACTTAAAGTAGCAGGAGACAGACCTGTTCTCCAGAACGATTGCTCTCCAGGACAAGCAACTGATACATTCAAAAAGCTGGATGAACTTCACATATATTGTGTTACCTAAAACAAAGAGTTTGTTTGGGAATGGCGGGAGGTTGCAATCTGGGATATACATGCCATGGTAAACCGCAAGCACATCCAAAGGGGTTTAAAGACAAAGGAAAAGTTCATGAAACTTTCGTCACAGCCAGCCAGCCAATTTATTTGTTTTTTGTTTTTTTGTTTTTCAATAGAAATGGGGTTTTTGGCTGGGCACGGTGGCTCACGCCTGTAATCCCAACACTAGGAGGCTGAGGTGGGAGGATCACGAGGTCAGGAGACTAAGGAGATTGAGACCATCCTGGTCAACACAGTGAAACCCCGTCTCTACTAAAAATGCAAAAAAATTAGCCGGGTGTGGAGGTATATGCCTATAGTCTCAGCTACTTGGGAGGGTGATGCAGGAGAATTGCTTGAACCCGGGAGACAGAGGTTGCAGTGAGCCAAGATGGTACCAGTATACTTCAGCCTGGGCAACGGAGCAAGACTCTGTCTTAAAAAAAAAAAATAGAAATAGGGTTTCACGATGTTGGCCAGGCTAGTCTCAAACTCCTGGCCTCAAATGATTCACCTGCCTTAGCCTCCCAAAGTGCAGGGATTGCAGGCATAAGCCACCATGCCCAGCCTGGTTCTTTATTTCAAAAAGACACTCATCAATTTTCAGTATCAAAACAGTTGGACTATTGATTTCTCTTTCTCCCAATTGTCCTCAAAGAGGCATCAAAGGAGAGTACATTGTAAGCCAATAAGCTGTAGTATGTATACCCAACAGATCTTCTAGAAACCTTACCAAAAAGTGGGGATTGGGTAGGGAAAGAAACCTTAAAAGATCAGCAACCATGGCCAGGCACAGTGGCTCACACTTTTAATCCCAGAACTTTGGGAGGCTGAGGTGGGTGGATCACCCAAGGTCAGGAGTTCAAGACCAGCCTGACCAACATGGTGAAATCCCATCTGCATTAAAAAAAAAAAAAAAAAAGATCAGCAACCTGCCAGCCAGAGACTATAGAGAGTTGTCATAGTCAGATGAGATAGAAGCAAAGTTTCAAAATAACATGACATTTAAAAAGTTTTGTATACAGCTTTTCCTTTTAAAGACAAAAGGAAAAGTTCACAAGAGCTGCTTTGAAACAAGGACCATTGGCTACAGAGGCCTGCTGCAATAGTTGGCACCCACTCACTGGTGGAGGCAGCCATTGTTAGTCAAGTGTTCTTGTGCAAGAGGCTTATCTGAAATTTTTGAAATTGTTGTGCTTTTCAGGGAGTCTTTACAATCATTCTAATCATAGACATATGTGCACGAGAGCCCTTCCTTCATGGCCTGTGGGTTCCATTTTGTTAGGGGTTAACATAAGTGACTCCATTTTGATTACTGAAAAGGTCCACAGGGACAAGCAATGAACACATGCAAAAACATGGATGAATCTCAAAGTTACTGTCTTACCTAAAAGAATGCAAAGATACTGTGTGATTTCACTTATATGGCATTCTGGAAGTGGCAAAACTATGGTGATGAAGAGCAGATCAGTGGTTGCCAGAGGATCAAGTAAAGGGAGGGCCTGGCTGCAGTGGGGTCCGGCCACACGAGAGAGTCTGGCTCTAGATCTTGATTGTGGTTGTGGTTTCTGGTTCTATGCATTTTTCAAGACTCATAGAACTATACGCCAAAAAGAGTGACTCTCGGCTGCATGAGGTGGCTCAGGCCTGTAATCCCAACATTTTGGGAGGCTAGGGTAGGAAGATCGGGAGGATCTCTAGAGCCCAGGAGTTCAAGACCAGCTGGACAAAATAGTGAGACTGCCTCTCTACAAAAAAAATTTTAAAAATTAGTTGGGCATGGTGGTGTGCATCTGTAGTCCCAGCTATTCAGGAGGCTGAGGTGGGGGGATTGCTTAAGGCTGCAGTGAGCTGTGATCATGCCATTGCACTCCAGCCTGGGCAACAGAGCAAGACCGTTTCAAAAAAAAAAAAAAAGAGTGACTCTTACTGTCTTCAAGTAAGTCTAAAAATAATTTTTTTTTTTTTTTTTTTTTTGAGACAGAGTCTCGCTCTTATTACCCAGGCTGGAGTGCAATGGCGCAATCTCGGCTCACCGCAACCTCCGCCTCCTGGGTTCAGGCAATTCTCCTCCCTCAGCCTCCCGAGTAGCTGGGATTACAGGCACGCGCCACCATGCCCAGCTAATTTTTTGTATTTTTAGTAGAGACGCGGTTTCACCATGTTGACCAGGAAGGTCTCGATCTCTTAACCTTGTGATCCACCCGCCTCGGCCTCCCAAAGTGCTGGGATTACAGGCGTGAGCCACCGTGCCCGGCCAAAAATAATTTTTTAATGTAAAAAATAAATAGGTTATACTTTCCGATGGAAAATACAGACCACCTGCAAAGCTGGAGCCTTGTTGACTCAGGGCATGCAAGGGTGCTGGTCCAGGCCCTCCCAAGCATGAGCTAGGGAAAGTGTTGCACACTCACAGCCTGCTGATCCCTATCACAGGGGGACTAGCTTAGCAGCGAACCCCAAGGCAAGGATTCCCGGGCAAGTGGTGTACTCAGTGCTTCCATGAGAAACTGGCAGGACGGCGTAGGGGTGGGGTGGGGAAGAAGACAGGAAAGAGAAAACGCCAAGCAAGGGTGCACTAGCAGATAGCGTCCCAGCCTCAGTCTGATCCCACTGGGAGCCGAGGAATGTAAATTACAGCTCAGAGTTTGTGCCTAGAGGCAAAGGAGCTAGACTTTCATATTCTTGTATCTCTGTCCATCTATGGCCAAGGGCCACCTGGCGTGGAAATAAACTCCCAGGCACTCCCAGGTCCCTGTGCTGTGCAGCTAGTGGCTCCAGGAGCCCAACGGCAATCCTCAGAAGAAAAACCTCACCTGGAAGCTTCAGATGAAAGCACCTGGAACCTGGGCACACAGAAAGGCTAAGAGGATCCAAGGGCAGCCGGGTGGAGCTCCGACAGTGTCCACTCCACCAACTGTGCGACATGCGCCGACGTTCACTCCCAATGCTCCACGGGCAAAACCTGAGGGTCTGGGTAACACGGGCCCCGCCCGCAGCTCCTGCAGGAACAGTAGATAAAGGGCCAGAAGCCTTATCAGTAGTTGGATCCAAACGGATGAAGTGGGAATGAGGTTAGAGGGTCTAAAGTATTTTCTGGAGACAGGCTGGGGGATCCTTGGAGCTTATCCCATCCTAATGCTGACCTCCCCGCCACATGAGGTTCCAGGGAATGGAATGGAGTTAAAGGTGGCAGCATGTCGCTCTTTGCTCCAAACATGAAGGCAGTTAACTTGGGACCATAGCCCGCTGTTTATCTTCTAAAAGTTGTACTCGTGGGAAAGAGTGTACCCACGGGAGCAGGCAAGAAGAAGGCTTGAATCCCACGTACGGGTTTATGGATTGGTGCCTGTGCCCATGTCCCCAGCAAGAATGTCCTGCGGTGGCCAATTATCCATAGCAAGGAAGGCTGTCCTTTACTCTGGGATTATCTCTAACCTTTAGTTTTGAGGTGCAAGTTCCCTATCGCTTCTGAAATGGTGATGATACGAAATGGGGATCGTGTTGTTTGCTTAATATTATCTTTTTTGGCAAAATAAAACAATAGCAGCTCTGCCTTGGAACATTAAATGTAGGATAAAGGAAATTCAACCCCCCATGGAATACAGAATTGGGTACCTCTGGTGAGAGAGGGATGTCAATTTGTCTGCCTCCCTCAAGCTCTGGAGAGGGGCGTCCTGGGAACCATGTGACCTCCCACAGCCACCATTACAGTTGGTAGAGCTGGAGATAGTCACCCGACCAGACCCAGTGAATTCACTGGATGATCAACAACCAATTAGGGCCAGGCACGGTGGCTCATGATTTGGGAAGCTGAGGCAGGCAGATCACTTGAGGTCAGGAGTTCAAGACTTGCCTGGCCAATAAGTTGATATCCCGTCTCTACCAGCTACTCAGGAGGCTGAGGCAGGAGAATCGCTTGAACCCAGGAGGCGGAGGTCGCAGTGAGCCGAGATTGCGCCATTGCACTCCAGTCTGGGCGACAGAGCAGGACTCCGTCTCAAAAAAGAAAAAAAAGGGATACCACCACACTCCAGCCTAGGCAATAGAGCCACTCCATCTTAAAAAATTAAATAAATAAAAACAAATTCACCAACTGGGTTAGCAGGTATTTCCTCTGGGCTCAGGTTCCCAGGCCCACTCTCTGAAGGGCTGGGCTCTGGATGCTCATCTCCCAGTACAGAAGTCAGGTGGTTGCTCTGTGAAAAAAACCCAGAGCTAATTCAACTTGAAACCAATTCTAAATTCTGAGGCCCTGGTGTATAGTCAAACAATGTAGTCTCTAATTCCAGATCAGACTAGCTGTGTTACCTTGGGAGTTACTTTACTTCTCTGAGCCTCAGCTTTCTTATCTGTAAGTGGGACTGACAGTAAATCTCCTTCTCAGGGTTGTTATAAGATGGGCTGAAATGAATCTAGCTTAGGCTTTCATTTAATTTTTTAAGAATTATTTATTCCTGTTCTGGTCTTCACACTTTCAGAAGGACATGAAAGGATGAGCGCCTTTTCCATGGTTGATAAGACTGGTGGGAGCACCCAAAACTATTTTGTGCATAATTGATTTCTTATTTGGGGAAAGAAAAAAGATGATCCATATAGATCCTCCCCTCAAAATGTATGCAAAACTAAACTCCAGATGGAATACAGTTAAACATAAGCAAACATTTAAAATCTGGAAGAAAATGGAAACAAATATTCATCAAGTGGGGGAAGACTTCCTAAATTCAAAAGCAAAGGAGAAGGCGGGGTGCGGTGGTTCGCACCTGTAATCCCAGCACTTTGGGAGGCCAAGACAGGCAGATCACTTGAGTCCAGGAGTTAAGAGACCAGCCTGGGCAACATGGCAAAACCCCATCTCTACTACAAATACTCTACTAAAAGTCAGCCAGGTGTGGTGCTGTGTACCTGTAGTGCTAGCTATTCAGGAGGCTGAGGTGGGGGAATCACCTGAGCACAGGAATTTGAGACTACAGTGAGCTGTGAAAGCACCATTGCACTCCAGCGTTGGCGATGGGAGTGAGATCCTGTCTTTAAAAAAAAAAGCAAAGGAGAAAAAAGAATCACAAAATAAAAGGGTTAGCTCATGAAATTCAAATGATCTCTACAGCAACAACTCACAAATGAGACATATAGGCAAACAACAAATTAAGATAATAGTTGGCTTCCAAAACATCCTTAATATATGGAGAGTTCTTACAAATCAACAAGTAAAACACCTAGTAAGACCTCTAGCAGATAAAGAGACAAGTGACATTGACAGTTTGCACAAGAAGAAATACAAATGACCAATAGATATTAAAGCATGCCATATTACTAAAATTTTAAAAATTTCAAGAAAATGAAAAAGTATTAATTTTTACCTATCAAATTAGCAAATATTTAAAAACAATACTTAATATTGGAAAAATACATATAATGGACACACACGTGATTTTAGCATGAGTAAAAACTGGTTTTAGAATAATGAATTGGGCTGGGTATAGTAGCTCACATCAGTAACCCCAGCACTTTGGGAGGCCAGGAGTTTGAGAACAGCCTGGTCGACATAGTGAGACCTATCTCTACAAAAACCAAAACAAATTAACCAGGTGTAGGGGCACACACCTGTAGTCCCAGCTGTTCAAGAGGCTGAAGTAGGAGGATCTCTTGAACCCTCGAAGTGGAGGCTGTAGTAAGCCGTGATGGAGCCACTGCTCTCTAGCCTAGGCAAGAAGTGAGACCCCATCATGAAAAGTTTTTTTTAAATAGTAATTTAAAATGCGAATTTTTAATAATAAAATAATGAATTGCACTTACAAGTCTTTTATCAGCAGAATGCCATGCCTTTGCCTCCATCCTCCTTGGAGCACCTCTGTCCTAGATGCTGTCCCAGGATCTGTACTGCTGGTGTGTGAATGATAAGCTATAAATGACCAGTACGGTAAGAGATCTTTATAAAATTGAAAACAAAGAGCTTTATGAAAGGATATTGGGTAGATTTTTATAGTCTGGCTGTTGGTGTGACATCTTGTCACGCAATATGTTTCTCAATCTGTATTTATCATCCCTTTAAAGCTGTTAAGACAAAGAAGTTGGGAGAATGTCATGTTTAAAATACCTACCACCCCTGGACCCACTAGTAACACTTTTAGGACGTGAGTCTAAGGAAATCATTTGAAGGCAGTAAAATACTTTATATGCAAAGTTTTGTTTTTAACCACAGCATTGTGATGTAATAGTTAACAATTAAATATAACCCAAATATCTAACAATTGGGAATGATCAGTAAGTTGTCTAGACAATGGTGTGCTACATAATCATTAAAAACAAAAACACGTTTGCAAAGAGATGTTAATGGTACAGGGAAATAGTCCTGTAATAATGTTATTGGAAAAAAGCAGAGCACCAAATTGTCTATGTGCTATGCACTCAATTATGGGAAAAATGAATAGGAAGACAGAAACAAAAGTTAATAGTGGTTGTTTCTGGGAGTTGGAATTATGGGTAATTTTACTCTTTCTACTTTGACATAAATTTCCCATATTTTCCACAATGCACATAGACTACTTTTCCACTTTAAAAAGGGCATATATTTAAAGAGAGAGATATTTTATTTTCTTAAAGAAATGATGGGCCAGGCATGGTGGCTCACACCTGCAATCCCAGCACTTTGGGAGGCCAAAGTGGGCAATCACTTGAGGTCAGGAGTTCGAGACCAGCCTGAACAAGATCATGAAACCCCGTCTCTACTAAAAATATAAAAATTAGCCTGGCGTGATGGCATGCGCCTGTAATCCCAGCTACTCAGGAGCCTGAGGCAGGAGAATTGCTTGAACCCGGGAGACAGAGGTTGCAGTAAGCTGAGATCATGCCATCGCACTCCAGCCTGGGCAACAGAGCGGGACTCCGTCTCAAAAAAAAAAAATTAAGAGAGAAAGAGAGAGATAAGTGGAGGCTGGTTATGCCTGTACCCCAACACTTTGGGAGACTGAGGTGGGTGAATTGCTTGAGCTCAGGAGTTCAAGACCAGTCTGGGCAACATAGCAAAACCCTGTCTCTACCAAAAAAAAAAAAAAAAAATTAGCCAGGTATGGTGGCATGTACCTGTAGTCCCAGCTACTCAGGGAGGCTGAGGTGGAAGGATAGCTGGAGCCTGGGAGATAGAGACTGCCATGAATAGATATCCAGCCACTGCACTCCAGCCTTGGTGACGGAGCCAGACCCTGTCTCAAAAAAAAAAAAAAAAGAGAGTGAGAGAGAGATAAGTGGAAAAAATGTTTTTCTACTTTCACACACCACACAACACAACACTTCTGACACCAGATGTGTGAGAGGTTTTTCCCACACACCAAGCAGTTCTCCAGCAGACACCAACTGGGTGCCCTCTCAATTCAATTCAATTCAGATGCATTCTGATGCTCTCTACCCGAAGATAGCATCAGAACACACACAGTGAGGGCTCAGTCCCACACCCTGTGCCAGTCCCACCACTGCAGAGGCTAGTTGCAAGATATAGGTCATCACCCATTCTTCTGATTGATGGATAGGTTGCAAACTAAGAATCCCACGACTCCTTCCTTGAGTTAGGTTCACTTGCTTGGACTGCTCACAGAACTCAGGGAAACGCTTATGTTTACAGATTTGTTACAAAGCACATTACACAAGACCAATGAATATCCAGGTGAAGAAATCACCAGGTCAAGGGACGTGGGGATGAGGGAGCACAGAGCTTCCCTGCCCGCCGGGAGCACCACCCTCCAAGCACTTTCACGTGTTCTGTTATCTAGAAGCTCCCTGGACCCAATCCTTTTGGGTTTTTATGGAGGCTTCATTTCATAGGCATAACTGATTACATCAGTGGCCACTGGTAACCCACTCAATCTTCAGCCTCTCCCCTTCCTGGAGATACAGGGTGGGGCTGAAATTTCCAACTCTCTAATCATGTAATTGGTTCCCTTGGCAACCAACACTCCTCCTAAGGTTGTTCAGGGCCCCTCCCACAAGAGTCACCTGTAAGAACGAAAGGAACTCCTGTCACCTGGAGAATCCTGAGGGATTTAGGAGCTGTGCCACACACTCCCATTACTCGGGCAATTGCAAAGGTTTTTGGAGCTTCGTGTCAGGAACTGGGGTCAAAGACCAAATATCAGAACAAAATATTCTCCTCACTCCGCATTGCTCAGGATTACAAGATCTTAGGAGCTCTATGCCAGGAATCGTAGTCAGAGACCAAATACATATATATTCACTGTAGCCCAGACTGGAGTGCAGTGGTGTGACCTCAGCTCACTGCAGCCTCTACCTCCTGGGCTCAAGCAATCCTCCTGCCCCAGCCTCCCAAGTAGCTGGGACTACAGATATGTGCCACCATACTGAACTGATTTTTTTTTTTTTTTTTTGTAGAAACAGGGTTTTGCCATGTTGCCCAGGCTGGTCTTGAACACTTGAGCTTGCCTCAGCCTCCCAAAGTGCTGGGATTACAGGCGTGTATTTTTTATAATATCACAACATCACAGAGTCCTTCCAGCCTGGAGCCAAGAACAATCTGAGATGCCTGTGGTACTTCGGGTGTTTGTTTGCTTGCTTGTTTGTTTTTCTGAGACAGAGTTTCTCTCTTTTCACTCAGGCTGGAGTTCAATGGTGTAATATTGGCTCAATGCAACCTCTGATTCCTGGGTTCAGGAGATTCTCCTGCCTCAGCCTCCCAAGTAGCTGAGATTACAGGCACCTGCCACCACGTCCAGCTAACTTTTAGTAGAGACGGGGTTTCACCATGTTGGCCAGGCTGGTCTTGAACTCCTGACCTCATGTGATCCACCGACTTTGGCTTCCCAAAGGGTTGGGGTTATAAGCGTGAGTCACCATACCCAGCTATACTTCAGGCTTTTAATCCTGGAGTCTCAGCAGGTCGGGACAGGCTCTGAGTGTGGGCTCTTACACTTATGCTACCTTCACCATCTTCAAGAGTGGGCCGCTGGCCAATACGCCTCCCGTGTCAGCCCCCAGCCAGTGTTTTCCTTTGGCCAGGCAGAAGTTCTGTTTTAAAATTGAGCATCTACCATGCCTCAAGCACTTTACCTCCACCATCTCCTTTTAGTCCTACAATAAGCCTGGATCAGTAATACAGATAGGGAGCTGGGCCTCAGAGAGGTGATGAGACTCTCCCAAGCTGGAATGTGGCAGAGCCAGGACTCCCACCCAGGCCCTCCTGCCTACCTGGGATGAGGATCTACCTCCTACCTCCTGTCAAGTTTCTCAACAGCCAGAGACAGACCAAAGCCAAGCAGACAGACCGAGACACATTGCCATTGGCATTGCCCTCAGCCTAGGCTGTGAGACCTGCACCTGGTGACATGCTGGCTGGCACAGGGCACACTCACTTCACCATCCCTAGTTCATTCTGTCCTCATGAAACTCTATGAGAGCTGGGCACTGTGGCTAACGCCTGTAATCCCAGCACTTTGGGTGGCCAAGGTGGGAGGATCGCTTGAGCCCAGGAGCTCGAGATCATCCTAAGCATTTAGAGACATGT
The DNA here is from genome assembly GCF_049354715.1 of Callithrix jacchus. NCBI lineage: Eukaryota > Metazoa > Chordata > Mammalia > Primates > Cebidae > Callithrix > Callithrix jacchus. Next base: position 5,407,837 of record NC_133506.1, read on the forward strand.
TGTCTCTAAAAAAATAATTTTCTAATTAGCTGTAGTCCCAGCTACTCAGGAGGCTGAGGTGGGAGGATTGCTTGAGCCCAGGACTTCAAGACTGCAGTGAGCTATGATTATGCCACTGTACTCCAGCCTGAGTGACAGAACAACACTCTCTCTTTAAAAAAAAAAAAAAAACCCTCTATGAGGTGGTGCTATTATGTACCCTTTATATAGACAAGGAAACTGAGAAAGAGGGGTTGAAATGACCTGCCCCATTCACATGGTGTACCAGAACTTCCAAAGAAGCTTTAGGTGACCCTCAGAGCAGGTGGAGGGGATACAGGCTGGGTGAGACCCTGGCCATACCACGCTGGTCTTATCTGTCCTCCTGTGAGATAAATACTATTTCCATTTTTCTTTCTTTTTTTTGAGATGGAGTTTCGCTCTTGTTGCCCAGGCTGGAGTGCAATGGCACAATCTCAGCTCACCACAACCTCCGCCTCCCATGATTCTCCTGTCTCAGCCTCCTGAGTAGCTAGGATTACAGGCATGCACCACCATGCCTGGCTAATTTTGTATTTTTAGTAGATACAGGGTTTCTCCATGTTAGTCATGCTGGTCTTGAACTCCTGACCTCAGGCGATCCACCCATCTCGAACTCCCAAAGTGCTGGGATTACAGGCATGAGCCACTGCACCCAGCCTCTATTTCCATCTTTCAACAAGTTTACCATGGCATCAATTATAATATGCACCATGATTTTAGTAACACCAAGAATGAAAATATGCTACTGGTTAGAAATACAGCATACCAGCAATTGTAAGATACAGCCTAATTTCAGAGGTGTGAAAGTGAAAAACTGTGCATCTTAGAATGAATACGATATGGTATACTCTCATTTTGCAGATGAAAACACCAAGGAAACGAGAGTTCATGTTTCCTCTAAAGCTATATAGCTAATAAGCTGCAGAACCAGGATTCCTATCTGGGTCCTTCTGACTCAAAGCCTGGCTCTGAACCTCCTCTAGCATAATTTGCAAAGTGATGCTGGACAGATTGATGGTTGAACTGGGAATGGTGCTCCCTGGGGGTTGTGCAGTGGCCATCCTGAGCAACTGTAATTGTCAGTCCTATATATTTGTTCCTCTTGGTACAGCTAAGGTGGTAGGGTTAGGATGGTGAAGAACAGTCCAAGAGGTCTAGGGGTGTACCACAAGCTAAGGCACTGCAGTAGGAACAGTCATGGGGTGTGCAGCTAGGCAGTGGCCTGATTGTGGCAGAGCTGTGCCCGTGCCATTGCACTCCATTCTCACTCAGAGAATGAGCAGGAATATCTCATTCCTAAACAGAGGCTGGGGGGACCACATTTCAGTTAGAGGGAACAGCAGAAACGAATTCTTGGTAAGAAATCAGGGAACACTCACAAGCTGGGTTTCTTGGGAAGCAGAGTAGGATGGAGATGGGTGTGCAGGTGCAGGATGTTTACGGGGCATGCTGTTGGGCTCACACCTGTGATGGGAGGGGACAGAGGCAGGATTGGGCCGAGGGAATGGTGGGGCTGCAGCGTCTCATTGAAGCTTCAGCTGACTCTGGGAGGAGCTCTCCAGTTGGGATGACCCTTTGGAGTTGACCTGAACTCGGGCACGTGGACCAGGTCTCTGTACCCCTGCGTTGGTCAGTTGTTGGATGAAGGCTGCCTCTGGAAGGAGGCATGACCTTGGGACGAGACCGTTTTCTTCTCTTGCCGCAATCTCCAAAGAAGGCTAATAGCTGAGGGCTGTCTTCTGGCAGCATTCCCAGAAGCCATGGGAATAAATCCTTCATTTCTGTCTTAGTCCATTTGTGCTGCTGGAACAAAAAACCTGAGACTCAGTGATTTATAAAAAACAATTTACCTCTCATAGTTCTGGGGGCTGAGAAGTCCAAGATCAAGGTGCCAGCAGATTTAGTGTCTGGTGAGGGCTGCTCTCTACTTCCAAGATGGCGCCTGGACTGTTGCATCCTCCAGAGGGGACAAACACCTTGTCCTCACATGGCAGAAGGAATGAATGGGGTGAACACAGCCCCTCAAGCCTTTTTGTAAAGCACTAATTCCATCAATGAAGGCAGAGCCCTCATGGTCTAATCACCTCTTAAAGGCCTCACCTCTTAGTACTATTGCATTGGAGATTAAGTTTTAACATGAATTTTGGAGGGGACATAAACATTCAAACCATAGCAATTCCCAGGCTGGGTGCAGTGGCTCACGCCTATAATCCCAGCAATTATAGGGAGGCCACGGTGGACGGATCACCTGAGGTCAGGAGTTCTAGACCAGCCTGACCAACATGGAGAAACCCAATCTCTACTAAAAAATACAAAATTAGCTGGGCATGGTGGTGCATTCCTGTAATCCCAGCTACTTGGGAGGCTGAGGCAGGAGAATTGCTTGAACCTGGGAGGTGGAGGTTGCCGTGAGCTGAGATTGTGCCATTGCACTCCAGCTTGGGCAACAAGAGTGAAACTCCATCTCAAACAAACAAACACAAAACCCATAGCAATTCCTACAGGGCTTCTGGGGAGCACATTATAATGTCTGTCACAAAAGCAATGGATTGCCTTGTAGCTAAAGGAGCAGACTTGAAATTGAGGACAATGATCTGGGTTCAATTTCGGGTTCGCCCTCTGACTAGCTGTATTACGTTGGGCAAGTTACCTAACCCATGTGAGTGTTGGTTCTTCTGCTGCACGAGGAGAGTCATGCTTCTCAGGTTTGCTTGTATTTGACAGGTGCCTAGCACAAAGTAATTGCCCAGCACATAGCCCTTCCATTCATGCCTATCCTGTAGTCTTGAATGACACAATTTCTTCCAGGGTCCCTTCTCCTCCTTTGAACACCCCCATATACTTGCCATCCCTCACCTATAAACCCATATCTCCAGCTGGCTCTGATGTACCCCACAGAATGTCCATCAGCTTGTCCATAGCCCACCAGAAGAATGATGGCCTTGATCCCAAAAGCACTGAGGAGCCACTGAGGAGTTTTAAGAGAGTGACAAGATCAACGGGCTGGGCACTGTGGCTCATGCCTGTAGTCCCAGCGCTTTGGGAGGAGAGGCAGGTGAATCATGAGGATAGGACATCAGGTTTCCTGGAAACATTTCTTATTTTTGTTTTCCCGCATACTTTGCATTGGAGAAATGCATCTTCCATACTCCACGTAATTCTGGAGGGTTGTCAATCATAAACCCACATCCCCAGGCCACATAGGGGCAGGCACTATAACCAAAGATAAGCCAATCAGACTTTATCTCCTGGGAATTCAAAATTTAAATGGAGACACGGCGGCGGGGGCGGGGGACTCCCATAAGTCCCCAGGAACCTCTCCCAAGAGCCTCTTGTTGAGTCCTTTTGCATCCTCTTTTCTCTCTACAAGTCCATTTCCAAGCAGAGTGATCGTGATCATTTAAATGCAGATCTGATCCAGTCACTCTCTCCCTTTTTTTTTTTGAGATGGAGTCACCCAGGCTGGAGTGCAGTGGCACAGTCTCCGCTCACTGCAACCTCTACCTCCTGGGTCCTGCCTCAGCCTCCCGAGTAGTTGGGACTACAGGTGCTCACCACCATGGCCAGCTAATTTTTGTATTTTTAGTAGAGATGGGGTTTCACCTTTTTGGCCAGGATGATCTTGAATCCACCAAAAGAACAGAAACTTTACAAAGGACCTTGTAGATAGATGACCAAGTGATTTGTCACGATTCCAGGCTTTCAAGTCCCTGAGGTTTTCCTCCCAGCCCTCAAAAACAGCTTGTACCCATCAGATATTCTCTGTCACAGACAAGTTAAAGATCACATCGTGCACTAGATGGCTGCTGTCCCTAGTGATGACAGTTGGGCCCCACTGAGCAATCTCAGGGTGTTCTGCTTTCCCCCATTGCTGAGACTTGCGTGGGGGAATTGGAATGACTATTTGAATGTGCCAGGACAGTTCAACAAAACCACACATCCATTTGCTCACATGACTGTCTCTGTCTGGGCCATGGCTGAGTAGGAAGAAACGCCCTTCATTTTTCCAGAGAGGCATGTACATCTCTGAATGTCTCTGTTATTAGGGTTGATCTCCCTGGATTTCTTAATGGCCAGAAATACAGAATCCAATTTGATTAGGGGCTGATTTGAACTCCAAGGAAAGACATGTCAATATGACAGCTGAGGGGCAGCTTCCTCACGGCATGACTATCACGGAGTGATTGAACCTCTGACACAATGGTTCAGAACTCCAGTGGAACTCAAGTGGAAGCCGCCTCGCCTTCTACGGCGCAGCCTCAGAAGCCATGCAGAGTCACTCCCACTGTGTTCAAAGAGTGTGTGTGCATGTTTTACAACTGTCACAGTGTCTCCTCCAGCCTCCACTGAGGATGAAGAAAGCTGGAAAGAGTATCACATCCAAGCTCACAACAAGAAGAAGCCAGATAATCTGCAAATTTATACGCTTTCCTTGGTTATTTATTTATTTATTTTAGACAGGGTCTTGCTCTGTCACCCAGGCTAGAGTGCAGTAGCACGATCACAGCTCACTGCAGCTTCGACCTCCCTGGGCTCAGGTGATCCTCCCACCTCAGCCTCCCAAGTAGCCGGCACAGGTGCTGGCTAGTTTTTGTATTTTTTTGTAGAGACAGGGCGTTGCCATGTTTCCCAGGCTGGTCTTGAACTCCTGGGCTCAAGCAAACCACCGGCCTCCGCCTCCCAAAGTGCTAGGATTGCAGGCATGAGCCACCACATCCAACCTTGGTTATTGATTTCTTTGTCTCTTGACAGTAGGTTATTTCACCTTGCTTCCTTGCACGTCTTCTAATTTTCTGTTACAGATAAACGTCTTGCATAGGATAGTAGAGATGAGTAAATGGTATTTATGACTGGAAATGGGCATGCCTTTACTTTTGCTGGGCTTTAAGTGTAGGGGACAAGAATCGAGCTGGGTTTGGCCTTTGTTGTTACCATCAGTAACCCCACTGTGGGCTTCAGATTCTTCTAGCTTTCCTTTGTGTTTAAGGTGGAACCAGGAGGGTTTTCTTCCTCAATGATCTTGTTCCACCCTCAGCTCCAGACTTTGTCTGTGATCCTGCACCTCAGAGAGCCTGCATCTCTGTCACCTCGGCTGGTCTTGAACTCCTGGGCTCAAGTGACTCTCATACTTCAACTGTCTGAGTAGCTGGGACTGCAGGCACATGCCGCCATGCCTGGCTTCTCTATGTGTTCTTCATCCTTCTCCAGCAGCTGACTACTCGTTACTTGATGCTTTCTAGCCTGGGGCTGGAAGGTGTACGTGTGTGCTGTGTGCAGATTGTTGGTTCTCTGCTGTCCTGGTACTGCTTCCATCTTAGTCAGGTACTGGGTCCCTGGGTCTTGGGGGTGGGGCCTTCTCACCCTTCCCCCTTGCCCATCGGGATAGAAATTTTTCTTTTCCCTTCTCCCAGCTGTAATGGGCACTGAGGGTGACAAGATTTGCCAACCTTTCCCAGTGTCTTATGGCTTTTCTCCTGCAGTGGCTGCTACTCCCCTCCCCTAGGCCTGCACCACAAAGCAGGCTTTCTCTCCTCTCTCACTCCACCCCCAGTCCTTCTCATAGTACCCAATGCAGTCCATGAAAATGAGCCTGTGCACAGGTGCAAATCCTCTGTGTGTCTGCTGCTCCCAGTGGATTAATATTTCTCTCCCAGACATACTCAGCCTTAGCAATCTATTAAAACTCTAGCTGAATTTTTTTACCAGTTGTATGGTACTTGGTCTCCACCCCAGGAGAACCACTTGAACTTGGGAGATGGAGGTTGCAGTGAGCCAAGACCACGCTGTTGTACTCCAGCCTGGGCAACAAGAGTGAATCTCTGTCTCAAAAAAAAAGAAAGAAAATTAATCAACAACCAGACTCAGATATGGCCCAGATGTGTTGGGACTATCATATATGGAATTTTAAATAACTATGATTACTATATGAAAGGCTCTTATGGAAAAAGTAGACAACATGCATGAACAAATGGGAAATTTCAGCAAAGAGGTGGAAACTAGAAGAAAACATCAAATGTAAATGCCAAAAATATAAAGCATAGTATCAGTACTAAAGA